>NC_136064.1:101682298-101692298 GCF_964261635.1 Lissotriton helveticus | reverse complement strand
GGGACGAAGGGGAAGCCGGAGCTAACCCTGCGACGGCCCCAGCCGCGTCCCGGGGAAGCCCCGGGGCGATTGACGATCGAGTGACCCTCAGACAGGCGTAGCCCCGGGAGGAACCCGGGGCCGCAAGGTGCGTTCGAAGTGTCGATGATCAATGTGTCCTGCAATTCACACTAATTCTCGCAGCTAGCTGCGTTCTTCATCGACGCGCGAGCCGAGTGATTCACCGCCAAGAGTCACAGGCAACTTTTCCAAAACGTTCGCCCACCTGCCGGAGCAGGAGAGGCGGGAGGAAGGCGACGCCGTCCGTCCTGCCGCCCGCGCGGCAAGACGGCCCGGGCGCCCCGTTCAAGGCTTCCCCTCTGGGAGTCAGACTGCACCGTTGGGTGAAAAAAACCATTGCCGGGCGCTCGGCCCGGGAGTCCCACCACACCCGCCCGGCGGGCGGGAGAGGAAGGGGCTCCCGGTGCGACGGGAGCAGGCTGCCCCGCAGCCGCCGGTCCCTCCCGGGGTAACCGGGAGGGACCGCGCGAGTCTTTTCCAACCCATCGGCCCGGCCTCACGGGACCGGGTCGAACCGGGTACCTGGCAACGAGGGAAGGTCGCTCCACCTGCACGTCGGCCGTCCGCCGCCGGACGGCCCCCGAGCCGTGCCCGCGGGCTGGCAATCGGCCCCCCCACCCTTTGCCCGTGTCGGAGGCGCCGGATGGGGAAGAGCCAGGCGGCTCTCCCCATCCCGCACGCCTCCCACCGAGAGGAGCCGGGGTCCCCTCGCAGGCCCTTGGGCCCTTCTCTTCCGGGCCACCCTGCCACGCGGAAAGGGCACCTCCTCGGTCGCCCGGACCCCGGTCGAGACCGGGGACTCAGGCGCGGGAGGGCCCCAGCCGGCGCCAGGGCATTTCACGGGGAGGTGGAGTTCTGGACTTTTTGGTTCTGTCCAGAGGTGTCAGGGATAACACCCGAAGACCCCGGAGTTCTACCTGTCACGGTGCACAAACAAACAGAAACACGGGCTTCTCGATGGTGGCGTCAAAGACCAAAGGTTTATTACTGCAGGGACACAGAAGTCACAGAAACTGCACACGGGCAGTGTCTAGGAGCCTGTTCAATTTGTACAAAGAGGGTTACTCCTTAAATACTAAATATTCTGCTCGGGGCAAATTCTTTACATGTTACCACAGTTCTAAACATTCGTGTCTTAAACAATAAATATTTGGCGTCGTACAGGAATCGTCAACAGTATCTGATGTCAAAACATTACGAATGAGGGGTTCCCACTATTCCATCATAATCCCATGTCAATTTCTCATTCAAGACCCGGACCGCCTCATCGTAAATTTCGTTACCTCCCCCTAATAAAGGCCCAGAAGGAAAGGAGCAGAGCCAGGTGCAGAAGATAGAAAGACAGGATAAGAGATGTTTGTGGGTCGTAAATGGGCACGGTTACCAGCTTCGGCCGCCTAATCATGATCAGGCTAACGGACACAAGAACCAGTATAGCAGGACTGGCCTCAGGCTGGGGAGGCAGTTCTTGCCGAGTCATGCTGCCACAGCATTGCTGGCCTAAGGTGCACGTGTCACTAGCAAGGTGAATCGCCGGTTAAAGCCTACGTGTCCTTAAATGAAAAGAGGTCATTGCGTGTCCATTGACTATGTGAGGGCAAGGAATACAAAATGGCTTCCGTGTTCTAAGATGGATGCCACGGGTAGATCAGAAATGTGTTGCATAACAGGAGTGCTCTTGCTCGTAGCATAGCGAAAACACCAGGATATACTAAATGGATCATTTGCGGTTCACTGATACCAAAATCATGTGTTTACGACAATGATGAAAACACGGGTTAAAATCGTCACGGAACCTCAGACCCTCCTTTTGCCCTTACATAGGTAATTACTCAGTCTATGTCAGAGTCTAACTCTATGCTCATTAGGTCAGCAACATGTTGTTGCATCATCATCCTGTCTCGTGCCTTTTCTCCTAATGCAGGTGGTTTTCTGAAACAGGTTGCAGCACAGAGACTACACAAAGCGGGACCACATTGGATAATAAGGCAGCACGAGAACAGAAATACTAGGATGACGCCAATGACCATCAGAACCTTCCATCCCCACGCTGATACCAGAGTCCAAAACCACTCCATGAAGGACCAGTTTCCCTTGTCTACGTGTATAGAGTCGGAAATCTTGTGTAGCTTAGAGATCGCTTCATAGACAGTCGGTGCATTATTGGGAATAAAAACACAGCAGCTCGATTGGATCATTCTGCATACCCCACCTCGATCTGCAAGTATTACGTCT
Source organism: Lissotriton helveticus (assembly GCF_964261635.1). NCBI lineage: Eukaryota > Metazoa > Chordata > Amphibia > Caudata > Salamandridae > Lissotriton > Lissotriton helveticus. Next base: position 101,690,003 of record NC_136064.1, on the reverse strand, counting down.
AGAACCATTCGGTTCTGCAACGTCATGAGACGATCCGCCTGAAGCTCAGCTGTTAAGTTACTAAGGGCACCAGCCGTTTCTGTGATAGTAGATTCAACTACCCGTGTTAGTTGACGTAGATTTCTACTATTGGCCATAGGCCCCCAAAACGGAAGGAAACCTTTGAAGAAGTCTCCAGCTTCCTGACCAGCGGTATCTTCCTTGCTGAAGACACCTCTTGCTACTCTGGTCTTGTGATAATCTGAAGAAGCAGTGTATGTCGGAGGTAACAATCGAGCAATATAACATGAACCTGAAAAGTCAGCAGGCAGCCATGTATATGCTCTGTCCTGACAGATGAAGTAGGTACCCCTAGCAGTCAGAAAGGCAGGGGAGGAGTTAGACGGAAATACGTAAGTCTCAACGCACTCACTCCTCCCTAGCTGAGCTCTCAGATTTCTCCCATTTCCTTGCAAACAGACCTGACCTCGGTGAGGCACGACCCAGACTGAAGTGGAGCTTTTACGCTTGCTTTCTCCCAAACTAAGGCGATACTCTGTAGAGTTCCAACTCAAATACACCCGTAATTCATCTCTAGGGTAAGATGGAGTATTATTGACGTCTTTAATCATGTCAATAATTCCCTGGACTAAAGCTTTGTTGGCTGAGTTGTATTTAGTGGACCGTGGTGGACGCGGAGGATAGGTCTCAAGGGCATATGAAAAAATGGTCTGAAAGGCCTGAAATGATCCATTGTAGCTAAAAGGCAAGACTAGATAGGGAATGCCTTTATCCATAGTGTGAGGTATCAAGCCACACACCCAGCAGTCTGTAGTATTAACTACCAGTTGGTGTTGATGCAAGAGCTGTACAAATGTATTGTTAATAAATTCTGAGCGTCGAGCTTGTTCGTGTTCAGGAAATGAGTGAAAAGAATGCATAGAAGAAACCGTGGAAGTAGTAGGATCAAGGGGAGGTACTGTAGTTACTGGCATAAAAATCAAATGCACACCAAAGATGATTCCACCCACCAACGTTATCAAAACAATTAAAAATGTAACTGCACATTGCATTAGAAAGCATTTGCTGTGAAGTATTCTGTACAGTCTATTTCTGCGAACATAAATTACATTCTTTCTTTGCAGCTCAGGAAGCTCCATCTTCTACGACCGTTCGCGACCACTGATGATGTGTACGTAGATGAAAATGCCTCTATCAGCCCTGGGAGTTCCCAGAACTAACAGAAAGATCGACCTTGTGTCTGACCCCCGCAGATTCAACTAGGCACACAGCCACGACCCTACGGCTACCCAGACGGCAAGGCAATTTTAAAACAAAAAGAAACAATACAAAGTATTAGCAAACTTCCTGGCTGGAGGCAATGTATAGAAAATTCAGATCTGAAAATAGGCAGTTTCCTGCTTTATTTGTCCATATTGCGAGGTCGCAAGTTGTATCTCAGTTTTGCAGGAGCTGTCTGATCTGGAAACAGTGTATTTTCAGCCGACGTTGCAATGTTCACGTTTTCAGATGACAAATGTTCAGGGTTCAAAAGAGCAGTTTCAGGAGGAGAGTCAGTGTTTGATGTATCCGTGATCAGTTCTGCATCGCTGAAAGGTATGAACCTGGGGACTTGTTCCGTTTCAGAGGCACCGATTCCTTTCTTTACCCAGTTGTCGTAAGGAAGTGGCAGAGGCACACGTTTGACATGTGTCGTATGGATCCAGTTCTTCCTTCCGGCCACACGAATAGCAGTTCTCGTTGCTAGTAAGACTTGGAAAGGGCCAATGAATCTGGGCTGAAGATTTTTCGTTCTTGCAAAATTTCTAATGACCACCTGGTCACCCGGTTTCAGCTGATGGCCTGGACTCTCCGGTGGCTTTGGCAATGCATCGAAAACCTGTTGGTGAATAAGACTCAATTTAGCAGTCAAGTCGAAAAGGTAATCAATTAACATTGGGTATTCCAGCTGCTTGAATTCTTTTGGTCTAGGTACCCCCCAAACATTTGCAGGACGACCAAAAACTATTTCATATGGACTAAGCCCTACTCTAGAATGTACAGTTGCTCTTGTTGATAGCAAAGCCAAAGGCAATGCGTCTGGCCAGGGCAAACCCGTGGATGCTTGTATCTTAGCAAGTTTCAGTTTAAGGGTGCCATTGTAACCCTCGACTAAACCCGCGGACTGGGGATGATTCGCACTATGAAACTTCTGTCTAATCCCTAGGCCGGCACACACACTCTGCATAACTTTCCCTACGAACTCACTTCCGTTATCTGACCATACAATCCGTGGCATTCCGTATCTGGGGAAGTATTCTTTAAGAAGAATTTTGGCAGTGGATAAGGCAGTATTGTCCTTTAGCGGGTATGCTTCGATCCATCTGGAGAAAGCACAAACTACCACTAGGACGTACTTTAGGTTATTACAACGATCCATGTGAATGAAGTCTAGCTGGATCACTTCAAAGGGGCAGGAAGGAGGAGCGAAATGACCTGCAGGTGTGGGGATTCCCTTGCCAGGATTATGCATCAAGCATACCATACAATTTCTCACCACTCTCTCTGCACACTTACTAATCCCATCATTCTTCCAGACCGGGGCCAACATCTTACAAATCCCTTTTGAACTGATGTGCGCTGTTCCATGTGCCATCGTTACTACTGCAAGCACATACGCATCAGGCAACATCCAACGCTGTTGTTCCGACAAGTCAATCCAACACCCACTCGAGTCCATTTTACCCGTGCTCTCTTTCCATGCAAGTTTTTCCTCCTCAGTCGCCTCTTTCTGAATTTCTTTCACGCTTTCCACTGTGTCTTCACACATTCCAGACTCAGAAATCCATCTTGCAGACGTTGAAACATACATTCTACTCATCATATTTCTAGCTGTCTGTTTTGCAGTCTCATCAGCAAAAGCATTCCCACGACCAACATCATCCGTGATTGCTTTATGAGCACTGCATTTCACAATCGCAACTTCAGTCGGCAAGGTTAGAGATTCCAACAAGTCATTAACTAGCTGACCATGTTGAATCTTAGTCCCATGGGACGTAATGAAACCTCTCTCTTTCCACAAGCGGCCAAAACTATGGGCCACGCCGAACGCGTACTGACTATCTGTGAACACATTCACTCTCTTTCCCTTAGCTAAAACACACGCTCTTGTTAGCGCGATCAATTCTGCAGCCTGGGCAGAATTCTGACTCACTCTTGCAGTCTCCACAATCGTACTCAAGGTCGTTACTGCATAAGCAGCAGTCACATCACCATTCTCCAATTTGAAGCAAGACCCATCAACATACAACGTTCCATCTGGATCTGATAACGGAGTGTCTTTTAGGTCAATTCGTCCTTTTGTTTCTTCCTCAGTTTTGAAACAACAGTCGTGTGGTTCGGAATCACTCGACTCTTGGCTAGTCGGCAACAATGTTGCTGGATTCAATACATTGCATCTCTTGATCTGAACGTGACTAGCTAACAGTGTCAGTTCATAACCTGATAATCTAGCACTGGTGAGGTGCTGCGTCTTGGTTCGGTTCATGAGTGTATCCACAGCATGAGGAACCATGACCACTAGCATGTTGTTCATTACTAAACCAGCAGATTGTCGAATGGAAGCTGCAGCTGCGGCTGTAGCTCTCAAGCAACTAGGCAATGCTCTGGCTACCGGATCTAACGTTGATGAAAAATACGCACAAGGGCGTTGTTTATCACCAAATTTCTGTGTCAAAACACTCAATGCACAACCTTCTCTCTCGTGGACATAGAGCGTGAATGGCTTACTGTAGTCGGGTGTACCCAATACAGGTGCTGAACACAGTGCATTTCGCAATTCAGAAAAACTCTGCTGACATTCTGCAGACCATGGTACCGGACTCGGAACACCTTTCCCAGTCAAGGCTACCAATGGTTTTGCTAAAAGAGAAAAATTTGGGATCCATTGCCTACAATATGAGGTAATACCTAAAAAGGCACGTACTTCTCTCTGCGTGCTAGGAACATTCATCTGTGTAATTGCTTTTATTCTCTCTGGGGTCAACTTCCTTCCCTCCTTTGACAAGAGATGACCTAGGTAGGTCACTTCTTGGCAGCAGTATTGCATTTTTGAAGGTGACACCTTGTGATTCAAATCTGACAAGTGATGCAATAAAGAAATTGTAGCTGTTTTGCAAGTTTCCTTGTCATCGGCAGCCACTAAAAGATCATCGACATATTGTATTAAAGCAGAACCAGGAGGAAGTACGAAGGAATCTAACTGGCTTTTTAATGTTTGACTGTAAATGGATGGGCTTTCACAATAGCCTTGTGGAGCGCGTTTAAACCTGAAGCTTCGTCCTCCTAGAGAGAAACCGAAGATATCTCTGCTTTCCTTGGCTATCGGAATACTGAAAAAGGCATTTTTCAAGTCGACAACCGAAAACCATGCTGCTGTAGCAGGAATCAACGTTAACAATGCAGTAATGTCTGGAACCACAGGAAACTGTGGAATCACAATTTTATTAACCTCTCTAAGATCAATTACAAACCTATATACTGGAGGTTTTGTTGGGTCCGTTCTTTTCAAAATAGGCAGTACAGGACTATTACAGACATTACCTCTAGTTTCTTCTATTACGTCTTTCTCAATCAGATCTTGCACTATCAGTAGGAGCGCACGCTCACCTTCACTAGAGATTCTGTATTGTGGAATTCGTGGAAGTTTGACATTTGCTTTCAAAGTTACTATATAGGGTGGAATTTCCAATAGACCTACATCATTAGGACCAGTCGCCCAAAGAGTATCAGGGAGTGAACGCAGCTCTGGTGGGAGCGCATCCATCGACAAGTACATCGGAGAGATTATTCTTTTACCCAACGTAAGCTGTACTCCTGCTGGAGAACAGTACAATGTCGCGTACAGGCGTTTTAACAAGTCTAAACCAAGCAGATTTTCGTTACAACCTGTCGTCAAAATCAGGGGTGCTTTCAATTGACAGGGTCCAACAGAAATAGACAAAGGACCAGAAACAGGGTTATGAACAGGGGCGCCCGAAAAACCTACTGAAACGTTTGTTGAGCCAGACAAAGGTGCGCCAGGGAGTTTCGCATGTATGATAGAACTTTTTGCTGCACCAGTATCCAACAGAAACGGTTCGACTATACCTGATGTTGCTACTGCGACATAAGGCCCACTCTGATCTACTGGAACTGATACTACTCCCTCTCTTTGTCCATGGCTGTCCTAGTACTCACTTTGCTGAACTTCCTCACTAGCTTCATAATAGTCTTCAACATGATACTGTGGAGACCTATTCTGTTGGGCAGATTGTCCATTTCGCTGGTCGAAATAATTAGAAGGGCGATCACTCGTCTGCGGAGGCATAGCACCTCGTCCTCGACCTCTAGAGTTTTCAATAGAACTACCACGACCTCTCTGAGCAGCCGCAGTATTATTTTGCATTCGAACTGGACACTCACTTTTGTAATGACCTTCCATTTTGCAATAAGCACATTGATTCCATTGGTATTGTGGCCTTTGAAAATTATAATCCGTTCTTTGATATGACCCTTGCTGCATGTTAGTCTGATTCGTGCGAGGCGGATATGCTTGCTGTAAAAGTACTTTAGTTTTTAAATCTTTTGTCTTTTTATCTGTTTTTTTCTTTCCCCTCTTTATCCCTATTTTCATAGTACTGGGCAGTCGCAAGTATTTGCGCAGTCGTAGAGACAGCCCACGCACTTTCAGAATTCTTTCATTTACCACTAAGTTCTGGCAACAGATTGTGCACAAATTTATCAACAAATAATCTCTGGCCTCCTTCTGTGCTCATATCCTGACCACTATGATCCACGAAAGTTTCCTCGAATCTTGTGAAAAAGTCGGAGACGCTTTCGTCTTTCTTCTGTTTGCACGCGGACAATTTGTCCCAGTTAACGCGCAATGCTGGCATCAAGGTTTTCATTAAATCGATTATTCTACCAGGTAAATTAGCAATTAAGGGTTCAGGTTTAGAACCACCTATTTGTTGACCATCCGCTGCAATTATAGCTGCCCAATCACCACCTAGGGCAACTGGATGATTCTCTTTACGAATTTTAGCCCAAATTGGTTGTGGTACTACATTACCAAATAGCAGATCTATGTCAGCAAGATTCAATACACAAGCGTCAACTGTTTGAGCCAACTCTTTGTAGTACCCTGCAGGATTTTTACGTGGATCTGGCAAGGCCTGTTTCACTGCTAATACTTCAGCTCGCTTCCATGGAATATGTATCCATACTCTCTGGAATTGTGCCGGAGCGGCCGCAATACCAAGCGGTGCATTAGCTTGCACAGCTTCACGCCAAATTGGTGGAACCTCTCTCATTGGATATTGACGATTTTGTTTCGTACTACGTTTCTCTAACTCTCTTGGTGAACGAAGGGATGGGTCATTCCTATAACTTAAAATTAGTTCCATCGCTTCTTTTATATTTTGACCAACTATCATACCTGCAGCAAACTCTTTCTGAACATTAATTAATTCTCCTAGATTTGATTCAGGGTCATCCTCTTCCAATTCCTCACGTAGAAGGAAACACATTTCATCGAACACATATCGTTGTGTCGGTTCATTCCATTGCATAAATGTATCTAATACATCTTGTACATTATATCTTCCAACTTTTGAAACCCATCTAAGAGCAGTGGAATCTAATATTCCTCTTTCTTCAGTACTGGGAAGCTGACTACGTCTCTGCACAGAGTCAGAGGTAGGAGTCTTAATCAGAGTTTTATAGAAGGGAGATAGAATATTAGAGACAGAATCAGTGATTCTCCGATGAACAGAAAGTGGAGTCATAATATTAGCAGAAGCAGTAAATAGAGTAGCAGTTGGAACAGATAGATCAGGAACAGTAGGAGTAGCAGGCAAAATAGCTTGTGAACTAGCAGGTGTGAGCGACACAGGCATAGGCAAAGAAGCCGGCAACCCTAGAAGAGGGGTTGTCAAAGGAACATTAACATTGACCACAGGAGGTACAGGAACTTGATTCAGGGGAGCGGGAACAGGGACACCAGGTTGTCCAGCAACCGGTAATTGAACATTCGGTATAGGTGGAGCCGTAGCACCCTGTGCATACGGTGGGGGTGATCGTAACAAGTAAGACAACAGGGGATCCTTTTCAGGGTCCTCTACTATCTTAGCCGTACTCGATGGCAAAGCAGGATAGCACTTGTCTATCGCTAAATTACGTTCTCTATTGGCCACCTCCATTGCCTTCTCAGACTCGTTGAGTTGCAGCTGCTTAGCAGACTGTTCTAAAGTCAACTCTTGCTCTTTCTGTTCTTTCTTCAACTTTTTAATTTCTCTCTGTTTAGATTCTTTTCGCCAATAACGGAAAGAATCAAACATTGCCGGCCGGGCTTTCTTCTTAAACAACCTTCTTTCTAGATTATCGAGAACTTCAGGTTCAAAACTACCATGTAGTGGCCAACTAAGGACACCATCTTTCTCTGTATAGTGGATCCATACCTCGTTATAAGAGATAGGGCCCACACCAAACTTGCAATATAGATCATAAAGGGGAGTTCCAATCAGAGGAACCAAACACGAGTCCTCCAACTGGGAATCACTGTTGCAACTAAAACAAGACAACATACAATTTTTCCGACTTACCATTTTATAATCCGGAACACAAAACAAACAAGACACAAACAGAAAAGATGCGCACTCGAACCAAGAACTTAGGCCTACCAGAA
>NC_136064.1:101144798-101677298 GCF_964261635.1 Lissotriton helveticus | reverse complement strand
GAGGGGCGACCAGATGGCCGAGGGGATACGGGCGACCAGATGGCCGAGGGGATCCGGGCGACCAGATGGCCGGGCACGAAAGGGACGCCATCTGGTCGCCCCGTGCCCCGACGAAGGAGGGAGCGGGCGCCCGGGGCATGGCGGGCCGGAGGCCCGGGGCCCCAGCCGGGCCACAGCCATGGAGGCTGCCAGGGGCCGGCGGGCCCTCCGACCCGGGGCCCGCTTACACCTTGACAAGCAGGGGAGGCCTGCAAGGGACCGACGGACCCCTGTCCTGGGCCCTGGGTGGAGCGGCAGCCCGGGGGACCGGGCCCAGGGCCGGAGCGCCCGACCCGGGGCCCCGACCGGGCCCCTGGACCCAGCCCGAGGCTCCCAGGCCCGGAGGCGCAGGGGAAGCCTCCCCGGGCCCGCCGGACCCCGTCCCCGGCACCCTGCCCCGCGGCAGGACCCAGGACGGAGCCCGGGGTGGGGAGGCCACCCTCCCCGTGGCCCTCAGGGGCCCCAGGTGGGGCTCCTGAACCCAGCCAAGCACGGGGAGGCTCCCCGGGCACCACGGAACCCCATCCCGGGACTTTGGCAGTGCGGCAGGCCGGGGGACAGGGCCCGGGGCCGGAGCACCCCACCCGGGGCCCGGCCGGGCCCCTGGACCCAGCCGGGGCTCCCAAGCCCGGAGGCGCATGAGACGCCTCCCTGGTCCCTCCGGACCCAGTCCCGGGCACCCTGACACGCAGCAGGACCAAGGACAGAGCCCGGGGTGGGGAGGCCGCCCTCCCCGGGCCCTCAGGGGCCCTAGCCACTGCTCCTGAACCCAGCCAAGCAAGGGGAGGCTCCCCGGGCACATCGGAACCCCTTCCCGGGCCCTTGGCAGTGCGGCAGGCTGGGAGACAGGGACCAGGGCCAGAGCACCCGACCCGGGGCCCGGCCGGGCCCCGGGTCGCAGCCTGGGCTCCCAAGCCCGGAGGTGCATGGGACGCCTCCCCGGTCCCTCCGGACCCCGTCCCGGGCACCCTGCCACGCAGCAGGACCAAGGACAGAGCCCGGGGTGGGGAGGCCGCCCTCCCCCGGGCCCCTAGGGGCCCCGGACAGAGCTCCTGAACCCAGACAAGCAAGGGGAGGCTCCCCGGGCACAACGGAACCCCTTCCTAGGCCCTTGGCAGTGCGGTAGGCTGGGAGACAGGGACCAGGGCCGGAGCACCTGACCCGGGGCCCGGCCGGGCCCCTGGACCCAGCCGGGGCTCCCAAGCCCGGAGGCGCATGGGACGCCTCCCCGGACCCATGGAGCCCGTCCTGGGCATTGAGCCATGCTGTTGGCCTGGAGATGGGTGCCCCGGACGCCCGGGGGAGGTCTGTCCGGGACACATAGAGCCCGTCCTGGGCATTGAACCATGCCGTTGGCCTGGAGAAGGGAGCCCCCGGACGCCCGGGGGAGGACTGCCCGGTACCCGTGGAGCCTTTCCAGGGTACTTTGCAATGCTGTTGGCCTCCTGGAGATGGGTGCCCCAGATGCCCGGGGGCGGGCTGCCCGGGACCCATGGAGCCCGTCCTGGGCACTTTTACATGCCGTCGGCCTGGAGGTGGGTGCCCTGGACGCCCGGGGGAGGCCTGCCCGGGACCCGTGGAGCCCTTCCCGGGTACTTTGCCAATGCCGTTGGCCTCATGGAGATGGTTGCCCCGGACGCCCGGGGGAGGCCTGCGCGGGACCCATGGAGCCCGTCCTGGGCATTGAGCCATGCCGTTGGCCTGGAGATCGGAGCCCCGGACGCCCGGGGGAGGACTGCCCGGTACCCGTGGATCCCGTCCTGGGCACTTTGACATGCCGTCGGCCTGGAGGTGAGAGCCCCGGACACCCGGGAGCGGGCTGCCCGGGACCCATGGAGCCCTTCCCGGGTACTTTGCCAATGCCGTTGGCCTCATGGAGATGGGTGCCCCGGACGCCCGGGGGAGGACTGCCCGGTACCCGTGGAGCCCTTCCCGGGTACTTTGCAACGCCGTTGGCCTCCTGGAGATGTGTGCCCCGAACGCCCGGGGGGAGGGCTGCCCGGGGCCCGTGGAGCCCGTCCTGGGCACTTTGACATGCCGTCGTCCTGGAGGTGGGAGCCCCGGACGCCCGGGGGAGGGCTGCCCGGGACCCATGGAGCCCTTCCCGGTTACTCTGCCATCCCGTTGACCTCCTGGAGATGGGTGCCCCGGACGCCCGGGGGAGGTCTGTCCGGGGCCCATGGAGCCCGTCCTGGGCAGTGTGACATGCCGTCGGCCTGGAGGTGGGAGCCCCGGACGCCCGGGGGAAGGCTGCCCGGGACCCGTGGAGCCCTTCCCGGGTACTTTGCCATCCCGTTGGCCTCCTGGAGATGGGTGCCCCGGACGCCCGGGGGAGGTCTGTCCGGGGCCCATGGAGCCCGTCCTGGGCAGTGTGACATGCCGTCGGCCTGGAGGTGGGAGCCCCGGACGCCCGGGGGAAGGCTGCCCGGGACCCGTGGAGCCCTTCCCGGGTACTTTGCCATCCCTTTGGCCTCCTGGAGATGGGTGCCCCGGACGCCCAGGGGAGGTCTGTCCGGGACACGTGGAGCCCGTCCTGGGCATTGAGCCATGCCATTGGCCCGGAGAATGGAGCCCCCAGACGCCCGGGGGAGGTGTTGCCCAGGCATATCTCATCTGGTCCCCCGGGCAGAGAACCACCAGCCCTGGAGGGGTGTCCGGGCGTACCCTGCCCCTAGTAATCCGGAGGGAAATTACCCCCCTTTCTTGCAATCCGTGCACGCGAGGTGACAGAGGGGACCCAAGGCGTAAAAGAACCCGACCTCATGGAGCCCTAGCTGGGATCCGGGAGGCGAATGGCACCTCATCGGGACTTCCAGGGAAGCCCGGCCATCTGGTCGCCCCATTGGAAAGCATCGCGGGTGACCAGATGGCCGGGATCGAAAGGACTCCCAGCTCCCTATCCATCCCAAGCCTTCGCGGTAGGGTTCCTGACTGCCTGCCCACGCAAGGCAGGGCTCTTGGACCCCGGCTGTGCCTCAGGCGCAGGTTGGACCACCGGAGCTCTAGGGCCCGGACGACCTGGGGGAGGAATGCCCGGGACCCGTGGAGCCCGTCCTGGGTACTTTGACATGCCGTCGGCCTGGAGGTGGGTGCCCCGGACGCCCGGGGGAAGCTGCCCGGGACCCATGGAGCCCGTCCTGGGTACTTTGACATTCCGTCGGCCTGGAGGTGGGAGCCCCGGACGCCCGGGGGGGAGGTCTGCCCGGGACCCATGGAGCCCGTCCTGGGTACTTTGCCAATGCCGTTGGCCTCATGGAGATGGGTGCCCCGGACGCCCGGGGGAGGTCTACCCGGGACCCATGGAGCCCTTCCCGGGTACTTTGCCAATGCCGTTGGCCTCATGGAGATGGGTGCCCCGGACGCCCGGGGGAGGTCTGCCCGGGACCCATGGAGCCCGTCCTGGGTACTTTGCCAATGCCGTTGGCCTCATGGAGATGGGTGCCCCGGATGCCCGGGGGAGGTCTGCCCGGGACCCATGGAGCCCGTCCTGGGTACTTTGCCAATGCCGTTGGCCTCATGGAGATGGGTGCCCCGGACGCCCGGGGGAGGTCTGCCCGGGACCCATGGAGCCCGTCCTGGGTACTTTGACATGCCGTCGGCCTGGAGGTGGGTGCCCCGGACGCCCGGGGGAAGCTGCCCGGGACCCATGGAGCCCGTCCTGGGTACTTTGACATTCCGTCGGCCTGGAGGTGGGAGCCCCGGACGCCCGGGGGGAGGTCTGCCCGGGACCCATGGAGCCCGTCCTGGGTACTTTGCCAATGCCGTTGGCCTCATGGAGATGGGTGCCCCGGACGCCCGGGGGAGGTCTGCCCGGGACCCATGGAGCCCGTCCTGGGTACTTTGCCAATGCCGTTGGCCTCATGGAGATGGGTGCCCCGGATGCCCGGGGGAGGTCTGCCCGGGACCCATGGAGCCCGTCCTGGGTACTTTGCCAATGCCGTTGGCCTCATGGAGATGGGTGCCCCGGATGCCCGGGGGAGGTCTGCCCGGGACCCATGGAGCCCGTCCTGGGTACTTTGCCAATGCCGTTGGCCTCATGGAGATGGGTGCCCCGGACGCCCGGGGGAGGTCTACCCGGGACCCATGGAGCCCTTCCCGGGTACTCTGCCATCCCGTTGGCCTCCTGGAGATGGGTGCCCCGGACGCCCGGGGGAGGTCTGTCCGCGGCCCATGGAGCCCGTCCTGGGCAGTGTGACATGCCGTCGGCCTGGAGGTGGGAGCCCCGGACGCCTGGGGGAAGGCTGCCCGGGACCCGTGGAGCCCTCCCCGGGTACTTTGCCATCCCGTTGGCCTCCTGGAGATGGGTGCCCCGGACGCCCGGGGGAGGTCTGTCTGGGACCCCTGGAGCCCGTCCTGGGCAGTTTGACACGTCGTTGGCCTGGAGGTGGGAGCTCCGGACGCCCGGGGGAGGGCTGCCCAGGACCCATGGAGCCCTTCCCGGGTACTTTGCCATCCCGTTGGCCTCCTGGAGATGGGTGCCCCGGACGCCCGGGGGAGGTCTGTCCGGGACATGTGGAGCCCGTCCTGGGCATTGAGCCATGCTGTTGGCCCGGAGAATGGAGCCCCCGGACGCCCGGGGGAGGTGTTGCCCAGGCATATCTTATCTGGTCCCCCGGGCAGAGAACCACCAGCCCTCTAGGGGTGTCTGGGCGTACCCTGCCCCTAGTAATCCGGAGGGAAATTACCCCCCTTTCTTGTAATCCGTGCATGCGAGGTGACAGAGGGGACCCAAGGCGTGAAAGTACCCGACCTCCTGGAGACCTTGCTGGGATCGGGGAGGCAAATGGCACCTCATCGGGACTTCCAGGGAAGCCCGGCCATCTGGTCGCCCCATTGGAAAGCATCGCGGGCGACCAGATGGCCGAGCGGAAACGTGCGACCAGATGGCCAGGATCGAAAGGACTCCCAGCTCCCCATCCATTCCAAGCCTTCGCGGTAGGGTTCCTGACTGCCTGCCCACGCAAGGCAGGGCTCTTGGACCCCGGCTGGGCCTCAGGCGCAGGTTGGACCACCGGAGCTCTAGGGCCTGGGGGAGGAATGCCCGGGACCCGTGGAGCCCGTCCTGGGTACTTTGACATGCCGTCGGCCTGGAGGTGGGTGCCCCGGACACCCGGGGGAAGCTGCCCGGGACCCATGGAGCCCGTCCTGGGTACTTTGACATGCCGTCGGCCTGGAGGTGGGAGCCCCGGACGCCCGGGGGGAGGTCTGCCCGGGACCCATGGAGCCCGTCCTGGGTACTTTGCCAATGCCGTTGGCCTCATGGAGATGGGTGCCCCGGACGCCCGGGGGAGGTATGCCCGGGACCCATGGAGCCCTTCCCGGGTACTTTGCCGATGCCATTGGCCTCATGGAGATGGGTGCCCCGGACGCCCGGGGGGGAGGTCTGCCCGGGGCCCATGGAGCCCGTCCTGGGCACTTTGCCAATGCCGTTGGCCTCATGGAGATGGGTGCCCTGGACGCCCGGGGGCGGTCTGCCCGGGACCCATGGAGCCCGTCCTGGGTACTTTGCCAATGCCGTTGGCCTCCTGGAGATGGGTGTCCCGGACGCCCGGGGGACGAATGCCCGGGACGCATGGAGCCCGTCCTGGGCACTTTTCCATGCCGTCGGCCGGGATGGAGCCCCGGACGCCCGGGGGAGGACTGCCCAAGAGCCATGGAGCCCGTCCTGGGCAATTTGACATGCAGTTGGCCTGGAGGAAGGAAGCCCCGGGTGGCCTAGGGAGGTGTTGCCCAGGCATAGCCTATCTGGTCCCCATGGCAGAGAACCACCAGCTCCTGGAGGGGTGTCCGGGCATACCCTGCCCCTAGTAATCCGTAGGGAAATTACCCCCCTTTCTTGCAATCTGTGCACGCGAGGTGACAGAGGGGACCCAAGGCGTGAAAGAACCCGACCTCATGGAGCCCTAGCTGGGATCCGGGAGGCGAATGGCACCTCATCGGGACTTCCAGGGTAGTTCGGCCATCTGGTCGCCCCCATTGGAAAGCATTGCGGGCGAACAGATGGACGAGGCGATCCGGGCGACCAGATGGCCGAGGGGATAGGGGCAATCAGATGGCCGGGCATGGAGGTGAAGCCGCCTGGACTCTCCCCATCCCGTCCCCGTCCCGGGACGAATGCCCGGGACGCATGGAGCCCGTCCTGGGCACTTTTTCCATGCCATCGGCCTGGAGCACCCCGACACCCAGGGGGAGACCACCCTGAAAACCATGGAGCCCGACTCGGGCACTCTGCCATGCTGTCAGCCTGGATGGAGCCCCGGACGCCCGGGGGACGAAGGCCCGGGACGCATGGAGCCCGTCCTGGGCACTTTTCCATGCCATCGGCCTGGAGCGCCCCGACACCCAGGGGGAGACCACCCTGAAAACCATGGAGCCCGACACGGGCACTCTGCCATGCCGTCAGCCTGGGTGGAGCCCCGGACGCCCGGGGGCGAAGGCCCGGGACGCATGGAGCCCGTCCTGGGCACTTTTCCATGCCATCGGCCTGGAGCGCCCCGACACCCAGGGGAGGACCACCCTGAAAACCATGGAGCCCGACTCGGGCACTCTGCCATGCCGTCAGCCCGGATGGAGCCCCGGACGCCCGGGGGACGAAGGCCCGGGACGCATGGAGCCCGTCCTGGGCACTTTTTCCATGCCATCGGCCTGGAGCACCCCGACACCCAGGGGGAGACCACCCTGAAAACCATGGAGCCCGACTCGGGCACTCTGCCATGCCGGCAGCCTGGATGGAGCCCCAGACGCCCGGGGGACGAATGCCCAGGACGCATGGAGCCCATCCTGGGCACTTTCCCATGCCTTCGGCCTGGAGCCCCCTGACACCCAGGGGAGGACCACCCTGGAAACCATGGAGCCCGACCAGGGCACTCTGCCATGCCGTCAGCCTGGATGGAGCCCCGGACGCCCGGGGGACGAATGCCCGGGACGCATGGAGCCCATCCTGGTCACTTTCCCATGCCGTCGGCCTGGATGGAGCCCCGGACGCCCGGGGGATGACTGCCCGGGACGCATGGAGCCCGTCCCGGGCACTCTGCCATGCCGTTGGCCTGGATGGAGCCCCGGACGCCGGGGGGACGACTGCCCAAGAGCCATGGAGCCCGTCCTGGGCAATTTGACATGCAGTTGGCCTGGAGGAAGGAAGCCCCGGGTGGCCTAGGGAGGTGTTGCCCAGGCATAGCCCATCTGGTCTCCATGGCAGAGAACCACCAGCCCTGGAGGGGTGTCCGGGCGTACCCTGCCCCTAGTAATCCGGAGGGAAATTACCCTCCTTTCTTGTAATCCGTGCACTAGAGGTGACAGAGGGGACCCAAGGCGCGAAAGTACCCGACCTCCTGGAGCCCTCGCTGGGATCCAGGCGGCGAATGGCACCTCATCGGGACTTCCAGGGAAGCCCGGCCATCTGGTCGCCCCATAGGAAAGCGATGTGGGCGACCAGATGCCCGAGGGGATCCGGGCGACCAGATGGCCGAGGGAATCTGGGCAATCAGATGGCCGGGCATGGAAGTGAAGCCGCCTGGACTCTCCCGACCCCGTCCCCGTCCCCGTCCCCGTCCCCATCCCGGGACGAATGCCCGGGACGCATGGAGCCCGTCCTGGGCACTTTTACATGCCTTTGGCCTGGAGCCCCCAGACACCCAGGGGAAGACCACCGTGAAAACCATGGAGCCCGACCTGGGCACTTTGCCATGCCATCAGCCTGGATGGAGCCCCGGACGCCCGGGGGACGAAGGCCCGGGACGCATGGAGCCCGTCCTGGGCACTTTTCCATGCCATCGGCCTGGAGCGCCCCGACACCCAGGGGAAGACCACACTGAAAACCATGGAGCCCGACACGGGCACTCTGCCATGCCGTCAGCCTGGATGGAGCCCCAAACGCCCGGGACACGAAGGCCCGGGACGCATGGAGCCCGTCCTGGGCACTTTTCCATGCCATTGGCCTGAGGCGCCCCAACACCCAGGGGAGGACCACCCTGAAAACCATGGAGCCCGACTCGGGCACTCTGCCATGCCGTCAGCCCGGATGGAGCCCCGGACGCCCGGGGGACGAAGGCCCGGGACGCATGGAGCCCGTCCTGGGCACTTTTTCCATGCCATTGGCCTGAGGCGCCCCAACACCCAGGGGAGGACCACCCTGAAAACCATGGAGCCCGACTCGGGCACTCTGCCATGCCGTCAGCCCGGATGGAGCCCCGGACGCCCGGGGGACGAAGGCCCGGGACGCATGGAGCCCGTCCTGGGCACTTTTTCCATGCCATCGGCCTGGAGCGCCCCGACACCCAGGGGGAGACCACCCTGAAAACCATGGAGCCCGTCCCGGGAACTCTGCCATGCCGGCAGCCTGGATGGAGCCCCAGACGCCCGGGGGACGAATGCCCAGGACGCATGGAGCCCATCCTGGGCACTTTCTCATGCCGTCGGCCTGGAGCCCCCTGACACCCAGGGGAGGACCACCCTGAAAACCATGGAGCCCGACCCGGGCACTCTGCCATGCCGTCAGCCTGGATGGAGCCCCGGACACCCGGGGGACGAATGCCCGGGACGCATGGAGCCCATCCTGGTCACTTTCCCATGCCGTCGGCCTGGATGGAGCCCCGGACGCCCGGGGGATGACTGCCCGGGACGCATGGAGCCCGTCCCGGGCACTCTGCCATGCCGTCGGCCTGGATGGAGCCCCGGACGCCCGGGGGACGACTGCCCAAGAGCCATGGAGCCCGTCCTGGGCAATTTGACATGCAGTTGGCCTGGAGGAAGGAAGCCCCGGGTGGCCTTGGGAGGTGTTGCCCAGGCATAGCCCATCTGGTCCCCATGGCAGAGAACCACCAGCCCTGCAGGGGTGTCCGGGCGTACCCTGCCCCTAGTAATCCGGAGGGAAATTACCCTCCTTTCTTGTAATCCGTGCACTAGAGGTCACAGAGGGGACCCAAGGCGCGAAAGTACCCGACCTCCTGGAGCCCTCGCTGGGATCCGGGAGGCGAATGGCACCTCATCGGATCTTCCAGGGAAGTCCGGCCATCTGGTCGCCCCATAGGAAAGCGATGCGGGCGACCAGATGCCCGAGGGGATCCGGGCGACCAGATGGCCGAGGGAATCTGGGCAATCAGATGGCTGGGCATGGAGGTGAAGCCGCCTGGACTCTCCCCCACCCTGTCCCCGTCCCGGGACGAATGCCCGGGACGCATGGAGCCCGTCCTGGGCACTTTTTCCATGCCATCGGCCTGGAGCACCCCGACACCCAGGGGGAGACCACCCTGAAAACCATGGAGCCCGACTCGAGCACTCTGCCATGCCGTCAGCCCGGATAGAGCCCCGGACGCCCGGGGGACGAAGGCCCGGGATGCATGGAGCCCGTCCTGGGCACTTTTTCCATGCCATCGGCCTGGAGCGCCCCGACACCCAGGGGGAGACCACCCTGAAAACCATGGAGCCCGTCCCGGGCACTCTGCCATGCCGGCATCCTGGATGGAGCCCCGGACGCCCAGGGGGTGGACTGCCTGGGACCCATTGGAGCCCGTCCATGGTCGGACTCCCAATTCCGACAAATTCGTACGGGCTCCCAATCCCGACAAATTCGTACGGACTCCTAACCTTCCGACACGGATCGGAATCGAGCCCATTCTGACCCAGCAGATTTCAGGTTGACTTGCTATATACTTTACGTACGATTTTATTGGGGCCGATTCTGATCCGGTACGTAAAAGCACATCCGACCGAATGTCGGACAACCACGTACGCCCAGGGGATAGGACTGCCCGGGACCCATGGAGCCCGTCCTGGGCACTTTTCCATGCCGTCAGCCTGGGTGGAGCCCCGGACGACCGGGGGACGAATTCCGGGGACACATGGACCCCGTCCTGGGCACTCTGATCTGCCGCCGGCGCCGGGGATCGAACCGTGATCACCAGATGGGGATATCCCAAAAATCTGGCATGGATACGGCCCGCCAGGACAGGTTTGGACACCCCTGTTTTAGCCCATCCATTTAGTCTTAGTCCCTCCCGTAGTGCATAACCTGCTTACCAGATCTTTGATTGGATCCTGTCATCCTTCCACAAGTGGCGGCTATTCAAAAGCTTTTCTTATTTTTCTAAAAGCAGTCCAAGAAAGTGTACGCACTTCCACCATACTCTGTGTTTCCCAATTTTCTCAGCAGATTTCTTTTCATAACATTATAAAAATGTAATTTTCCGAGTTGCACAACTTTATCCTTCGAGACACTTTTAAGTACGCTTTCATGGAACTGCTCACCTCAAACCGCTCTTCTGTGCGCTTTAACTCCATGTTAGACCCTGTCTTGTTCGTTCGCTTCCACCCCATCTACTTTGCTCTGTCTACATTTGCTTCCCTCGCCGCACTCTTTCAGTTGCTTCCCCTACGCATGCCATCCGTGTTGCTTCCCCGCCTTCCTGCTGCTTCCTCCCACATTCCTCTGTGTCGCTTCCCCCACCATCCGTGTTGCTTCCCCCACATTCCTTCGAGTTGCTTCCCTCGCCTTCTGTTGCTTCCCACACATTCCTCTGTGTTCCTTCTCCCGCCTTCCTTTTGCTTCCCCCACATTCCTCCGTGTTGCTTCCCCCACTTTCCTGATGCTTCCCCCACATTCCGCCGTGTTGCTTCCCCCACATTCCGCCATGTTGCTTCCCCGCCTTCCTGTTGCTTCCCCCACATTCCTCGGTGTTGCTTCCCCTCCTTCCTGTTGCTTCCCCCACATTCCTCCGAGTTGCTTCCCCCGCCTTCTGTTGCTTCCCACACATTCCTCTGTGTTCCTTCTCCCGCCTTCCTGTTGCTCCCCCCACATTCCTCCATGTTGCTTCCACCACCTTCCTGCTTCTTCCTCCCACATTCCTCCGTGTTGCTTCCCTGCCATCCGTGTTGCTTCCCCCACATTCCTCTGTGTTGCTTCCCCCATATTCCTCCGTGTTGCTTCCCCCACATTCCTCCGTGTTGCTTCCCCCACATTCCTCCATGTTGCTTCCCCCGCCTTCTTGTTGCTTCTCCCACATTCCTCCATGTTGCTTCCCCCACATTCCTCCCACATTCCTCCATGTTGCTTCCCCGTCTTTCTGTTGCTTCCCCCACATTCCTCCGTGTTGCTTCCACCACCTTCCTGCTGCTTCCTCCCACATTCCTCCGTGTTGCTTTCCCGCCATCCGTGTTGCTTCCCCCACATTCCTCCGTGTTGCTTCCCCCACATTCCTCCGTGTTGCTTCCCTGCCTTCCTGCTGCTTCCCCCACATTCCTCCATGTTGCTTCCCTGTCTTCCGGTTGCTTCTCCCACATTCCTCCATGTTGCTTCCCCACCATCCATGTTGCTTCCCCCACATTCCTCCCACATTCCTCCATGTTGCTTCCCCGTCATCCGTGTTGCTTCCCCCACATTCCTCCGTGTTGCTTCCCTGCCTTCCTGCTGCTTCCCCCACATTCCTCCGTGTTGCTTCCCTGCCTTCCTGCTGCTTCCCCCACATTCCCCCGTGTTGCTTCCCTGCCTCCCTGCTGCTTCCCCCACATTCCTCCATGTTGCTTCCCTGCCTTCCTGCTGCTTCCCCCACATTCCTCCGTGTTGCTTCCCTGCCTTCCTGCTGCTTCCCCCACATTCCTCCGGGTTGCTTCCCTGCCTTCCTGCTGCTTCCCCTTCCTTCATGAATACGCCATCCATGTTGCTTCCCCCGCCTTCCTGTTGCTTCCTCCACATTCCTCCGTGTTGCTTCCCTGCCTTCCTTTTGCTTCCCCTTTCTTCATGGTTAAGCCTGCTGTGTTGCTTCCCCTGTCTTCCTGTTGCTTCTGCCACCTTCCTGTTGCTTCCTCCCACATTCTTCCATGTTGCTTCCTCCGCAATCCGTGTTGCTTTCCCCCACATTCCTCCGTGTTGCTTCCCCTGTCTTTCTGTTGCTTCCTCCCACATTCCTCTATGTCGCTTCCCCCGTCATCCGTGTTGCTTCCCCCACATTCCTCCGTGTTGCTTCCCCTGTCTTTCTGTTGCTTCCTCCCACATTCCTCTGTGTCGCTTCCCCCGCCATCGTGTTGCTTCCCCCACATTCCTCCGTGTTTCTTCCCCTGTCTTTCTGTTGCTTCCTCCCACATTCTTCCATGTTGCTTCCTCCGCAATCCGTGTTGCTTTCCCCCACACTCCTCGGTGTTGCTTCCCCGCCTTCCTGTTGCTTCCTCCCACATTCTTCCGTGTTGCTTCCCCTCCTTCCTGTTGCTTCCTCCCACATTCCTCCGTGTTGCTTCCCCTTCCTCCATCATTACTCCCGCCATGTTGTTTCCCCC
Source organism: Lissotriton helveticus (assembly GCF_964261635.1). Lineage (NCBI taxonomy): Eukaryota > Metazoa > Chordata > Amphibia > Caudata > Salamandridae > Lissotriton > Lissotriton helveticus. The sequence continues at coordinate 101,664,992 of NC_136064.1, read as the reverse complement.
ATCCGCATTCTATCTCCCATCCACATTCTTTTCCTTTTCTATACAGATTTAGTCCAGGTTAGTTTTATAACACATCCGGTGCCGGCCCTCCCCTGTAAGAGAGCCCTTTCATCAGATCTGCAGAGCTACCTTATGCAGGCAGCAAGTCAAGTCAATAATACTTTTATTTGATTTCGTTAAAAATCATAAGAGTGGGAAAACACCGTTATACATAATACATTGGAAAGCCTTTATAAAAGCTAAAGATAAAAACACAACGAGGTCCTATCCTCGGACAATCATCTGCTAATTAGACTGAAGAACAATCTTTAAAAAGTATAGTCAGTGCAATTGAAATGATTTCAAACCATTCAGTAGAAAATATTTAAAGAAAAATAGACTGTGCAATTAGCAAGTGTGCAAACAGTTCAATTCAAGGATACTCATGTTAGATCGCTTTTTTTGACCAGTTCTTTTGCCACAATTTTCCAGAATTTCATAGCTCTGCAGGACAATTGGATCGAGGAACCTCTAGGCATTTTATGACCGCCGCTCTGCATGTCCGTATTTGTTCTTTCCCTAATGACTCTCTAAGGACAATTTTTCCAATTTTCAATAATGAGGGGCAAGAGCAGAGGAGATGTAATAATCAGGTAGATTCATGAAAGAAAAATCGGCTCGCAAAGGGCCAGATTCTGAGAATCTGGCCCTTTGCGAGGGCAATTTTTGCATTTGGGATTCATCATCCCAAATGCAAAAATCGCTAATTGCGAAATCGCATATTTGCGAGGAATTGCATTTAAGGGATCTCTATTTGAGATTCCTTAAATGCAATTCATTAACCATTTCTAATAGCGAATTCGCAATCTGGGGCCGCTATTTACCACGAATTGTAACTTCGTGGTAAGTAGCGAAAACTGTCCTTTGGACATGTGTGTGCGCAACACCTGTGTAAATTTGCATTTCAGGGGTGCTACAGGGTGTCCTTTGGACACCCCTGGCACCCTTGAACACGCTTCCTTATTTGCGATTCACTAATTGCTAATCGCAAATAAGGATTGATTCCCCATTCATTCCTATGGGCCTTTAGGCCCATAAGAATGAATGGGGAGTTATTCCTTATTTGTGATTAGCAATTTGCTAATCGCAAATAAGGAAGATGTAGGAATCGCAATATTTTTTGCAATTCCTACATGAATTCCGTTTTGCGAGTCTGTAATAGCGATTCCTTATGAATCGCTATTAAAGACTTGCAAAACAGGTCTTTGAAGAATCTAGCTGAAAGTCTCTTCACCCTGACCGCAGAGGCGGCATTCTTTAGTCGGCCAGGTGTGCTTCCATTACGGACTTATGATGACAAGTTATCATCAAACCTCCAGGTGAAGGCGTCTCAGAGGTGTAAACAAGAGTCTAGGCTGTTTGCAAGGTGCAAAAAAGTCTACTAGGAGATGAAACAGACTACACCAGACAACAGGAGGCGCATTGAACAAATAGACGAAGCGCGGAAGGAAACAACACCTCCCTCCACAAATAAAATAACCCCTGTGGATGCCATTCAGAGCTCGGCGTCTTTAGCAAGCTCCCAAGACAAGCAGCAAAGAAGGAAGGTCACAATCATGGCCACTGGCACATTGTAATTGTAATTGTATTTATGTGGCACTTACTACCCCTAACGAGTCATCGAAGTGCTTCTCTGCGAGTAGCATGCTGCTATGGAACTCTGATATGATTGGTGGTGAATTAGTATACAGAAATATGACATTCATTCGAGTGAGTCTGTCGGTGGATTGAATACAGCAGTGGAGGGATAGAACAGAGAAGGGGCTAGAGTGTTTATTTAGAGATCTTATCAGTAGGAGGAGGTTTCGGATGAGTAAAGGGGAGGTGGAGGGGGATGTATGACGTTACAACGCAGGCTATTACAACGCCTGCCTTTACAACGCGGTTTTTACATCGCATACCATTACAATGCATAGCGCTTTTTAGATGCTGGATAGTGAATAGTTTAATTTACTATTCCAACTCCAGTCCCCGTGGACACTAGGGAAGGTTATTGGATAGTAAATTAAGCTATTCCCTATCCTAGAGCGCCCCCCAGCGCAATGCATTGTAATGGTTTGCGTTGTAATGACCGCGTTGTAATGGTAGTGCGTTGTAAAAGTTTCGTTGTAAGTGATGTTTCCCGGTGGAGGGAGGGTTGAGTGTCTAGAAGTGTATTAGGGAGAAACATGAGGTATCGGATAGGTCTAGAGGGAATACATGAGGGAAGGGTTTGGAAAGGCTTGTTTGGGAGATCTAAATAGTAAAAGAGCTTTGAGATGATGCAAGGAGGGGTAGAGAAGGGAAGAGTCTAGAAAGGGTTATTTTGGGGATCATAGTAGCAGAAAGAGGTTTGGGATGAGTCAGAGAGTGGAGGTAGCGGATATATCGAGAGTGGTATAGATGAGATATAGGGTAGTGCGATCTAGATGCTGAACTAGGAGTAAAATAATAAATAGAAAGATACATAAGTAGATGGAAGGTATATATGTACAGGGAAGGTAATTCATCTAGATATAAGTTGTATTATGATAAACTCAGACTTTCAAGTGGTGCTGTACTTTAAGCTAATTTGCTTTCATAATTTATATCTTTTCTCTCCTTTTAATAATTCAATACTGAAGCAATTGTAGATAAATAGTTATGATAGAAATGTTACTTATTTATGCAGTGACCTATATACAAGTTTAACATAGAATAATATAACCAACGGTAATATAACTGCCTGCACCCATCAGGACACCTGCAAGATGAGGACATGGCAGCTCATCAAAAGCCTAGGAACATTGGAAACCAATGCTATTGACCTGTCCCGGAGGACTGTATCATGGTTGCGCAGAGATGCATTTTTAATACCTGAGCTGTCAGTCCCTGCCAGTGTGTCACTGGCCAAAGATACGCCGAAAGCAATAGAATCCCCCCACCCCAGACTCCTAGCTAGCCCCTCTGCATGCTCCGTGTGATGCATCCAAACAGCTGTTTCTTTGTCTCTGTAAACTTGCAGTCTTTTTACCTCCAGATAGTTAAATGCACATGGGCCTCATAGTTCATTTACGCCCTCAATCCTCCAAGCGATCGCGTGAGCGAGTCCTGCTCCTTCGCTGAAAACTCTGGTGATACGTTTGGATGTCGATGGGATTGTATTTGCTTCAATCTCAGGAGTGTCCGGCACTGATGGGGGTGGCAGGCGGGGTCAAAGGGAGAGGGGGGTAAGTGGGAGTAAAAAAAAAGAAAAAATATAACTTACCCCCTTGCCGTGCCTCTCTGCTGTCGTTCTGCCGTCTTCTATCCTGGCCGGTCTTCCAAACAGGAAGCACCTAGGCTGAGGCTCCCCTGAGCCAATCATAACGCTGCAATGCAACGCTGTGATTGGTTCCCTTACGCAAATCAGAAGGCTGCAATATAGTCTTGTGATTGGTCTGAGCGCCGTGGTTCGGTGCCAATAGGGGCTGGGGGCCTGGGCATGTTCTTCACGCAGGCTGTAATGCAGCCTGCATGGAGAACATGAAAAGTGCGCATGACGGGGCTCCTCTGTCATCGGTGCAGCCCCACCCTGCCCAAAAGCTGCTGGCAGCAGGAAAAAATAAAATGATAATAACCTCGAGTTAATAGCATTTTATTTTTCCTTTCTTTCACTATTGCACAGCAGTGGGGTGACGCTCCTCTACCTTAGCTGTTACTGTTTGGTGTATCAGTGTATATTTCACCGCAACATTTTGGTGACGATTTGGACTTGTGGCGAGTGGGGGAAGACAAAACTAGGCCTGGGCAGTGAACTATGCTCGGCTTGCTGAGTTTTGCTCAGTCCGCGGAGCACGTGGAGTTCGGAAAAACTATGCTTGCTCCGCGGTGCTGACTTTCTTCCTCGCTCGCCACCATCAACCGTGATCTCCACCCAGGCACAGACACAATTGCTAAGAAATCCCTGGGTATCCTTGGCTTAGCACCCTTGTTGTGCTGCTGCAGTATAGTACCCTTCTTTACCTTGCAGACTCTGGATCGCCCTGTAACTCCTCCACCGCTCTGGGGGTGGCCACCGTCACAACCAGGGCCCCCCACCAAGGTAGACATCTTTACTGACATCCTGCTGATTCCCGGGCCTCTCCCAGGACCAGCAAAAACAAGTCCAAGCCCATACTGGACCAGAGGCTAGCCTGCCCCTCATGGACAGGTGCCCCCGTCCTTTTTTAACTCCCTGTGGACTTTAGCCTCATAAACCCAAAGCCCTTCTGTTCAGGGATTGATGCATAACTTACACCCAGGGGAATTGAATTTTGGCTGCAGGACCCTCCAACCCTGGAAAGTCAAATCCTTGCCTCCAACCTGTCATACCCCAGAGGTGAGAGGGGCGACCGACCCCCTGCCTGGGCCGCTGCTTCTACTGAAGCTGTTCCAGCACCTGCACAATTACCCCACCCCTCCCAGGGAGGCTTACGGCCAGCTGTCCCCTTAAATGCCTTGGGATTCCCATCGCCCCACCTGCTAGCATATCCTGCTAAATCTGAAACTCAGTGGGGGGACACAGTCTCCGTGGTACCCGCCTCGCCCAGCCCTTCCTGTATATGCGCCCAGGATGGCCTCAAACAAGTAGTTTGGTGTTGGTTCCATGTTATCATTGCCTGGCTGAAAAGCAATACCTTTGACAAGCTAATCCTGACAGGGAGTGCCAATGCGGGTGGAAGTGGGAGTTATCAAGCCGGCCCTACTTCCTTTCACCCAGTAACTGTGTGTAGCACCTGTCAGAGTATGCCCATCGCATTCAGCCAGTCACCACCCTAGGTGATGCCTTGTCCTCCCAAACTTCTGCTAGTAAACCAGGGAGCAGACAGGACCGTGTGAACCAGGGGGGAACCATGTGTCTAAATACCTGCCCTTTTTTGAATACTGGGAATACCAAGTGTTCTTTAATACTTTTTAGCCCATTTGTGCTTGACACAGGGGTTTCCCCAATCTTATGGACCATGGCACACTCGTTGGATGACCAATTCCACTACCTGCATGGTTGCCAGCCAAGGCTAAAGGGCGGGAGTATTTACCCGTCATTGTCACTCAACTCAAACTAGATGCTGTACTATCACATTAGAGGGCCATTGCAGCACTTATCAAAGACCATGGCTAACTCACTCACAGTATGGCAGAGACAAGAGGGGCTGTCTATTTAACCCTTTGTGTGCTCGTGACGGAACCGTTCTGTCACGAGCCTCGGGTGGGCTGTGCTGGTGACGGAACGGTTACGTCACAAGCACAGCCCACCCGAGGGCCGTGACGGAGCGGTTCCGTCATTAGTACAGGAGCGACGCGCGGCCCCGCCTCCCCCTTAGCGCTGACGCGGAATAGCCGCCGCAGCTAAGGGGTTCAAGCCCATTAAGATGATCGTTAGCTAAGCCCAACATGGAGAGATCCTGAGAAATGAGGAAGACTGGGCAGCCAACTTCTGTGCCTTCCTGCGGCACTAAGGCGGCCGCCCTGTTGGAGGGTCCCCTACGGGGCCCCCTGGGCAGCCTTGGCAGAAACTTTGGTGGGATTACTGGTGTATTTATTTTTACATAGTTGTGTGGTTGGGGGGTTGATTACTGCATTCTGGGATTCATTATTTCTGGGCCTTCTCCACATTTTTTGTTTAGATACTGTTCTATTGCTTAGATGTGAGCATAGTCGGTACGGCTGCTCAAAGTAACATCAGAACTCAGCATTTTTCTTTTAATCTCAAATGGGGTCTCTGGAAATACTTTGGGAGTACTGGAGGGAAATGTTGGAGAATCATATCACAGCATTGCATGGCCAGAATTTCTCTCCGGCAAGGAAGAAGGCATTATAGTTAAGTACATTAGGTAATGAAGGCCAAAGGGTGTTTAAGTATTTGCCTGTGGTCTTGGGGACCAATGGTCAGCCCATTCCTCATGTGTATAAGGAGGCAGTTAAATGGTTTGAAACTAGGTTTGTAAAAGAACTCAATTTAGTTATAGTACAGTATACATTTGACACAGCCTCAGGCAGAGCATGAATTATTTAGATATTTTTTTAAGAATGCGATAGAAATGGCGAAAGTTATTGAGGGATCTTAAAGATACAGGAAGGAGTTAAATAAAAAAGGGTGATGTTTCCATTTTTAAAGATGAAAATCAAAACGGTGAAGGAGATTATAAAAAAAAAAAGGAGGGGTAACAGTGACCTCTGTTAAAGACAAATTGAATGTGTGCGCTCGGCGAGGCAGTACATATCATATCACAGACTCAAAAGGGTGTTTTGCTGTCAATAAAGAATGCACAAGATATGGACGCAGAGGTCATTATGCACGTATGTGTAAAGAAACCATCACGTTGGACTTGTTGTGGAGGCGAGTGATATCAAATATGGTGATAGTGTTCTTGTTGTAGATGATAACAGAGAGAGAAAGAATGTATGCATTTGTTCGGGTGATAAAAGGAGAATGTCAAGACCTGTAGCCAAGTTTCAGGGCCCGATTCACAAAACTAACTTAGGACAAAATCCTAAACTTACTACCATTTTGGTATTCACAGAAGGCACTTACTCATTTCGGTATTCACAGAAGTTAGGAGTCCTCACTTTACTACTCCTAAACTGAGAAAAATCCTAACTTTAAGACTTTCGGTATTCACAGAAGGCATTTAGGGCCAGATGTAGGTAGGTTTTTACCAGTCGGTAACTGCCGAATTCGGCCGTTACCGACAGGTAAAAGGAATTTGAGATGTAGGGGACAAACCGATTCTGTAAATTACCGAATCGGTATTTTTACCGATTCGGTAATTTTGAGATGTAGGTGGGACTCTACTGCGTCCCACAAGCCTTACAGAATCGGTATTTTACCATCAAATTCAATTTGATTGTAAAATACCGATTCCGGTGTGCATGCACATGTGTGCATGCACACCTATGCCATATGACAGGCAGACCTGCCTTTAGGGCAGGTATGCCTGCCACATGGCACCCAAGCCTCTTTTGGGGGTGCCAGAGGGTGTCAAAGTGACACCCCCTGCACCCTTGTGACATTCGGTATTTACCGATTCGGTAAATACCGAATCGGTAATGCCCATGCATTCCTATGGGCTTCAAAGCCCATAGGAATGAATGGGCATTACCGGTCGGTATTTACCGAATCGGTAAATACCGATTTTTACCGATTCGGTAAAAAAAATCTGGATGTACCTACATCTCCCTGCTTCTATTTTACCGATTCATAAATACCGAATCGGTAAAATTCGGTATTTATGAGTCGGTAAAATAGATTTACCTACATCTGGCCCTTAGAGTCCTAAAGTTAGGACTCCTAACTTCTGGGTATACCGAAATGAGTAAGGGCTAGATGTAGGTAAAAAGGTTTTACCGATTCTAAAATACCGAATTTTACCGATTCGGTATTTTAGAATCGGTAAAACCTATTTAGGTAATTATTCGGTATTTTAGACCTAATTACCAAATCGCTATTTACCGATTCGGTAATTGCCATTCATTCCTATGGGCCTGGAGGACCATAGGAATGAATAGCGATTACCGAATCGGTAAATATCGATTCGGTAATATTGTGAAATAGTCAAGGGTGGCAGGGTGTCACTTTGACACCCTGTTGCACCCCTGATTAGTGCTTGTGTGCCATGTGGCACGCATGCATGCCCTTAGAGCATGTATGTGTGCCACATGGCACAGGTGTAAATGCACATATTTGCATTTACATAGGAATTCGTTATTTACCACCAACTAATAGTTGGTGGTAAATAACGAATCCTTAAAGCCCTGTAGCACTGTTTACAGTGCTAACTACATTTCAAAATACAGATTCAGTAATTTTACCGAATCGGTAATTTTACCGAATCAGTATAATTACCGATTCGGTAAAATTACAGATTCTGTATTTTTATATTCCCTACATCTCAGTATCCAAATACCGGTCGGTAACGGCCGAAAATCGGTATTTTCAACCGTTACCGACCGGTATTTGGATACCTACATCTGGCCCTAAGTGCCGTCAGTGAATACCAAAATGAGTAAGTGCCTTCTGTGAATACCACAATGTTTAAGTGCCTTCTGTGAATATCAAAATGGTAGTACTTTTAGGATGTTGTCTTAAGTTAGTTCTGTGAATCGGGCCCAGAGTGTGTGAGAGGGAGGTAGAACTTATAGTTGATTCTGGATCAATGTATACCATCATTCCTAAGAAGTTGTTCAGGGCGCTGTGGGATGAGGTGAAATTGCTTCCTAGAGACATCAATCTTTGATGCTATCAGGGGAACCCATTGATATTGTGGGATACATGGAGGGAAACACACAATATGGAACTCGATGCACGAAAGGCAAAGCATACGTTTCGGTTGAAGGTCCTCGAATTTTAGGGTGGATGCATCAGTTTGATTTCAATATAGTAATCAATCTAAGGGCAACTAAATATATAATGGTTGTGGAGGAAATACAGTTGAATAATGCACTAGATGGTGTAGGCAAGGTGTTTGGAAAATCCCTTGGATGCTTGCAGATGTGCATACATAAAATGTTGTTGAAGGAGGATACTGAACATGTGCAGCATAAACTCGGGACGGTACCACTTTCTATGAGGGATGGTGTTTAAGAATTATTGTGCGACATGCTTAAAAAGGCATTATAGAACTATTTGAGGTTTCACGGTGGTTATCTCCGGTGGTTATCACCGAAAGATATGATGGCTGCTTGAGATTCTGTGTGAATATCAGATCCCTTAACCAGGGAATTGTGACAGATACCTTTCTTTCCCAAATATCAACAAATTCTCATTGATGGTGAAGGATGGAAGGTACTCTCTATATTGCTTGGAGAAGTGCTTACCATCAGATCAGATTTCATGATGATTCTAAATCCTTGACAGATTTTATTACAATGAAGGCTATGTTCGAATTTACTTGCATGCTTTTCAGCTTAGCACCGGCTGCGAGTGTGTTCCAACAAATGATGACAAAAGTCTTTGAGGATGTGGAAAATGTAATCTATTTTCAAGATAACATTTTGGTTATGGGTGAAACAGAGGAGCAACATAACATCACCTTGAGGATTAAGTTAAAGAAGTTGGTGGATTTTGTATAGACCCAGAATTTAGAAAAGTGCACATTCTTGACTAAACAAATAGAGTACCAGGGTACACCTTATCCAATGGTGATCTCCAACGCAATCAACCCCTATTGAACGCAATAAGAATAGCACTCTCTTCTACTGAAAAGGATCAATTTGTTTTGTTTTTGGGACTTATAGAGGACGATGAAAAATGTGTGGCTAAGGCGGAGAATTTGAGAAAACTGCTATGTAAATGGAGAGGTTTGTGTGGAGAGAGGAACATGTGTGTTTTGACACTAAAACAAAGATTTGCAATGCGGGGATTTTGGCCCTGTTCAACAATAAGTTGAAAATAGTACGCACGATGGATGAAAGTGTGACAGGATCGGGGGTAATGCCGTCTCAGTTGCATGGGAAGAAAGAGAAGACTGTTGCATTTGCTTCATGCCCCCTCACGCAGGCAGAAAGGAACTACTCAGTCATTGAGTGGGAGGCGTTGGCTGCTGCTTGAGGTGCTGAGTATTTTCCGGGGTAGTTATGGGGTTTGTTTTTTTATCATGCATAGTGATCACAAACCACTGATAAAGATCTTGTTATCAATAAGAGCAGTTAAGGGATCAGCTAAGTTGGCTAGGTTGGCAGCAAAACTCTAAGAAGATGCGTATACAGTGGAATTTGTACAGGGATGGAGAATTGTACAGACAGATTGTCTATCTAGATTACCTCTGGCATGGGAAACTGTGGATGGTGTGGAGGCGAAGATTTTCAGTCAGAAGGCGCGGTCACATCTGTGAAAGATGCAGTATCTAGTGGCTTGGGAGCATTGCCATGGGGCAGTGGAAGGAGGAAATGTAATTGGATGAAGTTCTCAAAGAGGTGTGTAATTTGATTCAGTGTGGTGCAGCAAGAGAGAGAGAACTCTGTCACAGTCGGTCATGCCGTTCTTTAAAGTCTTGGATGAGCTGCCATTGTGTGGTCAGAATGTCATTATGAGGGGAGATCGTTTTGTTCCGCCGCAGGTTTGAGGCATAGGCTGTTTTACTTGGCGCATGAGAGCATTTGGGACAAGGTTTGACTAGTAAGAGACATAAGGGTGAATTTTGATGGCCTGGTCTTGACGATCATGTCAATGAGTCTTCAGGAGGCAAGGGCCCCTAACTCAACCCTTTCCTATCTCTTGGACAACTCGAGAGAAGGGTTTCCAACTCAATCATTTCCTGCCCATGGGACGAGAGGGGAGGGCCCCTGACTTGACTTTTCCTGCTCACAGGACAGCTTGAGGTGAGGAGGATCCCCACTTCAATTATGTCTTGCCTGTGGAGCAACTAGGGGCAAAGATCCCTAAAATATCAGTTCTTGCTTGTGGGACAACAAGATTACAAGATCCCCTACTCAACTATCTTCTACCAGGGGGTCAACTAGAGGCGAGTGCCCCCACTCACCAGTGGATGACTAGAGACAAGGAACTCCCACTCAGCCATCTCCTACTAGTAGGATACTAGAAGCAAGTATATTTAACTCAGACATCTTCCACATGTTGGACAACTAGAGGAGGGGGTCCTAAACGCAACCATCTTCTACTAGTGGAACAACAAGAGTTGAGGGTCCCTCACTCAACCATCTCCTTCCTGTGGGTCTACTAAAGGCAAGGGTCCCCAACTCAACCATCTTCTATCAGTGGGACAACTAGAGGAGAACCTCCCTGCCCCCAATCAACTAACTACTACCAGTAGGGCAAATAGAGGCAATGGCCACATACTCAACTACCTTCTACCACTGGGAGAACTAGAGGCACTGGCCATCCACTCAAGTCAAATCAAAATAAGCTTTAGTCAATTTCTTCATAGGAAACCATAAAAGAATATACAAAACATATAAAACATATTATTAAAAAGTAAAAAAACAGTATGTATATCATGGATAAGAACTTCAGACAATCTATAGCACCATAGAATATTCACATTATTAGTCTTTCTACATCTCGTCACAATCTTTAAAAACCTCGTCATAATAGAGCAAATATATAATCATTGGGTAGGGTCTGTAAAAATAAAAAAACAGTTTGACATCATCTAAAACTATATAACCTCAGTATCGGTAGGATCCAGCTCTTTCTCTGTTCACTATACAACTTACAGAATAAGTCAATATGCATTGTTGTCAGTGGTGACAACTCATCACAGGGGCATTTACAGAGGCATTGTGATCAATCATTTATCAGTGGAAAACTGACCGGGTGGTGGAATATATCCAGCCTGCAACACGTTAAATCAGATCTGTCTTGTCTCTTATAAACATTTTTAAAGTACAGTTGCATATCATAAGCGACCAGCATGCTCAGCTTTATCAATTCCGTGCACAGTCTTAATTTCTCCATTAATAATAAACAATCAATTTGGAAATTCTTACTGGCAATGTGTTCTAGGGATTCAGACTGATCAAAGAATTCAGGATGGCTCATGTCACTCATAAAAATGTAAATATAGTTCAGCCATGGTATTTGAAAAGCAAAGTGAGATTTAAAACAATCTCTAATAATATCACGATTGAGGGTTATTTGCTTGGTGGTCCAAATCCTGTGCCACAAGAGAATTGGCTGGATCTTAAATAAATCAGTAGAAAAGGATATCCCCAGCTCAGCATGGCATACTTAAGGGGAACAGCTACTTGGTACCACTAGGAAATGCCTCAGAAAGGCATTCTCTACCAGTTGCTGGGGTTGGCAGTCAATGTGTCCCCATGCCTCTACCCCATATGCAGCTGTTGATAGGAGCTATGATTTATAAATGGTTAATAGTTCTTTGAGCGATTTTATACCAAGGTTCCTCAAAAAGTGTACAGTGTTGTAGTAATGTTCATAAACAGGAGCTTCCTATCACTAATAGCCTGTTTCCATGAACTATCCTGGTCAAATAAAATTCCATGGTAGGGGAATGTCTTCGCAAAACCAATCTTCACATCTTCAATAAATACATCCCAACATTTTAAAGGTCCTTTTCCCGCATTTCATGATTTCCGCTCTTCTCTTGTAAGAGGGGAGGAGATTTTAATGGAGAGAGTATCCGGGACTGCCTTGAGGCTGTCTTTAGATGGTTTCATCTGAGCGGCCTCAAGTGCAACTCAGAGAAGTCTGAGGGACTCTTCTTCGGGTGTGCGTCGGATCCTGACTGGCAAGCCTTGTGGCCTATCAACATGTTTCCACCATCCTGTCCATCTCTAGTAGCTAAGAACCTGGGGGTCAAGTTGGACAAGGGTCTGACGTTGAGATCCCAGATCCTAGGGGTGACGGGCACATGTTTCGGCCTCCTTAAAATGCTGAGGAGGTTTCTACCCCTTCTATCTGAAGAACATAGGAAGCTGACCGTGCAGGCTCTGATCGGTTCTAGGTTGGATTATGCTATGTCCTTTACCTGGGCCTGCCTGAGTATTTGCTGCAGCGACTCCAGGTTGTGCAGAATGCTGCCGCGAGAGCCATTTATGGCCTAAATAGGCGAGCCAGTGCTGCTGGTCTTTTGCAGACCTTACATTGGCTGCCTATCCGTAAGCGGATTGCCTTTAAGGCATTAACTTTGGCCTATAAAGCCCTCCATGCTGTGGGAGCTAAGTATCTCCAAAGGAGACTCGCCTTTTACCATCCGGCCCGTTCTCTCAGATCAGAATCTTTGATCTTGGCGACGGTGCCGCGCGTAAAAAGAGCACGCATTGGAGGCCGCTCCTTTGGACTGCTGGCGCCACAGCTGTGGAACACCCTGCCGCTGACACTCTGTGGAGCCACTAGCTTACTTGCATTTAGGAAAGGTCTAAAAACTTGGTTATTTGCTCTTTAGGTTGTTTCTTTACCTTTTCTTTCTGTTCTGCTTTCCACTCTGTTTTTATCACTGTGTTGTGTTATTCTGCTGTAGGTCTCACCATTAAAGCGCCGGGACACTCTTTTTGAGTAGCCGTGCGCTATATAAAAACAAATATAACATAACATAACATAACAAGGTCTTATTTGGGTTAATTAACTGGCCTAAGTTCTGCTTATAATTAGTGAAGCTTTTTAATAATCGTTGGAGCCCCACAGGAGTGCGGGCCATGAGCACAGCATCATCTGCATTGAGGAGGGCAGGAATCGGTCGACGATCAATTTGCGGTCGATCTTGACACTGCTCGACCAATACACCTCCTACACTAGTAATTTAAAATGTAAATAAGAAGAGCGCCAGTACGCAGCCCTGCCTTACCCCTCTCTACACTGAACGATGTAGTACACTCTCACTTAACACCATACAGCACCCTCGCTCTGCTTCCAGAATATAATTGCCTAAGAAAGTGTAATAGAGGTGGAGCTATTCCTAAGTCAACCATTGTGGCCCCCAGTTTATCGTGCTCCACACATTCAAAGGCTGATGTTGAATCTACAAATGCCAGAAACAAACTACCCTGCTTGGGCAGAGTATATTTCCCGATTTAAAGCTTCACATTAAGTCCCTGCTCACCTGTCCCTAATCCTGTACAGAAACCAAACTGCAAGTCCAATAAAATTTCATTAGATTCTGCCCATTCCTGTAACCTGTTCAATACAATACGTCCTGCTACGCTGACCGGTTAGTCCAGTAATGAGATTGGCCATTAGTAGGCGGGATTGAGTCAATCTCCTTTCTTATAGATTGATACTATAAGTGACTCTGACCAGGCTTCAAGGAAACCTCCACTAAAGCTTGCTTCCAAGACCTGTATCAATAAGGGGCCCAAAGTGCAAGATTAGCTTTGAAAAGGTCCACAGCTATACCATCGGGCCAGGTGATGTCCCCCCTTTGCTCGCTTTTCGAGCTTGAGTATCCTCTCGCAGTGTAAAAGAAAGATTGATAGGACCTTGAGAGAGAGCATTGATAGGAGACGGTGTCAATAAGGGCCCGGAGGTGCTCTGTTTCTTGATTTGGAGAAGTGGGCTGCCCATTCCATTTCGCCAATGGTAATCTCTAATTTAGGACCATCCACTGGTCTAAAAAAAGGAGCATTTATTGCACGCCAAAAGGCAGTGTTAATATTATTAATACTTGTTTCATGCAAGGACTCCCATGCTCCCTCTCTCAAACCTCTTCTCCATTTTTTTTAAAGCGTGTTTGTAGTTGCACTCAATTCTACACATCTTTATTTCCTTCCTACACTTCCATGATTTACGTAAGGCATCTTAGTTTCTTAACGGCCTTAATACGTATCGTGTCAAGCCACCCTTTCCTATAATTTTTTGTATTCCTCTTTATCGCGGATAAGCCCTCCTTAATCCCTTGGTTATTGATTGGAAGGCTTCTACAATTTGACATGATCCTTTGTATCATCCAAACAATCTGTAAAGACCTTATTATCTGTATTCACTAATTGTTCTAAGAATTTGTCAGGGTCGATTTTTGTCCAGCTCAAGGAGTAGCCATTATTGCTAGCAAGAATAATGTCATCAATTAAATGTGAGTTATTATCCACTAATTCTTTGACATCATCAAACAAAGCAAGACATACACTCTGGGGGAAATTATCCCTTGAAGAATTACTAAGTGTTACCAAATACTTAACCCTGGCTGAGTATCTGTTAGAAAATAACACATACTCTATCTATAACATTGTTTGCACCTCTCCCATTAAAGGTAAAACCAAATGGAACTGGTGGGGTTAATAGTTTACTGTTAGGTACTTGGTCATATTTGACTAATAAATCAGTTTGGTTGTCCCCATAGTAAGTATGTGGAAAGTGGTTGTATTCAATTTTTTCACTAGATGTTACGCCACATATTTTTTCCAAGCGATTTAAACACAAACCATTATTAAAGTGCCCACCACAGAGTATGATCAGATCCTCACTGAAATACCTTCTCCCAGTGGGATAACTAGAGGAGACCGCCCGGTCCCCAATCAACTATCTACTGTGGGTCACCTAGAGGCAAGGACCTTCCACTCAACCATCTGCTACCAGTGGAACAACTAGAGGCAATTACCATCAAATCAACAACCTTACAACCTTCTACCAGTGGGATAATTAGAGGAGACCCCCCTGTTCCACTCAATAATCTACTACCAGTGGGACAACTAGAGACACTGACCACCCACTCAACTACCTTCTACTAGTGGGCTAACTACAGGAGACCCCTCCTACCCCCTCATAAACTATCTACTTCAAGAAGGACAACTAGAGGCAATGACCACCCACTCAACTACCTTCTACCAGAGTGATAACTAGAGGCGAGGGTCCCTCACTCAACCCTCTCCTGCCTGCAGGTCAACCAGAGGCAAGGACCTTCCACTCAACGATCTGCTTCCAGCAACCCAAATACCTTCTACCAGTGGGATAAATAGAGGAGATTCCCCTGAACCCAATCAACTATCTACTACCAGTAGGACAACTAGAGGCAATGACCGCTAACTCAACTACCTTCTACCAGTGGGATAACCAGAGGTGAATGCCCCTCACTCAAGCCTCTCCTGCCTGTAGGCCAACTAGAGGCAAGGACCTTCCACACAACCATCTACTACCAGTGGGACAACTAGCTGCAATGACCACCTACTGAACTACCTTCTACCAGTGGGATAACTAGAGGTGAGGGTCCCTCACTTAACCTTCTCCTGTCTGTAGGTAAACTAAAGGCAAGGACCTTCCTCTCATGCATCTGCTACCAATGGGGCAACTAGAGCCATGGGTACCCAACGTAACCATATTTTACCAGTTGTCCAACTGATAGAGATTTCTAACTCAGAACTGGAGTAGGAGGTTACACCCGGCAGACAGGTCTGCCTCCTCAAGGGGCACCGGGGCAGGCGTCTGACCAGACCTCCCAACAATGGAGTAGCTCTGTCAGACTCAGACGAGGAAGACTGGACTCGGCTTTGAGCGACATGCCAGACCAATGGCGGAGTAATCGCAGACTGCCGCAGGATACTTTTCATTGCCTCCTACTGGTTCAATTTATGTCATGTTATGTTATAGTGTTTATAAAGCGCATAGCTGCTCCAACAACGGGGCTTCCCAGCGCTAGGCCTAGAGGATAGTTGTACAGTGTATCAGTTGTGTAGTTTATCATTGATACAAGAAGCCAGGGACTTCACTTTGTTAGTATTTGTTTGAAATTTTAATCAGAACAAACCTATTTGTAGTGGTTAGTGCTGTTTTTGTTGTGTTTTCTGCCCCATGTCACCCCTGTGAGTGTGTCTCATGCCAGCAGCTTGGGAAGCCGCTGCCTGGCTGCCACGTCCAGCAGCTGCCGCTGTGTTCATGCCTCTCACCCCAGATATCCGGGATTAGGCGCGCGTGTCCCTGATCAAAGCCTGCCCATTCCGTCACATCTGCATGTGGTGGCAGTGCCAAGGCTCTGCTGTCACTCACTGCGGAGCCGGCATCAAGGCGCGTTCCCAAGGACCCGTCCTACCAGGAGGTCTATCCATCAATATTCAGAAACACAACGAGGCTGGATGTTAACACAGCCACGCCCCAGAGAGGGAGAAAGGGCATTAATGAGATGTGTTTTACTGCAGGGCACCCTGCCAGGGCATCAAGGCTGCTTCAGGGAGGCGAAGACTTTAAGAGGATTCAACACAATTCTGGTGTGGTGTCCTATCAAGCTATGCTTTGTCATTGTGTGTTCTGCTATGGTATATAGCGTTACACACGCTAACAGCATGTGATGGACTGTATACCTCACTGATGGGACCCCAAAGGGCTCAATCCAGCTTGGGGTTGCATACATTTCTCTCCCGGATGGGGGCGGGGGAGGGGAAGGGGGGTATGGCTTGGCAGCAGTTCTTAAATTGTAAACAAATAAGTGCCATGGCACTTGTCAGGAGGCCACTGCAGCTCGCACAGCACAATGCTCCTGCGAGCGCTGCCAGTGATAGTAAGTTACAACACAGCTACTAACCCTCACACTGCTGCAACTGTGACAATTCAGACTATTCCAGACCCCAAAGCTATAGGAATGACTTGGACGGCAGGTAATGGTAATTTATAATGAGTATTGAATTAATAATTTACTGCTGTTGTGGTCATCTCTAAATTAACCAGACAGTGCCACCATGTGGCAGACTGGCACAAGCGCTGGTGTTGACAATTAAGCAGCGGAAAGCACCGGTTCAAATTAAGCACTCACTGCCTGGCAGGTCGGGCTCTGCTGTCCCTTTTGGAGCAGAACCAGGTTTGATTTACAGAGGACTGGCGTCTTTCAGGAGCGGGAGAGAGGGCAACAAATGACGAACTGGAATGTAACCATGAGTTATTACCACTGTCTGAGATTCCTTCAAGGCTTCCACCCACCACCTGTTTGTTCTTCAGTCATGTTTTAACATTTCATGTCTTATCTTCAGCTCTATAGTATTACTCCATGTTATGTTGTGTTCTGCTATTCTCATTGCTATGGTATGCACAGGTATGTTGCGTGTTGGTGAGCCTTCTCCCCCTCAGGCCTGATTCACAAAGGTGAACTTACACTTTTGTGTACATTAACCACTCGCTGGGATTCACAAACGCAAACTTAGACCAAAAGTCTAACTTTGCTAGTAGTAACTTACCTTTGTGAATACCGAAAAGTCGTAAAGTTAGGCTTTCTATCTAAGCTAGACTTTCGCTCTAAGTTTACCTCTGTTAATCGGGCCCATTGCGAGGGAGCTCTGCTCCTCAGAGTGATGCCCACAGACACACGCAGTCTCCTACAATCAGGATCGTCTCGAGGGGTACATGAATGTTCTATTGTGTACCCCTTATACTTCAATGCAGCATTCAAAGCGCTTGATGGCTGCATCCCTTCTACAGGGGAGGATCCGAGCCACTGGTGCTACCAATAGGTGGCTGATTTCCCTACGACTCCTGAGTTGCAGGAGTAAATCTAAGGTAAGTTGGTTGGACTGCACGATCCCCGTATCCAGGTCCAACAATGGATGTGTGCTTGAATGAAAAATACTTTTCAGACTAACTGCAACAATGACAACCCCTTTATGGCAACTCTGTTGCGATATATTTAAATTTTTTTATTTTTACAGGTCTCCCATCACGAATTCCATCATGGAGAAAATGCAGCCCCCACCTCTCCAAACTGACTGACCCCGGCCGTGGTCCAAACGAAAACCCTTGGATGCCACTTTTGTAAATGCAGATTCAGCTCCTCATGTAGGAAAGTGCTTCAACGCACTTTCCTACACGAGGGGTAGTAAGCGCTATATAAATGCTGCAATATAATACGATAACATAAAGTGCTAATTGTATCTTGCCGAAGCCCCCTTTTGTGGTAGAAGCGGACTCTGAGGCAGGCGCTTTTCCTCAAGGCTCTAATTGACGCTGACTCCTGTGTCTGGCATGGGCCGTTGGCTACCAACCTCAGGTGTTCTTCTGCCTCCTCGGTGGCCACCTTGGCTGGTTGGGGGTGTTGTGACATTGGAGCTCTGGTAATAAGGAGAATGCATTTCCAATCTGCTGGGGGTCTGTCGGGGGCAGTGAGGCTGATGGTCTGTGGTGGGGCATGGCAGGTGCTCGCATCTAACTACGGTGGCATCCCTCCAATGGTGCCATAAGTTCCTTCTCAGTCTGTAGTAGCTCTACTCAGACTGAGCGGCTGACCAGCTGGCTTATGAAACACGGTCATCTTAGAGCAGAACAGCTCCAAGACCAGAGGGACTCGCCGTCACTATTAGATTTATCCCTCCACTCCGTTCCAAATGGCTCGTGGTAGTGTCAGCGAGATGCTCCTTCGGGTGGTCAGGGCGGCTGCCTGTTATGTGTCAGGTCACTCCATCGCTTAGATATTGCTGTAGTGGCTCAGCGAGGTTACCACGGTAACGCATGAACTGCCCTCAATGTGTCACTCACCCCAGGAAGCTCATGGCCACCAGGACTTTGGTTGGTGTGGCGGCCATCTTGGAGTCGTGCACCGTCTGAGGGTTTGCAGCATCTTCACTTCAAGAACATGTTCAAAGAGCTGCAGACTGGACCGCATTAATTCACGTTCTACTGCAGGGCGAGCCCGCTCACCTCCAGCTCTGTGGGCATTGATGGGTTGTTCTTCCGGGATGGTTAAGACGGTGATATGATTCCTGAAGTAAATGACCTCTGGTAAGCCTGACGTGACCTCTCTGGGGTCTTTACCAACACCTCAGATGGTGCAGTGAAGCTCAGTCTCTTTGAAGTTATCACCTCTCTGATCATTTATGTTTGTAAGTGTTAGAAAAATCAAAACGATGACACCATTATTTATTGATTAGATCACCAATGTTACACTTGTGACTTGTGGTCAATTATTATTTCTTTAAAGTGTCATCCTATCCAGGTGAAAACGTCAAGTCAAGGTATGTTTCTATGCTCCGCAGTGCCTGAGAACTTTTGGAGAACCAGCCCAGCGGATGAGTCTAGCAGACAGTTTAAGGTTCCCCTCAAGGCCAGTGACTGGCTACCAAGACTTCAGGAGGTTACCCTTATGGCCAGTGACTGGCTACCAAGACTTCAGAAGGTTACCCTTATGGCCAGTGACTGGCCACCAAGACTTCCTAAGGTTCCCCCCATGGCCAGTGACTGGCTACCAAGACTTTTTAGAGTTCCCCTCATGGCCTGTGACTGGCTACCAATACAAATCAAAAGATGTATTCAATATAGTGAATGATCTTTGCAACAGTGACAGAACAACTCCCTCTGTTACTCCTACACAAGAGCTCTGTGACTCCTTAAACTCATTTTTTATAGACAAAATCACTACCATAAAACCGAGCATACTTAATCTCCCTGTCCCTGTCCCTCTGGATGACAGCTATTACAATTCTGCTATATTAGATACCCTTGCTTCTATCGACACAAAAACCTTGTCTGATATTCTTGTACGTGTTAAGTCTGGATCACCTGACGGCACCTGTCCCCCACATATTTTTAGAGAGGTGGGGCTAGCCATTCCACAAGTTGCTCTTTCACTGCTGAATGAATCACTTTTACAAGGCAAGGTTCCCAGCAGCTTTAAGACCGCTCTGCTTATTCCATTGATCAAAAAGCCAGGAGCAGATCCACACGACCCGATAAATTATAAGCCAATATCCCTTTTACCCTATGTATCTAAAATTTTGGAAGCTCATGTCTCCACTTGCTTGTCCAAGTTTATCGAAAAATCTGAATACCTTGAACCAAACCAGGCTGGTTTCCGTCCCTGTCATTCGACGGAGGCCGTGATCCTGGCTGTTCAAAATACTTTAAGATCCAACGCTGATAGAGGCATACATCAGGCTCTTGTGCTCCTTGATTTGTCGGCCGCGTTCGACACGGTTGATTATACCATCCTTATCAACCGTGTCGAACAGGCCGGCTTCAGGGGCCCTGCCTTAAACTGGATCACTTCTTTTATAACAGGACGCACGCAATCAGTGAGACTTGGTACCTTCGCAGCTCCCAGAATCTCCACTACATGTGGGGTCCCCCAAGGATCCTCATTATCACCTTTATTATTTAATCTCTATCTTCCCCCATTACTATATTCTTTAAGGAACGCCAAAGTTATTATTTATAACTATGCGGATGATCTCCAACTTGTCTTCCCCCTTAATACTGCAGATTCTGTGACAGAATTCCAGAATTCTATGACACACATACAGAGGTGGATGAACCGTAACCATCTAAAACTTAACCCAGGCAAGACAGAGCTGATCTTGCCTGGGAAAAGCGAATTAAGTTGGGGCCCATGTTTCTGGCCACCTGATATGGGGGTCTCACCCACTAAATCCCTCTCTGTTAAGAGTTTGGGGGTCACGCTTAGTGCAGACCTTTCATTGAAAGGACAAGTTGGAACAGTAGTTTCTGCTAGTATTTTTCAACTTAGGAAAATAAAGAAAATAGCCCAGTTCTTGACGCAATCTGCCCTTATTCAGGTAATTATTGCCCTTGTTCTTTCCCGACTGGATTTTTCCTACAGTCTCTATTTGGGACTTCCAGCAGGCCAGTTGAAAAGACTTCAACTTGTTCAAAATCAAGCAGCCAGGCTGATTTGTAAACAACCTAAATGGCAGCCTATTAGACCTGGTCTGGAAAGTCTACATTGGCTACCTGTAATGCAAAGGGTTGCGTTCAAAACTGGATGTATCACCTTTAACCCCTTCAGTGCTGCGCGAATTTCGCTGCAGTGCTGAAGGGTCATAAATCACATTGACTCATGACGGAAATGTTCCGTCATGAGCACCGGAGCACCGACGCTCATGACGGAACCGTTCCGTCATGAGCATGGAAGGGGTTAAAGCTTTACAGAACACAGGCCCAAAATTTATCAAGAAACTCGTCTCTAGGTATAATCCTTCATTAAATCTTCGTTCTGCGCACAAATCTCTTTTAGTTCTTCCGACTTTTAAGAAAAAACGCTTGGGTGGCAGCTGTTTCGACCATCTTGCAGCCACCTTTTGGAATTCCCTACCACTGCCTGTAAGGCAGAGCCCGGACCTCCTTACCTTCAGACACTCTCTTAAGACTTGGCTTTCAAACAGGCTTACTTCTAGAGTATTATTTTTGTGTTATGTTCTCTTCCTGAGGTTCCGTGAGAATTGTTACAGTGTTTTGGGCATGATCGACTATGGGCAAGTTTGGTATCTACGAACCGTAAATAACGAGCTTAGTAAGTGTACACGTTTTCGTTACACTACTTGGAAGGGTTCGCCTTATTTACGGGTTTCTTCATCTGAACCCTCGGGTTCCATTTTAGATACGGCATCCATTTTGTTTCTTGCCCTCACGTAGTCAGCGAGCAGGCAACTGTTCGCCTCATGACCCTTTAGTTCCCAAGCCTTACGGAAGACGCATATTCCTTTCATACGTCTTTATGACCGGGGGAATGACACTGCAGAGGCAGATGCCCCGCATGAGGGTAATCTTGACGTGCCGGTCTATTATTTCAGCCTAGCACGTGCTGGGATCCAGCTCTTTGATCCTATGATCATGCTTCCGATATTACCCTCACGTTCTTTTCTTTACGAATGTCTGTCTTCCTTGCAGCTGTTCTTGTCTCTTTTCTCTTGCTCATTTACAACTAGAGTGGAATGTGCCTAACGGTGAGAAGATGTGCTTTTACAGTTGGGAACCGGCGATGTTACTGTAATTATGTTTCAGGGTTCTGAATACTAAGCATGGGCGTAAAATCCGCTCCGCTCGCGGATTTTTCGGATTTTCGGCAAATCCGCAATCCGCGAACGCTCGCGAATTTGTCGAAAATCCGTGAATCCGCTCGCGGCGGATTTTTTGCTTGGTTGCGGCGCGCGGCGTGGTGCACGGCGTTCACTTTCCGTCATTTTAGCGTTTGCCGAGTTGTTTTTCTTTGCGAGTGACGCGCCATTTTAGATCTTGCTGCGTGTTCCCGCGGGAGTTTGTCGCCCGCGAATACGTACTCGCGGCTTGCCACCTTGCACAGCACACCTCGCGAGAGTTCGCAATTGCGAACATGTAGTTGCGGCGGAAAGGAACAATCTCGCACTTGCGAAATAGAGATTTTGCAATTTCGCACAAGAAAATCACCAGCAAACAGGATAAACCTTCAGAAAATTATGATTTTTATCAGAATCACTCCTCAGGTTGACATTTGCATGGCCTTTTTTTTTGCAAGGAGTCCATTTTGGGGGGGGGGGGAGGAAGGAAGTGCCCCACAGTCTCCAACTTCCTGTTCCTGTCCAGCAGGCTCCTCCCAGTGCTTTGTCCATCTCCTGGTCACTTTCATTTGGATCTGGAGCTGGAAGGATTACTTTTTGTGGGTGCTGCTGGATATTTGGATTTGAGGCCTTTTTGACTGTCTTTGGATCACTTTTGGATTAGAAATCAACTTTCACAAGTAAGTTTGTTTGGGGCATTACAGTTGCTGCAAGTACAATTTTGGAACTTTTTCAGAAAATTAAATAAATTATATTGTGGGTAGCCACAGTATCCAGTAGGACCAGGGTTGGTTATGGGTGCATGATACAACTGTTTTGTTGAATTTAAACACCATTGAGGCCATGGATGGGCTGGGATTGTGCAGATTTTATTGTTTTTTGTCGTTTTTTTGGGCCTGCTGGTGTGGCCCTTTGCCCAGGGGTGGTGAGTGTTGCATGGGCCTAGTCTTTCTGTGGGGTGTCTTCTTGAATTTAAACATAATTGAGGCCATGGATGGGCTGGGATTGTGCTTATTTTATTGTTTTTTGTCGTTTTTGGGGGGCTGCTGGTGTGGCCTTTTGCTTGCCCAGGGGTGGTGGTGGTGCATGGACTGAGTGTGCCTGTGGTGTTGTCTCACTCTCTTTGATGTAAACATCATGGATGGCATTGGATTGTGGTGATTTCTGGCTGTTTTTCTGTTTTTTGGGGGTGTACTGTTGATGTGGTCTGGCCATGTGGGTGGTGGTGGTGGCCATCTTGAGTGCTGGCTGGTACAGGCAACATGTGCTTGGGGTGTAAGGGGGCCATTTTGAGGAGAGGCAGTGTCTGAGGCCTGCACTTATTTTGCCTACTTTTCATCCCTTATGCCCAGGGGTAGTGAGTGTTGCATGGGCCTAGTGTTTCTGTGGGGTGTCTTCTTGAATTTAAACATAATTGAGGCCATGGATGGGCTGGGATTGTGCTTATTTTATTGTTTTTTGTCGTTTTTGGGGGGCTGCTGGTGTGGCCTTTTGCTTGCCCAGGGGTGGTGGTGGTGCATGGACTGAGTGTGCCTGTGGTGTTGTCTCACTCTCTTTGATGTAAACATCATGGATGGCATTGGATTGTGGTTATTTCTGGCTGTTTTTCTGTTTTTTGGGGGTGTACTGTTGATGTGGACTGGCCATGTGGGTGGTGGTGGTGGCCATCTTGAGTGCTGGCTGGTACAGGCAACATGTGCTTGGGGTGTAAGGGGGCCATTTTGAGGAGAGGCAGTGTCTGAGGCCTGCACTTATTTTGCCTACTTTTCATCCCTTATGCCCAGGGGTAGTGAGTGTTGCATGGGCCTAGTGTTTCTGTGGGGTGTCTTCTTGAATTTAAACATAATTGAGGCCATGGATGGGCTGGGATTGTGCTTATTTTATTGTTTTTTGTCGTTTTTGGGGGGCTGCTGGTGTGGCCTTTTGCTTGCCCAGGGGTGGTGGTGGTGCATGGACTGAGTGTGCCTGTGGTGTTGTCTCACTCTCTTTGATGTAAACATCATGGATGGCATTGGATTGTGGTGATTTCTGGCTGTTTTTCTGTTTTTTGGGGGTGTACTGTTGATGTGGACTGGCCATGTGGGTGGTGGTGGTGGCCATCTTGAGTGCTGGCTGGTACAGGCAACATGTGCTTGGGGTGTAAGGGGGCCATTTTGAGGAGAGGCAGTGTCTGAGGCCTGCACTTATTTTGCCTACTTTTCATCCCTTATGCCCAGGGGTAGTGAGTGTTGCATGGGCCTAGTGTTTCTGTGGGGTGTCTTCTTGAATTTAAACATAATTGAGGCCATGGATGGGCTGGGATTGTGCTTATTTTATTGTTTTTTGTCGTTTTTGGGGGGCTGCTGGTGTGGCCTTTTGCTTGCCCAGGGGTGGTGGTGGTGCATGGACTGAGTGTGCCTGTGGTGTTGTCTCACTCTCTTTGATGTAAACATCATGGATGGCATTGGATTGTGGTGATTTCTGGCTGTTTTTCTGTTTTTTGGGGGTGTACTGTTGATGTGGACTGGCCATGTGGGTGGTGGTGGTGGCCATCTTGAGTGCTGGCTGGTACAGGCAGCAACATGTGCTTGGGGTGTAAGGGGGCCATTTTGAGGAGAGGCAGTGTCTGAGGCCTGCACTTATTTTGCCTACTTTTCATCCCTTATGCCCAGGGGTAGTGAGTGTTGCATGTGCCTAGTGTTTCTGAGGGGTGTCTTCTTGAATTTAAACACCATTGAGGCCATGGATGGGCTGGGATTGTGCAGATTTTATTGTTTTTTGTCGTTTTTTTGGGCCTGCTGGTGTGGCCCTTTGCCCAGGGGTGGTGAGTGTTGCATGGGCCTAGTCTTTCTGTGGGGTGTCTTCTTGAATTTAAACACCATTGAGGCCATGGATGGGCTGGGATTGTGCAGATTTTATTGTTTTTTGTCGTTTTTTTGGGCCTGCTGGTGTGGCCCTTTGCCCAGGGGTGGTGAGTGTTGCATGGGCCTAGTCTTTCTGTGGGGTGTCTTCTTGAATTTAAACATAATTGAGGCCATGGATGGGCTGGGATTGTGCTTATTTTATTGTTTTTTGTCGTTTTTGGGGGGCTGCTGGTGTGGCCTTTTGCTTGCCCAGGGGTGGTGGTGGTGCATGGACTGAGTGTGCCTGTGGTGTTGTCTCACTCTTTTTGATGTAAACATCATGGATGGCATTGGATTGTGGTGATTTCTGGCTGTTTTTCTGTTTTTTGGGGGTGTACTGTTGATGTGGACTGGCCATGTGGGTGGTGGTGGTGGCCATCTTGAGTGCTGGCTGGTACAGGCAGCAACATGTGCTTGGGGTGTAAGGGGGCCATTTTGAGGAGAGGCAGTGTCTGAGGCCTGCACTTATTTTGCCTACTTTTCATCCCTTATGCCCAGGGGTAGTGAGTGTTGCATACTTGCATGTCCCTAGTCTTTCTGTGGGGTGTCTTCAATGTAAACATCATGGATGGCATGGGATTGTGCTCATTTTTCTGTGTTTTGTCGATTTTTTGGGGTGTATAACTGAACTGATGTTCCTCTGTCTTCCATTGCTTTTAGGTGCACAAGAAGACTCAATAGAACCACCAGTGCCAGGAAGAAGTCCTGCAGCGGTGTGTGCAGCATAACGTCACGCGACGTCACGTCTGGACACAGAACCCTCTGCAACTCGTGCAACTGCTGCCTGCTGACCTGCTCTGAAGAAGATGGCCCCAAAAAAAGTAACCCGTAGCTCCTCTAGCAAGAAAGGTGCCAGTAAGGAGCAGAAGAAGCAAGTTACCAAGGACACTGGTGTGCCGCCCGCCCCTTTTTTTGTGAGTAAAAAAAAAAGTATGCCTGCAGCAGCTGCAGCGGGATCTGCTGGGGACCAAGCTGGCAGCAGCACCCCCGCTCCATTGGGCTCAGTGCCACCACCACCACCACGCCAACTTAAGTCCAAGCCCTTGAGTGCTGCAGAGGCAGCCAGTATACTTCTTCAATCACCATCGACCAGTGATGTTGGCTCATCGCAAGAAAGCAGCAGCAATGTCCCTCAATCAACACAGGTTGTTGTAGCTCATCTGACGAGTGTTGAACAACCACAGCGGCAACAACAATCACATGTGCAAGTACAAGCCCAAGTACATGTGGAAGGAGAGGCAGCGCAAGGAGATGCGCATGCAGAGGTGCATGGAGGGTCACAACAAGTGCCCACAATAGTTGTTCCTCCCGAAGTAGGGGCACATCAGGAAATCGACAATCAAGGCGAGGTATCATTTGAGGAAGCCACTCCTCCTGATGATCCTTCATTGTCTTCCACAACCCTAGCAAGGAAGAGATCAAGGGTGGTGTCTACATCCTCTTCAAGCACACCTCCTTCTGATGATACGGATCAAACTTGGGAACCAGCACCACAGCCGTCTGAGAGTGAGGCACACCATGATCCAACAAAGGTACTTAAGCGTAAAAGGAAGCTCGTCCAAAGTCTCAGACTTATGGAGTGTGATGAGGCTCAACAAGAAGTGGCGGATACTGCTGCTGATGAAGACTCTGCCAACGACGACCCAGTCATCATAAAGGTCACTGCAGCCCCAGCGGGCATGCAGCAAACAGACATTTTGACCCTAGCCCGAAGAGCTGCTGAGCGTGATGATGATGATGATGTTGTCGATGAGGAGGCAGTGGAAACACCACAATCATTGGAGTTAAGTAGTACACCAACTCGTCCCGCTTCCATATTTCTTTCTGGCAAGAAGAGACCTCCGTCAACCTCGACCTTAATTAGTGGCGGTGAAAGTGCAAAACGTACAAAAGTTGGGCAATCCAGATCCTCCACTTCATCTGGCATTAGCTTCATGACCACCACCACCAGTATCGCCGCCTCCTCCATGTCCCACAGACACTTCAAGTCCCCCGTTTGGGACTTCTTTACTGTTTGTCCAAAAAATCCAAAGTTTGCCATTTGTACCATTTGTAAGCAAGCAGTTAGTCGTGGTAAGCCAGGTACCAACTATGGTACCGGAGGCCAGAGAGGTCATCTTAGGAGACAGCACACTGTCAAATGGTTTGCGCACCTAGATGCGATCAAGAAAGGCCAAATTCAAGGAAACGTTGATGTTTCATCTGATGATGACGAGCAGGAAGAAGACGTGTCAAACACTTCCCTTACACCCAGTACCCCTGTCAGCAGCACACCCAATGTGAGGCACACTAAGAGTGTTGGAGCGAGTGAGACACCAACGCACAAAAGTTCACCAGCGAGCAAAATTGGGTCAACGAAGTCATTATCAGCCCGTAAATGCTTGGTCCAGGGCAACATTAGAACAATGCTTACTTCAGACGTGCCATATGAACGCAACCACCCACTGACGCGTCTGTATAACACTAAGCTGGCTAAAATGCTAGCTGTGGACCTTCTACCTTTTTCTTTTGTAGAAGCGGTAGGTTTTCTTGAATTAGTTGCAACGCTCTGCCCTAAATGGAAGGTTCCGAGCCGGTTCTATTTTGCCAGAGTTGCGGTTCCAGCACTACATGAAGATGTGCTGCAGGCGATTGGGGCAGCTTTGCAGAAGAGTGCTGTTCACACAATACATCTGACAACAGACATGTGGACCAGTGGCCCAGGCGATGATTACATGTGCATCACTGCACACTGGGTCTCTTTTTCAGGTGTTATAGCAAAGCTAAACGCAGGTGTTGACCCGGACCAAGTTTTCAAAGCTGCTCGGAAACATGCAACACTAGCCATGTTTGCCTTGGAGAAAAGTCACACAGCAGAAAACCTTTTGGAAGAGTTTGACAAAAAGGTGTTGTCAATGCTATCCCCCCTAAAACGCAAGATTGGTTATGTTTCCACGGATAATGGCGCCAATGTAGTTAAGGCCATGTCACAGGGTCACCATGTTAGAGTGCCGTGTTTGGCGCACTGTATCAACCTGGTAGTTCAAAAATTCTTGAGTGATAAAGAGAGTCCAGCGTTCGAGGTAATGGCCACCTGCCGCAAAATGTGCAACCATTTCAGCCATTCTTTTAAGGCCCGGAAGCATCTGCGGAGACTGCTACTTCAACGTGGAATGCCAGTGAAAGCACTCATCCAGGAGGTGGCAACACGTTGGAACTCAACCTTCTACATGCTTGAGCGTCTGCATGAGCAGTATACGGTACTCGATCACTATTTCTTGACAGAGGCTACATCTCAGAAGGAGGACCTGCGGATGAGTAAGGCGCAATGGGCCATAGTTAAAAGCCTGACAGACATGCTTCGTCTTTTTGAGTTCTTCACGCGTGCAGTCAGCCAGGAGGACTGTAATTTGGGAAAAGCTATCCCATTGTTGTGCATACTGGAGCACCAACTGATGGCGGTTTCTTCTGAGTTTGAAAAAGATGAAAAAAAAAAAAACCATTTCATTTTGTCTGAGAAATTATTACATCGCCTACGTGGTGATGAACGTCT
The DNA here is from genome assembly GCF_964261635.1 of Lissotriton helveticus. Taxonomy (NCBI): domain Eukaryota; kingdom Metazoa; phylum Chordata; class Amphibia; order Caudata; family Salamandridae; genus Lissotriton; species Lissotriton helveticus. The sequence continues at coordinate 101,636,408 of NC_136064.1, read as the reverse complement.
TAAAAACATCAACTCAGATCAGCATTACATTTGTGCTACTATTCTGGATCCACGCTACAAAAAGGCGCTGGCAGACAACGCATTCTTTCCTTTCGCTGATGCAGATGTTCAAAAGTACAAACATTGGTTAGCCTGGTCAGCCAAGAGGTTTGAAAAAGAACGGCAGGTTATTGAAGGAGAAGCCAGTACATCAGCATCAGCATCAGCAGGCCATCCGCAGTCACAAGAATCCACTTCTGCACCTGTGGCTGGGGCACAAGTGACCTCTCAGCCGTTAAAGACACCGGCAACTGGATCATCTGCACCACACACAATGACAACACTAACAGTGGCTGGGGAGGAGGATTGGCTAAGTTTGATGGGGTATGGTTCTCTAAAAAATGTCACAGGCACAGCAAAAAGTAAGCAAAGTGGAGGAACAGTTGATGACCTTGAGTCGATGGTGCAGGACTATCTGAATGACTCAACAGTGGTCTTTCTTAATGAGGAGCCATTGCAGTATTGGCATGGCAAAAAACAATTGTGGCCACAGCTCTACAACCTGGCTATAAACTATTTGTCTTGCCCACTCGCAAGTGTGTCTTCTGAACGTGTTTTCAGTGCTGCTGGTGGCATTGTAACTGCCAAACGGAGCCGCCTATCGCCCAAAAATGTGGAGCGGCTGACAATGATCAAGATGAATCAGCACCTCATACCACCAGATTACAAAGTGCGAGAAAGCACGCCACATGAAGACGATGAGGACAGCAACGTAGATGAGGGGATTTTTTCTCTGTTCGGTGCCACTGACCTCATCCAGCCTGAATTCGCAGAGTATGATGACGAAATCTTGTTCTTATTCCCTGACACCGAGCCCTGAAAATGAGACAATCAATCAAGAACTTTCTTTTTCGTCCTTATTCACTTTTATTCCTGTGTGCTTTGTGTCTCTCTTTCTTTGTTTTGCACAGTTAATTTAATTCAAACTTTAATCACCTAATCCCAAAAAGAAGACCATCATCAGTACTGTCTTCACTTGTTTGCTTATTGATTTGAAGGTGCCGCAGTCTACATTCCTCAGGTTCACAAGTTCTGAAGAACATGCTCCTCTATCCTCCTCCTCCAGACTGCGATTTCCCTCCAAGCAGAGTGCTGGATTACGCACAATGAAGAAAGACTCAGCACTTGTGGGGGTGTTGTACTTCTTTGCGGGTGAGTTGACGGTTTTGGGCCCATTGCTGTGAAGCTCTAATAATGGACAAAAGTGTTTTGGACCAAATATGAGGTGAAAATTTCTTGCCGTTTTTGCTGACTTGCTTGCCTTTGAGGTGCTCTTTGGCGGGGTTCCGGGGGTTTGTGTGTAATTTTTGGTGTCTGTCGAAGCACTGCTGCGACAGTCTAATCTTGATTGCATTTGCTTTTCAGGAAATCCGTGGTGGAAAACAGGAGTTATGATGATTGATGATGACCTAGCTGCACAGCGCGTTACTTTGGACCGAAGGCCGAGAGATATTGTAAGTATGAGATTTAGCTTTTTCGCTGTTTGGGGGTGTTGTCGGGTGTTTTTTTGCGGGTGGGTTGGCGCCGGCGGGTCTTGCCTGGGGCATTCCTGGGAAGGTCTAATACCGGATACAAGTGTTTTGGACAAAATCCATAAGGAACAGCCTTTTTTTTGCCATTTCTTCAGACATCTTGCTCAATGTAGCATTTTGGGGGGCTTCCTGCTGTTCGTGGGTGGGTTGCGGCCGGGGTCTCTGTCGAAGCACTGCTGCGACAGTCTAATCTTGATTGCATTTGCTTTTCAGGAAATCCGTGGTGGAAAACAGGAGTTATGATGATTGATGATGATGACGACCTAGCTGCACAGCGCCGCGTTTGGACCGAAGGCCGAGAGACATTGTAAGTATGAGATTTAGCTTTTTCGCTGTTTGGTGGTGTTGTGTCGCGTGTTTTTTTGCGGGTGGGTTGGCGCCGGCGGGTCTTGCCTGGGGCTTTCCTGGGAAGGTCTAATACCGGATACAAGTGTTTTGGACAAAATCCATAAGGAACAGCCTTTTTTTTGCCATTTCTTCAGACATCTTGCTCAATGTAGCATTTTGGGGGGCTTCCTGCTGTTCGTGGGTGGGTTGCGGCCGGGGTCTCTGTCGAAGCACTGCTGCGACAGTCTAATCTTGATTGCATTTGCTTTTCAGGAAATCCGTGGTGGAAAACAGGAGTTATGATGATTGATGATGATGACGACCTAGCTGCACAGCGCCGCGTTTGGACCGAAGGCCGAGAGACATTGTAAGTATGAGATTTAGCTTTTTCGCTGTTTGGTGGTGTTGTGTCGGGTGTTTTTTTGCGGGTGGGTTGGCGGGTCTTGCCTGGGGCATTCCTGGGAAGGTCTAATACCGGCTAGAAGTTAGTTGGACAAAATCCATAAGGAAACACCAGTTTTGGCACTTTGTAAGTTAGGGTTCGTTAGGGTTAGCCCTAGCAGCAGGATTGCATGTGTTTAGGGGGGTTCTATTGCAACGCGGTTCTGTTGTTGTAGAGCACTGTTGGAGCGATGCTGGCTATGGATACTTTTGCTTGCAGGCAAGTGGTTTGAATACAATCCACGGTCTGTATTTGGGTCTACTGTTACTTTCAAAGTACGTTTTGTAACCATTTTTCTGCTAGGCATCATCAAAGTGTGACTTTTTGAACCACACAGCGTACATACCTTTTATTTATTTATCAGTGGTATTGTAATAGCACTTCCTGTTTTCCGTTCAATAATTACAGGCCGGGTTTCAGTCAACATCCGCCAGGCAGGCAGTGGACAGGGTGTCTCTTCTGTCAGTGGTCACCACCACATTGATGGACGAAGCGTCAGCTGGAATGGAGGAGTGCCGCCAATAAGAGGAATTGTTTGCTGCATGCAACTTACTTACCAATTTCAACAGGACAACTCCAACAACATACGCAATACAGATACAGTATCCATTGTTGTCTTTTATTCTATGAGTGTGACTGCATGTGCTTACCTTTACTTTGTAACCAAAGATTGTCTGTAAACTCTGTATCTTCAATTATTGTTTGTCCATGCTCTGCTTTTTTTTTCTTCTCTCAACAAAACCTACCCAAAAAGAAACCCCCATTCCCATCCATTTTACAAACCCTAACCCTCTTCCCCCGGGCTGTGTTGTTTTGCTTGATGTCTGACTAAAATGACATCAATAATTCCACACACTTGCTGGGGAGGATAAGGTGATAGCAGCAACAGGCTGGTGAAGGAATACGAGGATATCTTCTAGACTTACTCAGCTTCAGTACTATATCTTCTAGTAGTAGTAGCCAATGTCAAATAAATTCAACGCAAGTACTAGTTATACTTGCAATACTTTACCATTTGTTAGGCTACATTATGGCACTGTTCTAGTGTACTGTCACCTGCTATTTTCTCGATCGTACCGTAACCGTTGTAATGCTACAGTAAGGAGTACAAACAAGGTTTCGTTTTCTTTTTTTCCATAGGCATGCAACTGCCACTGTGTCACACCACTAGTAACACCGCAATGAGGAAATGTCACCCGCCCAGGAATGACAACGTTAATCCCCATTTCACCTGGAGCCAGCCCTGGGCCTAGCCCTAATTTCTAACACAAATTACAGGTAAGATAAGCGTTTGGTGGGAGGTAGTATAATGGAGTATTATTTCGGAGTAGACAAGAGTTTGACGGTTGTACTACTAAAGTCCTACGACTGTTCAGGAAAACAAAGTTACTGTTACACCCCCGCCCCCCACCCACCAGACTGAAAAGCAGTAAAAAACAGGTATGGTCAGATAAAGTAGTTGAAAAATATATTTATTTATCCCTAACAAAATAATCTCCCTCACCCACCCTAACCCCAACGATTGTCTCTGAAACGTCCCAAAACGATCCCAACTCCCAAATCCCACCCCCCAAAAGTCTATAAAAAAAGGGCAAGGGACACTCCACTACTGGAGGGTGCTGGTGCTGGTGCATGATGCGGCATGGGCATCATACTCCTTGCGGAGGGTGGCAAGCTCGGAGCGGAGGCCCTTAACCAAGGTCTTATACCTCAGGACCTCCTGCTCCAGGTTGGACATGCGGACTCGGAGGCGGTGTTGGCGTTCCTTGCAGCTCCTGTGGGGGGCAGCTGGTGTTTCCGGTGCTTGGCGGTGGCGGTCGGCTTTCTTAGCCCGGCTCGGTCCCGCTGGTTTAGTCACGGAGGAGGATGCAGTCGAAGATGTTGCCCCGCTCGACTGCGTGTCCTCCTCCTCCTCCAGGGCCACCAGCCGCCGATACTCGGCGACTGTGGCCTCCAGCCTCCGTTGCCGGGCCAATCTAGCCTGCTCCCTCCTTGTTGTTGATTTGGAAGAAGGAGCAACTATATGAAGAAAGAAAGACATAGTCTGTAACCAATGCTCCTTATTAATAACACAAAGTGATTGAGCCGAAAGTTGGGTCACAGAGTACAAGTAGCAAATTGAAAGCACAGTACATAACTATTGAGGACAGTATCTATGTAACCCTCCCACTTCTGCATCCTTGCTCTAACAGTAGTGGTAGTTTAATGAACTAATTCTACGACCACTATGGACTTCCATTACAGTCGACTATGACAGTACACCAGTCTTATTCTTCTTCTTCTCTCTTGTTTAGGGAAATGGGTACGTTATCTTATGCAAGCCGGCAGAATGACATGGACACAGCACAGTGAAGTTGCACCCGAGAAAAAAAGTTGCACACCATGATGATGGAGACAGACTTGCGTTACTGTACCGGTCCAGTACATGCAGGTGGTGAAGCTATTACTTTTCTATTACGGGTGGCACTGAGAATACTCTGTTACAAGGGCTACTGCTTAATTAATTTACCTTTCACCCTACAGTGCAAATGAGTACTAGAAAAGGAAACTGAAGAAGCTAACTAATTTGATTATCTATCACTTCACATGGGACGTATTTAATGACAGATGAGATGACTTTAGGTGCTTTGCTTAATATTGAGTGAACACAGTGATACACCCACACATGAATGACGTACTACAAGTAAACTAAAGTTATTAAGAGAGGTACGGAGTGTCCACCGTAATAACCAGATATATGCTGTGAATGCAAACGCAATACAAAGTACTGCTACTATTCATGGAAGTATTGGACACATTTACAATTTCTTTTCCTTGCCTTCCCTGCACTGGGACGGACGTGCGGGTGCGGTGGTACATGCTCTTCAAGGTAACACTTACTTCACCTGGCGACCATCTACTCTCTCTAGATACACATTTGCTATGTAAGAGTCAGAGAATACCATGCTCCAGGCATCCATTCATTCAAAGTATACGCACACATACAGTTTCTGTTTCACCCACCCAGGCTGCTGTCCTTCCACCCATCCTTGCTTCATCATTGACCCAGCCATGCACCATACCATATTCTTTCCTTCCCAGCCACCTCTGGGTCCAAGCAAACACATATCGTTCTTCTTTGCCAGCCATCATACAAGTTCGCGTCCCACTTACTTACACCCTTCTTTCGCTTTTCGTTCATCCCATCCATCACGTTCGTCTAAGAACTTATTGGGATTCTTCTCACCAAAAACTTCACAGCTAAGTCGAAGTACATTTCGAGGAGGCTACTACCTGGTTGATTTGTAATTGTAATACACCCGTGCAGAAAGCACACTATGCAGTCTTCAATCTCAATAAGTAAGGAATATATAGCTTACCTGTTTCCGCCACCACCGTTTGATCCCCCACAGGAACGGCCACCAGCTCTTCTACCGCCGCATCCTCCCCAGAGGCCTCCGAGTCCAAGTCCAACACATCAGCCACCTCCGCGCTGGCCCCGTCACCAGATGTTACACCTACAAAGTACATTTAAGAAAGTTAGAATACACCACTCACTACTATATAATATTTGGTCTAGGAGAAATGTTAAAAAAACAGAATACAATGTAATAATTTGTGACTGTCTACTCCATAGTAAAAATGTCCCATTTTCCAGGGAAGGCTGTTGTCTTGCTGCACTTTTATGCACAACTGATGAATGCTTGCTTTTGATTTTTAACACGCACCACTTTTTCTCCTAACAGACAGAAGCTTGACTCCTGAGTCCTAAGAACACGACCAGGATCAAGTTCAAAGTAGGTGAGAGTTCGGCTCGACCACAAGAAATGTGTCCAATTAATCGTCAGCACTAACCACTTTTCCGTTTACAGTTAAATAGTTTTATGACAAAGTAGATTTCAATAAATGTGTTTACTTTTAATAAAGCTTTTACACTTAAATAGACTCTGTGGTTTTTGTTCCTCTAGACTAGAGTGGATGAGCTAAAGGTTTTGGAATTTTTGCAAGCATGAGTGCCTCTGACACTTCTTGACTGTGCTGTGACTCCGTACTACTCTCTTGTCCTGCGTACGATAATCTAGAGATCATTGGGGATCTATAATCGGTGACTTCGGGAGCTGAATGACTCTGCCACACTATCTAGTCAGTAAGGAGACAGTGCATAGAGGTATTGCTGAATATAATGGGAGTCCAATGGAATTGCCAAATGTCCAATCTTAGTTAGCTACACAGACAGACTAATAAAAATAGTCTAGTAATACCACAGGGAGTCATCATATTCGAGGCAGGATAAGAATTTATATTCAGTCTACAAGAAGATCAAAGACGATTTAGAAAAAATCGAATGAGGAACGCTAGGAAAAAATAGGTACTGTTTAGTAAAATGTAAACTTACTGGGGCCAGCAAAGGAGCCCTCGCCTGCCCGATCCTGGCCTGCATCCTCAGCACCCTCCTCCTGTGTCCTCTTGCCCTTGGGGGGAGCTGATGTACAACATGAAAGAAAGAAAAACCATAAAACATGGATGAGATTTTTCAACCAAATCAAACATTTCAAAAGAACAATAACAACATATTTTGGAAAAATAGCAAATAGATAGACAACTATTCCACGGGATCTATCTCATGTGGTATACTACGTTATTCGTATTGCCTGATTTGCGGAACGTTGACTTAGAAAGTTCCTATGTAACTCAATAAACAGACTACTAAAGAGGTTTGCCTAGGCCTGGCACTGCAGGCAGTAGTGCACAACACGTGACAGACAAAGTCCATCCTGCTTGCAGATCAGTGAATACTCAAACTATCAATCCACCCGCCACCACCGCCACTATTTCTTCTGATAGCCATGTGACTGTCTAAAGGAAGGACACTGGACTTCAGTCTGTTGGGGCTGATTTATAAGTCCCTTGCGGAAGTTGCGGCTGATTTTCCTCCATTGTTGCGTGCCTTTTCTGACGCAGCGGCAGAACAAAAGACTCGCCATGGTGTTGGTGCGGCGTATATATTAAAAAAAAAACACATATGGGCATATGGGCGATGCATCACGTTGTAAAGCCCTGCGCCATCAGGGGGCGTTCCGGCGCAAGGGAGGGCGTACCTGCGCAGGAACGAATCCTAAAAGTGGCTGAGGGAAATCTACAAGATGTCAATCAGTCATTTTTATGACAATGATGCATGACTCAAACCCTGCGCGCTTGAAGCCGACGTACGGCTTGATGCAGCATTGGGGAGATAGGGTACCCCAGAGCATTGCTGGAGCTGCGCCATCGTTGGCACGCAACTCCAGCAATGCGCTGCCTTTACGGCACAGATGCGTAAGGCTTCTGTGACGTTTTGGGCCAATGGGTGGTGGTGGCATGGCACACAATTACTGCCGCATCCCTGCTACTTTGCAGGGATGCGCCGGTAATTGAAAATATGACCCTTACTGTCTAGCATTACGCAGTTCTTTTCTTTACAGTACACTGATACATAATTTCTCAGGCCAATGAAATGCTTCTGAACACAACATACAAAACAAAGAAGCATAGTAGCAAGCAAGGCTACTGAGAAGGAGAGCAGTGCACCTGAAAATGAAATGCATAGAAGATTTTGAAATATAATTTACCTCAATGTAATCGGCAGCATTATTGCTCTTGGTAAAGAACAAAGATTTGCAAATAACAGAGCCGGATAAAACAGAGTAGTAAATGTACTACTACTACTACTCACCAAGCCCGGGGACCTCTACGCCGAGCGCGTCCAGCAAGTCCCGCTCCCGGTCCATGACATCGGTCCAGCGGTGGGTGGCCTGGTTATACGTGCGCCGGACCCCAGAGATCTTGTACATGGCCCGGCACACCTTCTCCCACCGCTGGCGGCGCTCCCGGATGCCATAGCCGGTCGCGATCTTGCCGCCTCCCAGGATCGTCTTGGGGAGGCGGCGCTGGACATGGAAGATCAGTGCCGCCACTTCCTCCGCGCTAAAGATCTCCCTCGGGACCACTTGCTCCCCCCTTAAACGCCCGCACGGGAGCCGGGCACGGGGTGCGGGACCCTTCCCCTTCTCAGGGTGCTTCCCGGCTCCCTTTACCATGGTCTGGGCAGAAATAAACTTAAATGATAAAGAAGAAATAGAATAGTGAAGAAGAAAATAAAAGAGTTTAAAAAAGTAGTTTAAAAGTAACTAAAAGCTGCAGAAAACACAAAAATATAGAGCTAGAAAAATAGAGGGTTAGATAATAAGTAAAATTAGATCAAAAAAACTTCAAACAAGCAAAGGATGGCAGAGATTGAGAGAGGATAGAGAAAGCATGCCCAGAACCATAGCAATGAATGAGAAACAAGATGGCCGCGCCCGTTCACGACCGCGTGGGTAAGTTCGCGCGAGATTTTCCTTGCGAGTACGCGCGAACTTGTACTCGCGAGCAGCACACTTTGCGAGATTACACATAGCGGGCGGAAACGGAATTACGTCACGCCAACAAGATGGCCGCGCCCGTGTACGACCGATAGGGTAACTTGGCAAACGAATAGCTAGAAGCGCCTCGCGAACACGCGCAAGATCACGCGAACATACACGTCGCAACAAAAACAATTTTGTATTCGCACGTATTCGCGGCTTCCGAAATCGATCTCGCACGGATTCGCGCCCCAAATAACGCGCGAAATTGCAAAAAAAACGATTTTAGCTAAAATGAAAGCAATGAGCAGGTGCAAAAGTTCAAACTTAACATTAGTAACATTCAAGGTAGTGCTTCCTGATGGGCCCCTCCAGAGTTTGCAACAATTCTATGACCCTGCTATGACCCAAACAGCAGGCTCATAGAATAGCACCATAAAGGTCCTGTAAAAAAAAAAAATCACTGCAACAAATAGCAAATTACAGATAAGGAAGGAAGCAGGTGCCAGCCAGACTGGAACTTTCAAAATTACTGACACATTAATGAAACACAAATTAATTGATGGCAGTTGAAGAAGGGCAGGTGTGCTAGCTTTTTTCAACCACCATAATCTACAGTAATAAATAAACCTAATAGGTGCCTGTGAGGATGTACTAGAGGGTGGCATGGGTGTCCCAGAGGGTGGCAGTGGTGAAACAGAGGGTGCTGTGAACCTGTGATGATAAACCAGACGTAGAAACAACATAGTCGCGGCCGTTGCAAGCCGAAAAGTAAGTTCGCAATTGCGAACTTGTCCCAAAATCGGCGCGAACACGCGCCAACACAAAAAACGGAAAAATCCGCAAGTCCGCTAGAGTTCGCGGATCTTCGCGGATTGCGAATCCGTAAATACGCAAGTTCGCGGATTGCCAATCCGCAAAATCCGCCCATGCTTACTGAATACATGAAAGCGATCCTTCTGAAGTTTACTGTGGGAACTGAGTTGTAACCTTTTGTTTACATGTTGTGCAATGACAAAATCTTGTATAAAAGAGAGCGACTCACATATGCAATTTGAAGCAGACTCTCAGAACCTACACTCTGTTGTACTTCTCGTGACTTTTGCCTCCCTGCAGTAATAAACGCTGATCTTTGACGCCGAAGGAAGTGTCCCGTGTCTCTGTCTTTAGTGCGCCAGAACAGGTATCCCACGAAGGTTTTAGGTGTTGTCCCCTGGCACAGCTGGGCCTTAATTAGCTCAGTCCTTCAGTTGGCGCCCAACGTGGGGCGACATCGGCGGTACCGGTCCAAAGCCTGACGATTGTGAGGAACTTCGTGTGAAATCTCCGAGGGAAGGTGCACCCCGCTTCATCGATCCTGTTGTCGAAATAAGTGGTCCGAAGATTTTTCCCGCGAAGATTCCCGCCTCCGACGGCTGCGACGGACCGATGCCCCGACTGTCGACCTGTTTTCGGTGCTTGGCGTAGTCCTTTCGTACAGCGAGACGATAGACGGGCCTTCCTGGTGACGCCATTGTGCTCTCAGTTAAGTATTTGTGGGTCGCTTGAATATTGTGGACATTTTATATTGTGTACCTTTTTCTTTTCGGGCAGCTAAGAGACTTATATTAAATTGAATGCTCAATTTATTTAGAACCTATCATCTGGGTTGGCCGTAGGGCCGTGCGGATACTTCTTTCTGTTTGGCAGGTTATTGACACTAGGTCGATTTCTTTTGTCGATTTCTGGGAACTCCTGGGAATTGATAATCGCTACTCAGAACGAAGTGCGTCAAGAACGTTGCGGACGGTCGTTAGAGGATGGAGTTCTCTAAGCTGTCGAAAATGGAGAAGATGTCGGCGCAAAGATCTGCATTACATAAGGTGTTTCGTACAAAATGTTTTTTGTTACAGGTTTTCATGTTGTTCCTAACTGTGTCTATGCTGCTGGTGGGTGGAGTGTATTTTGGTTTTCAATCATTGTCGCCTTCTACTTTACCTACTCCTCCTTCTCATGATCTAAATTCCGTCTCTACTGCTTCACCACATTCTTTTCACCTACTGCCCCAACATGAACAAGTCAGACGTGCGGAATTTAGAAACAATTCCTTCGTTCAACTTCTCCATCAGCATCAGCTGGTGGTAAATATTACCAATTGTTGGGTGTGCGGGTTAATGCCACATACCATGGATAGAGGGATTCCGTATTTGGTCCTTCCTTATAGTTCCCAAGGGTCCGCTCGAGCATTCCAAACTATGTTCCGTAGTGCACTAGATTCCTACCCCCATCGAGAGCCACGCTCAGTAAACCTTGGTCCTGGCCCGTACCACAAGTCTCTGGCGATAGCCATTGCTGATTTAGATAGAGATATTTTTTATGCATCGCTTATCCCAGAGGAGGAGGTGCGAGCATATAAGGAACTGAGTAAGACTGAGTATAGTGTATCAGTGGGTGATAGACAGCTTAAAACCTCGTCTCCAATTTGGATCGTACCTCACCTTGGTCACTTCTGTCTGCAAGGTCTTGGTCAAAATCCGAGAGCTCAGTTTGGGAAGAGTGCTTGTACTGAGACATATGTCCTACCGATGCTCTCTTCCCCTGTCTTTTTGACTGCCAAGGGTACTTATTTTGTGTGTTATGATCGTGCTTATACTTGGTTGCCTCGTGATTTCTCAGGCACCTGTTATATCGCGAATCTTCTACCACCGACTTTCACTGTTGCCTCAGACTATCACAAGACTAGAGTTGTGAGAGGCGTTATTAGTAAAGAAGATACTACCGGTCAAGAAGCAGGAGACTTCTTTAAAGGTTTCCTACCGTTTTGGGGCCCTATGGTCAATAGCAGGAATCTGAGACAGTTAACTCGTGTAGTAGAGTCAACCGCTAACATAACTGCGAGCGCCCTTGGTAACCTGACAGCAGAGCTTCAAGCGGATAGACTTATGACGTTACAGAACCGTATGGTTCTAGACGTTGTTCTAGCAGATAGAGGTGGTGTGTGTAAGGTCATCCATTCGAGTTGTTGCATTTTTATACCAGATAATGCTCCAACTGTCTATCAAGCCATCTCCAAGTTGCATAAAATCTCGGAGTCCATACACGTGGACGAGGGAGATTGGACGCTTCTAGGATGGTTTTGGGGCCTGATGTCGACTTGGGGTTGGAAGATTCTGATGATTATAGGGATCGTTGTGACGTTCCTGTTCACGTGTTGTCTTTGTGTACAGTGTGGTCCTGCCTTATGTGGCCTTTGTGCTACAACGTGTATAAGAAGGCCATCTGTTACCAAAGAGGCATTGATGGATAGGATAATGTTCCAGCAACACCTGAATGATCTGATGAATATTGAAATCGATTCTGATTTCGACTAGTGTTTGCCTACATGAGGGCAAAAGGAGCGTCTGAGGTTCCGTGAGAATTGTTACGGTGTTTTGGGCATGATCGACTATGGGCAAGTTTGGTATCTACGAACCGTAAATAACGAGCTTAGTAAGTGTACGCGTTTTCGTTACACTACTTGGAAGGGTTCGCCTTATTTACGGGTTTCTTCATCTGAACCCTCGGGTTCCATTTTAGATACGGCATCCATTTTGTTTCTTGCCCTCACGTAGTCAGCGAGCAGGCAACTGTTCGCCTCATGACCCTTTAGTTCCCAAGCCTTACGGAAGACGCATATTCCTTTCATACGTCTTTATGACCGGGGGAATGACACTGCAGAGGCAGATGGCCCCACATGAGGGTAATCTTGACGTGCCGGTCTATTATTTCAGCCTAGCACGTGCTGGGATCCAGCTCTTTGATCCTACGATCATGCTTCCGATATTACCCTCACGTTCTTTTCTTTACAAATGTCTGTCTTCCTTGCAGCTGTTCTTGTCTCTTTTCTCTTGCTCATTTACAACTAGAGTGGAATGTGCCTAACGGTGAGAAGATGTGCTTTTACAGTTGGGAACCGGCGATGTTACTGTAATTATGTTTCAGGGTTCTGAATACATGAAAGCGATCCTTCTGAAGTTTACTGTGGGAACTGAGTTGTAACCTTTTGTTTACATGTTGTGCAATGACAAAATCTTGAATAAAAGAGAGCGACTCACATATGCAATTTGAAGCAGACTCTCAGAACCTACACTCTGTTGTACTTCTCGTGACTTTTGCCTCCCTGCAGTAATAAACGCTGATCTTTGACGCCGAAGGAAGTGTCCCGTGTCTCTGTCTTTAGTGCGCCAGAACAGGTATCCACGAAGGTTTTAGGTGTTGTCCCCTGGCACCGCTGGGCCTTAATTAGCTCAGTCTTTCATTCCGACAGCGCCATGAAGCCTACGGGCGTACGCGCGCTTAATAAATAAATTTTAACATAACATAACATGCCAAAGATGCTTTTTATTATCAATTACAAGCATCTCATAAGATTAGCAGAGGAGGCACTTCAGCTGACACTGACTTCACGACACAGCGCTCTGACATCTTGTGAGGGGCGTCTTTGTGTTCAAGACGGGGTCCGCCACTTCAGCTGAACTGCTACACCTAAGAAATAGCGCCCTGAGGCTGCTGTCAGTGGCATTCAGCGCTTTACAGGAACAAATCAATAAAATAAAATAAATTTGAATACATTTTATTGTTTTTTTCAGCATCAAAACATAACACAAATTAGATACAGTAGAAACACATGAAAATCAAAATAAGTGAATAAAATACTTGGATGGATTCGGAGGACCAGTCTGTGAACACTCCAGAGTGGGGTTAAGAGGTGTTCAGGGTTCAAGGGGTTTGATCCCAGATGCATTACAAACTCCAGCCCAGAGAGCCAGTTTGTTGATTACCTATCACAGGGGAGATAAATAACAAATTATGGATATGAACAAAGAATTATTTCATATACCTTGTAGTTCTCCTCGAAACAAATATTGAAGGTGTTCCTTAACTCTGTACTGAGTTCTCTTTGCACGGTCAGTTTTCAGTTCTCGAGGGACCCTCGGTGTGAACCAGGCGCGTGACTCTTTTAGTAAAGGTAGGAACAGCCAGTTATAGCGGCCCAGATGGTGACATTCTTTGTCACTGATGACGCGTTGGGGCGGTGGTAATCCTGTTGCCAAATCAATTCCTGGTAAAAAAAAAAATTCTGCCTGTGAATATTGTCTTGGGAGTAGACGTGTCTGCGCGTGCGCGGGACAGCGTGGGGCCCACGGAGCCGCAGGAAGGGGCCCGGGGAAATAAGCAAGACTCTTGTAAACTGAACACAGAGGCTTCAGATGCAACCCGGGCTTGTCAGGAGTTATTGCCAGGCCCGGGGCAAAGCAGCCACGCGGGGCCCCCGGACGCTGCGCCCGTGTCTGCAGGGGCCATGAATATTAATAAAGAGAAAAACATGGCATCTGGCGCCACCTACTGGTATGGTCCTTAAGTGCCTCATTATTAATGACAATAACAAGTTCGCTTCCAAATTATAAATCCACCAATACGGTTTTCACACGAATCGCGGAAGAGCGTCACCCCACTGCCAGCAGATGAAACATAAAATGATAATGAAACAATGTTATTATGATATTATTTATCACTGCCTGCCCTGCGCAGCCTGAGCCATGGGGTCTTGGGCGGGCCCGGGCCATGGCAGGGAAGAGGAGTGGTGGACACTTAGAAGTGTGCATGTCTTTCTTAAGCCGGCCAAACAGACATGGGCCTCTGTATGTCTCCAACCCAGCTGTGTTGCACGGCCGGGTTGAACAAAAGCCACAGAATCCCTGTGCCTGAGTGAGCGTCAGACCAGCCCGCTCAGGCCAATGGAGGTGCTTCTCTCATGCTAAGTCAGGATTGAGTGGGGAGCCTGCTACAGAGGAGCATGGAGGCCAGCACCATCAGCAGCAGGTGTCTTTTTTTCATTTACATTTATCATTATTTTCCTAACGCCCTACCCCTCCACTTTAGATTGGCACTAGCCGTAACTGGGTATCTGGTCTTTTGTCACACAGCCATATCTGATCTTTTGTCACGCAGCCGTATCTGGTATTTAGTCACACAGCCAGGCGGGGAGCCATCTGGGACCGTGGGGGCATTGGAGCTCCCCCCCACGGTCCCAAAAGAAACTCGCAAAAAAGGGATTAGAGCATGCCCATTACTTACCTTAAAATCCAACACTTTGTGCCCCTACAGCAAGTCATTGTAACGATTTGCATTGTAATGGATTGCGATGTAACAACGCAGTTGTTTAAAAGACAGCGTTGTAATGGAATGCATTGTATCGTATTCGTTGTAAACAATGTCTCCCCAGTCAGAGAGATGGTAAACAGGCTATGCTCCACAGGAGAGACTAGATGGATAAGCTAAAACAAATAAAACTATTGGATAGAAAACAAGAAAATAAGATTACAAGAACAAAAAGCCAATGGTTGGAGCTGCTTCCCAGGTCAGCTATTGATAAGCCTCCAGTGAGTCTTTTGCAATCAGCCAGGTTTTAACCTAAAAAGGGGTTGGCCTTGGTACTGAGCTGCCATTGGTCCTGTTCCTCACTGCCACCAACTCTTTCCGTAGCCGTGCCATTAGTTGCAGCTTCCTGGTGAGTTCCTATCATTATCACCTTGTGGTTTTCCTCACCACGGCCCGGTCCCAATCTGGCTCCCCATCGGGGAACTATCACTCTTTTCTGGTGTTATCCTTCTCCTTACACCGCTCTTTTCACCCCACACCTTTTGTACCCCTTTCCCACGGAAAATAACTCCGGTGCACCCCGGCCGGTGGCGCATCTTGACCCTTGGCATACCTACCCAATCGCCGTGATTTATTGATGCCCGTCCATACCCAGATCAGGTATCTACCTTTTGCGGCTGCCTCTTCTTTTACTCACTGCTTTCCTGACCCTTATTTATCCTTTCCTTCTTTAGGTCTCGCCTGGCGAAAGCAGCGCATGCGCTGCTCTCGCCATGGAGAGAACCTTTTGGAATCGATTCAGCCAAAGCTGAATGCACACGCGTCCAGATGGACAAAGATGGCTGCTCTCGCCATCCGCAAAACTGAACATGCATGCGTAGGGACAAACAAATGCATGCACATATGGACAGCCCCTGCCATCTTTGTTTACTTTCATTAGCGTAGGGATGTGCACACACGTGCATGGCGGTGTGCTTTCGCTTTCCCAGACAGGCTGAAGGGCCCGGCGGTAGTGCTGAGGAATCCGCTGTGGTGTGCGCAGCCACTGCCCGACCCCAGAAACTGGCACGAGACTTCCCGCAAGCATTAAAGTCACTTGCCCAGTAGTGCATTGATGTGAAAGATGACCCTAAACATTGTGTGAGACTCTTGAGGAGGCAACAAGACATGATCAAACCTGTACCCAAGCAAGAATTAGTGCATTGATATGAAAGATGACCCTAAAGGATGTGTGAGAGACTCTTTCTTGAGGGGGCTATAATACATGATCCAATCTGTACCCGTGCAGGAATCCGGGAACAACACTGAAAACTTGGTCAGCAGAAGCAAAAGGGATAACAGACTTTCTTTCCTGTTGCAACGTGCTGTAGCTTTTTGTGCAAGAGGGGGGGCTCCTGATTGGGACAGGATGAGAGAGCAAAGAGGGGCGGGACCCTGATACTGACGGGCCCACATTGAAATACTTGGTGGCCACTCGTGCAGTGTTTATTTAACAAAGTACCCTGGCCTGGTGCTGGTGCTGTGAAGCGCAAGGCATCATAGATTTGACTTTAACCCTCAGGGGAGGGCGGGGCTTGGGAAGCAGGCACCTTAAAGGACCAAGACTTCACACAATATACATCTCTGGTCTTAGCCTGGGTTTTGATTTGACTCTTTTGATGCCACATTGCAATGGAATCCCAGGACCGGAAAGTTCCCTTTGATTCCGCATCACTTGGGAGACTTTGAATCGAGGCGACACGAGCTAGAACTACCAGTCCAAGAAAGCCATGGGAGAGACTTTTAGAGCAAGGTTCATGTTTGAACCAAATATGATGATCCCCAGGAGTGACTCCATTAGAGGCGATGCCGCGTACATTAAGGGATCTCAAGCCCTCTCGTATCAGGAGCCCCTTCGCCCTCCCTCAAGCACCACCTGATACTTTCCATGGTGCTTTTCCTATTACTTGGCCTCTTGGCGCTTTGGCGCAGAGCTCGCTTGTGGTTGTCCACGGTGTTGGGAGGAGGGAATATTGCTGGGTATGTGCGTGCGGGGTGTGGGGGTGGCCCGGGGTTACTTTGACGGACACTGACAGACACTGACCCCATGAGCGTGTGTGGACTGGAGTGGGGGCAGTTCTGAAAAGGGGGTTTAGCATATGGTGGAAAGAGGGGGATTCACCGTGAGCAGGGCCTTCGCAAGTTGAAGTTTTGTTTCTGGGAGCTGGTCGTGTTACCTGCATGCCTGAAGCGTGACTAACTTTGACTTCAAGCAAACCAGCCAAGTAATTTTGGCCGGAATATTTGCAAACGAGGTGACCCCCTTGCTGTTCGGCACCAGATCACCCGCTTCTTATACGTTCCCCGTGGCAGGGCTCTTTGGTGTCGTCTTATGTAAAGAGCAGTAGTGGCGCCACCCTACAACGGTGCAAACCATGAATTTGCCATAGTCCGTAGATACTTGGAGAGTACTCGCCGGGTGCGACACATGGAGGCAGAAGCAGTCTGGTTACCTGAAACTATAGACACAAGAAATCCCCAAGGTGGCTCAGCAAGGTCAAAGGTCACCGCTGCAAGATGCAGCGATGTGAACACCGAGAGGTCACTTTTGAGCTAGGTCCTATCTGCCTTCCATCATTTTGAGTAAATTGGGTAACAGTAGCAGGATTACATGACAGTGTAATAGTAATACTCTATTTAATTAGAGCGCATAGAAACGACAGACGTCCGCTACCCGAAAGCAATTGATTATTATAGCCAGGGCTTTAAGTGGGATGAAAAAACTTGGGGGGGGGGCGGTCTCTCAAACGGGCGTGGTCAATGTAATTAATGGCCTGGCTTAAAAACACATAAGCCAAAAATCTGTTCTTAGTGTAGTGTGCCGCCAGACTTATATTTTGCTGTTTCTGTCATTGCATCCAGATATATGATACAACAAGTAACATCATACCTACAACAAGCCAGGGCTATTGGCTTTGTCAATGGTTGTTAGTTGCATAAGATAAATAAGCAGCAACTATGGCTTGTGTATAATATTGAAAAAGTTTCCAATTAAAGCCCTGGTGACACCGCAACAATGTTGCTGCTCCTGAGTTTTCAAAAGAGAAGGAAAATTTCCCGTCCCCTACAACGCTCACCTGGCGTGAAGTCATGCCGTAACTCCTCCACTAGTGAGAAGTGAGCAGTGTGAGCACGCCCACATCAATGTGCCTGTGGTCACCGCAGTCGGGAATAAAACTGACAGTCTGTGCCAGGGCACAAAGCAGAGCCCGATAGAGACCTGTTTCAAGGCCTCCTTTAAACAAGCATTAAAAATGCAATAAGTCTTGCCTTTCATTAAGTTAAAGCCATTTACTTTGCTATATAATACCATTAGCAAAGCAAATGGCTTTAACTTAATCAAAGGCGAGACCTATTGCATTTTCAATGCTTGTTTACTTTATTTTATTGTACAGCACAAACAAAATTGTAACCTGGTCCTAAAGATTACCGTAACTCACTACAGGTCGAAACGCTGTTTACCTCCCAACGCAACTCTTGGCGCAATTCTCTGGTTCACAAAAGTCTCAATCCTCTGTAATTTATTTCTGTTAATAATTACTTGTGAACCAGAAAGTGCCTTTTAAATATTGTCACTATTGTCCACCCTGAGACGCTCTTCGCTGTGTCACTTGTCACTTGCTCTTTCCACCTTGTGTTTCATGAGCACTTATGTGCACAAGTTCTTTGCGGGTTACACCCATATATATTGTAAACAGTGCTGATACTGTTTTTTTCATGTACATGTTCTAAATACAGTATGCTCCATAAATATCTCTCAAACCCTTTGAGTCTCCCTGTTCTTCCTTTTTGCAACTATATATGCATCTTTTATTAACAGCCTGTCGAATATTACCTGTTGATTGGTTGTGTTTTGGCACTACGTCTTTGTTCTTGGTTTTGTCATTAGCTTTCAGGATTGCTTTCATTTGCCTGCGTTGTCTCGTCTCTGTCATTGCTCCTGTGTTTGGGGCTGATATTGGTCCCTGTCACTGAACTTGTTGTCACGCTTGTCGTTTTACATGGCCCTGGCACCGTCATGGGCTCTATCATTGTCCCTGGCATTGGCCCTACCGTCACCTCTGTTGTTCACTCTATCATTGTGAGAAGTTGGCCTGGCATATGTTGTCCACTAGTTATAGTGGGCACCTTGCACCAGTGCAAACAACCCCTTAAAGGTGATAGGTTAAAGACAACCTTCATTGAAAGCTATCCTAGTGGTAGCTGTGGAGAGCAGCCTTCAGGCTAATTCTTGAAGGAATGTAAAGCAGCTTGTTTTACCAGTCTATAATCTCTTGATGGCTAAATGAAAGGAGAACCATACAGGTATATATATATAAAATATATGTATTTATTACTAAACACACCCTACTAGTCTTTTTATGAGGCTAGAGGTCAAAGCACATATGTTACACTTAATATATCACAGTAAATTAGCATAATATATGTTAGGCCCTGGGGGCAAACCAAACCATATATTAAGAAAGTGGCATAAGAACCACAACTTGACTAGACACAAGGTCTAGAGCCTGTAAAATCGCTGGGGCCACAAGGAACCACCGAAGGTAGTGACACAGGGGACCCACGAGGGACGCGTGCAGTGTGAGAACACAGCCGCAAGACGCCATTATCTTCCATGGGGAAAGTCGCAGTTGGAAATTTAAAGATTATGGAAACTTAGGAGAGGACTTTGAGCAAACCCCTTTAGACTTAAGTGGTTCTACGGCCAACACCCATGGGAGCACTGGAGTACTCGATTTACCTCACCCAGGGAAGCCGAGTGCATAAGAGTCTTTTGGTGTTGGGAATCGTCGTTCATTTGAATGGCGATCTGCTGCAAAGTGCTGCTGCCGTCGAGAATAAAAGTGTCCAGTGTGAATCAAGCCTGGATCAAAGATGTGAGGAACCTGAAAGCAGAGGGGACAGAGTCTGGGTCACTTACCAGTGACCAGGGGCACGATACACGAATGCCCACTGATGTCGGGTGTTTCAGGTGCGAAGAGGTGAAGCTTGACTCTGCAGCCCAGAAGACCAGGAGGTGTTGACAACAACCAGGAGCTGGATTTGAGCTATCCCATGAAGGATATCGGATGCTACGGTGTCGGCTCCCGTATTGGACCCAACAAGCCTTGGCAACAGCAACCCTTGCAGGAAGAGAAAAGATGCTTCAGTGCGGACCAGCAAGGTCTGGGGGAGTAACGAAGTGGTAGAGAGTCAGGGCACGTCTGGAACAGCCAGGGAAACCCAGGGAAAGTCAAAGTTGCCTTGTCAGGGACCCACCAGACACCGGACCAGGTACCTCGAGCAAAAACACAAAGGGCTGCCTCACGGAACACTCGTGGAGTGTAGGCCAGCATTCTTCAGTGGAAAAGGTGCTCGGGGTCTGGGCTACAAGTAACCGAATGCACAGCCTCAAGGAACATCGATAAGCTGATGCACTTGCAAATGTGCACGGTGTCCAGGGGTTCCGTTTCCATGGTACCCACTAGGGCTGTGGGTCTCATCTTTGCTGGGGACTCAAGTCTTCTTCTGGGAAGTCTGGAAATGCACCTCCTGTGTGTAAAGACTTCAGAGTCCGGCAGGAGCTTCAGAGATGCAAACCAGCAGATGCGTCATTGGTGCCTGCCAAGCAGGGAGTAACTCCTTTACTCCAAGGGAGATTCTTCAGTCCTCTCTAGTCGTGTAGATCGTCGAAGTACCAGGATTTCTGTAGCAGAGTTTTGTCCAGATGTAATCTAAAGTCCTGTAGTCAGGGGTTCCTTTCTTATACCCAAGGAAGGGGTTGGACATACTCTGTGGACCCACCTATGGGAGGGTCTGGAAAGAGGGGTGGCTACACCCATTTTCTTTGTCTAGTTTCATGCCAGAGCAGGTCCTGGCAGCCCCTGCAACCGGTTTGAACTGGGCTATGCACAGGGACACCAAATGTGCCCCCAGTGCTGACTTCATAAGCACTCTCAGAGTACACCCACCCAGCCCCAATACACTAAAGCCTGTCTGTGAGGTGGTGACACCTCCCTGCGACAGGAAACCTATTGTCCAGGCCTCCGCTGCCGGAGTTTCGGCCAGCAGCAGGAGGCCAGACTCATGTCTGTGGCTACCCCAGTAACAAAACAGGAGTGTTCCTAAAGTACTTGGAATCATTTTAGAGAGGAAAGCGGATAGGCTGGGGCCCTGAACAGCAGGATCCCAACCAAAATAAGTCAAAAACCATCAAAACACACGGAAAAAAGTGGGGGCAACCATGCAGTCTGAATACACCTTCCTACAATCATTATCTCTATCTGTTGTTGTCCCTGACATTGGCTTGCTGGTAGCTCTGTCATGGGCTCTCCCTTCGACTCTGTCATTGTCTCTGTGATTGGTTATGGCATTGGTCCTATCGTTAGCTTTGCTGTTGGCTCTGTCATTGTCTCTGTCATTGGTTATGGCATTGATCCTATCGTTAGCTTTGCTGTTGCCTCTGTCATTGGTTAAGGCGTTGGTCCTATCGTTAGCTTTGCTGTTGGCTCTGTGATTGACTCTGTCATTGGTTATGGCATTGGTCCTATCGTTAGCTTTGCTGTTGGCTCTGTGATTGACTCTGTCATTGGTTATGGCATTGGTCCTATCGTTAGCTTTGCTGTTGGCTCTGTCATTGACTGTCATTGGTTATGGCATTGGTCCTATCGTTAGCTTTGCTGTTGGCTCTGTCATTGACTCTGTCATTGGTTATGGCATTGGTCCTATCGTTAGCTTTGCTGTTGGCTTTGTCATTGACTCTGTCATTGGTTATGGCATTGGTCCTATTGTTAGCTCTGCTGTTGGCTCTGTCATTGATTATGGCATTGGTCCTATCGTTAGCTTTGCTGTTGGCTCTGTCATTGGTTAAGGCGTTGGTCCTATCATTAGCTTTGCTGTTGGCTCTGCCATTGACTCTGTCATTGGTTATGGCATTGGTCCTGTCGTTAGCTTTGCTGTTGGCTCTGTGATTGACTCTGTCATTGGTTATGGCATTGGTCCTATCGTTAGCTTTGCTGTTGGTTCTGTCATTGACTCTGTCATTGGTTATGGCATTGGTCCTATCGTTAGCTTTGCTGTTGGCTCTGTCATTGACTCTGTCATTGGTTATGGCATTGGTCCTATTGTTAGCTTTGCTGATGGCTCTGTCATTGACTCTGTCATTGGTTATGGCATTGGTCCTAATCTTAGCTTTGCTGTTGGCTCTGTCATTGACTCTGTCATTGGTTATGGCATTGGTCCTATCGTTAGCTCTGCTGTTGGCTCTGTCATTGGTTATGACATTGGTCCTATCGTTAGCTTTGCTGTTGGCTCTGTCATTGGTTAAGGCGTTGGTCCTATCGTTAGCTTTGCTGTTGGCTCTGCCATTGACTCTGTCATTGGTTATGGCATTGGTCCTATCGTTAGCTTTGCTGTAGGCTCTGTGATTGACTCTGTCATTGGTTATGGCATTGGTCCTATCGTTAGCTTTGCTGTTGGGTCTGTAATTGACTCTGTCATTGGTTATGGCATTGGTACTATCGTTAGCTTTGCTGTTGGCTCTGTCATTGACTGTGTCATTGGTTATGGCATTGGTCCTGTCGTTAGCTTTGCTCTTGGCTCTGTCATTGACTCTGTCATTGGTTATGGCATTGTTCCTATCGTTAGCTTTGCTCTTGGCTCTGCGATTGACTCTGTCATTGGTTATGGCATTGGTCCTATCGTTAGCTTTGCTGTTGGCTCTGTGATTGACTCTGTCATTGGTTATGGCATAGGTCCTATCGTTAGCTTTGCTGTTGGCTCTGTCATTGACTCTGTCATTGGTTATGGCATTGGTCCTATCGTTAGCTTTGCTGTTGGCTCTGTCATTGACTCTGTCATTGGTTATGGCATTGGTCCTATCGTTAGCTTTGCTGTGGGCTCTGTCATTGACTCTGTCATTGGTTATGGCATTGGTCCTGTCGTTAGCTTTGCTCTTGGCTCTGTCATTGACTCTGTCATTGGTTATGGAATTGGTCCTATCGTTAGCTTTGCTGTTGGCTCTGTGATTGACTCTGTCATTGGTTATGGCATTGGTCCTATCGTTAGCTTTGCTGTTGGCTCTGTGATTGACTCTGTCATTGGTTATGGCATTGGTCCTGTCGTTAGCTTTGCTCTTGGCTCTGTCATTGACTCTGTCATTGGTTATGGCATTGGTCCTGTCGTTAGCTTTGCTGTTGGCTCTATCATTGACTCTGTCATTGGTTATGGCATTGGTCCTGTCGTTAGCTTTGCTCTTGGCTCTGTCATTGACTCTGTCATTGGTTATGGCATTGGTCCTATCGTTAGCTTTGCTGTTGGCTCTGTGATTGACTGTGTCATTGGTTATGGCATTGGTCCTATCGTTAGCTTTGCTGTTGGCTCTGTCATTGACTCTGTCATTGGTTATGGCATTGGTCCTATCGTTAGCTTTGCTGTTGGCTCTGTCATTGTGTCTGTTGTTGTCTCTGTTCTTGACTCTCATAGTAGCCTTACCATTAGCTCTGTTGTTGGTTCTATCATCCTACCTGTCATTGGCTGTGTCATTTGCCTCGTCACTGGCCCTGTCGTTTGCCTGCCATCGCTGCTACCTTGTCATTTCCCTGGCAACTGCTCTGTGATAGGGGATGCTCTCAGACTGTATCACTAGAGGAGTGGCAACCACAATGGGGCTTTCCATGCCACCCCTATGTCCCTCTGCCTCCCTCCCCACCCCCACCCCCGTCGGAGCTGTAAGAATAAAACTAGATGGCGGAATGTGGGAGACAGAGCGGTCTGTGTGCTGCTGTGCATTGGTGCGCACTTTCTGCGTGCTCCCTGCGCGATCCCTGCGCCTGCCCTGCGTGCCCCCTGCGCACTCCCTGCGCCTCCCCTGCGCATGTCCTGCGCGCTCCCCGCACCTGCCCTGCGTGCCCCATGTGCGCTCCCTGTGCCTGCTCTGCGCACGTCCTGCGCACTCCCTACACCTGCCTTGCGTGCCCCCTGCGCGCTCCCTGCGCCTGCCCTGCGCACGTCCTGGACGCTCCCTGCGCATGCCCTGCGTGCTCCCTACGCGATCCCTGCGCCTGCCCTGCGTGCCCCCTGCGCGCTCCCTGCGCATGCCCTGCGCATGTCCTGGACGCTCCCTGCACATGCCCTGCGTGCTCCCTGCGCGCTCCCTGCACCTGCCCTGCGTGCCCCATGCGCGCTCCCTGTGCCTGCCCTGCGCACGTCCTGCGCGCTCCCTGCACCTGCCCTGCGAGCCCCCTGCGCGCTCCCTGCGCCTGCCCTGCGCACGTCCTGGACGTTCCCTGCACATGCCCTGCGTGCTCCCTGCGCGCTCCCTGCGCACTCCCTGCGCGCTCCCTGCGCCTGCCCTGCATGCCTGGACTCCAAAGCGCCGTCTGCAGATGAGTGGACTCAGAGGGCTACGGGCCGCGGCCATCTGGGGCTCCCAGCTGTCCCTCACACCCCTCCCCCACCCTACAGGTCCACATCCGAGGAGGAGGAATTTTTTATTTATTTGTTTATTTATGCATTTTTATATAGCGCGGACTTTACCCGAAGGCGTCAGAGCGCTTCACAATAGGAACAGAAATGAAACATAATGAGAAACATTACAAAAGAACAGATTACAAAAGCATACGTTATGTTACATAAGGTAATAGTGACAATTGTGAGCAAACAAAATACATGAGGTAGTAAAAATTGTGAGCAACCAAAAATACATGAGGTAGTAAAAAGTGCACAAGAGGAAAAGTGACAAGTGTGCAGTTACAAGAGAAAACAAAGTATAATTTGAGGTATAATACTGCAATAAGTGCTAGACACTCAGGCACAAGAACAAGCGTTACGTAGGCAAAGGTGGCACTTGTGCAAGTATCAAAGGTAAAGACATGTGAGAGGTAGCAACCGTGAGTTACAAGGGCAAAGTGGTGTGTGCATGTTACAAAAGGGCACCGAACACAAGTACACGGAAAATACTGCAAAAGGGGCAGACACTCCAACCACAGGAATCCACTGGGAAGGCACTTCCATGGTCATGGAAAGTAGAAATTATCAGTAGTGGGAAGTCTTCCTCCAAATAGCAAGAGGACGTGAATTACTTTTGGAGGTGTCTCTGGGGGAGGAGAACTTTGAGGTCCCTTTGAAGGCCTGGGAGGAGGCGGTGGTCCGGAGCTGAGGTGGAAAGGAGTTCCAGATTCTCACTGCGTTGCCTGAAAAGGATTGGGCCATTGTTCTTTCCTTCTTGAAAGTGGGAGGTTCAAGCAGTAGATTCTCCGCATTGCGTGAAGGTCTAGAGCCTCCAGAGAGTTTCAGTTTATTCGCCAGGTAGCGGGGAGAGGAGGAGTGCAAGGCTTTGTGGGTGATACAAGCTGTCTTGTAGATAGCTCTAGCCTCGAAGGGAAGCCAGCGGAGGGTGGATAACATCGGCGTGATGTGATCGCTTCTTTTGGCCCCATAAATGAAACGAGCTGCTGAATGGAAGACAGACTTGGTGAGATTTGGGGAGGCCAGTAAGAAGAGAATTGCAGTAGTTTAGTCTGGAGAGGACCAGCGATTGCACCAGGGTTATAAGGTCCTGCTCCGGGAAGAAGCGACGGATTCCCCAAAGAAGGCGCAGTTAGTAACGAGCAGATTTTGCAATAGAATTGATGTGGGGAGTTAGATTGAGTTTTTTGCCTAGAATGACACCAAGGGATTTTGCGCTGTCGACAATGATGGGTTTATTGTTGGGTAGATTCATCTGATCCATCCATGATTGAACCGGGGGAGGGGAGAGTGAGGAGGAGAAGAGGAGGAATTCAGTTTTGGAGGGATTCAGAATCAATTGATGAGTTGACATCCAGTTTTGAATGGAGTCAAGAGTAGATCTTAGGATGGAGAGATCATGAGTGGAGGCAACCTTGAGGTAGAGTTGAGTGTCGTCTGCATAGAGATGATAGTGAATTTCGGATTTGCTTAGGAGGTTTCCCAGTGGTTCTAAGTAGAGATTGAACAATGTGGGTGCAAGTATAGAGCCTTGGGGAACACCTTGACCCACCGCCACAGGAGAAGAAAGACTGTTCGCTATTTTGATCATTTGAGATCGGTCAGAGAGGAAGGATGCAAACCATTTAAGCACAGTGCCCTCCATGCCCATTCTCTGTTGAAGAATATTGAGGAGGGTGTTGTGATTAACAGTGTCGAAGGCTGCGGAAAGGTCAAGGAGAATTAGCAGACAGGACCCCCCTGAGTCGCGTATCCTCAGCGCATCATCAACCACTTGCAGTAGGGCTGTTTCAGTGCTGCAGTTTTGGATGAAGCCGGACTGACAATTGTCAAGAAGATCATTGTCCTTGATATGATGAGAGAGTTGTTTTTCTACACA
Source organism: Lissotriton helveticus (assembly GCF_964261635.1). Lineage (NCBI taxonomy): Eukaryota > Metazoa > Chordata > Amphibia > Caudata > Salamandridae > Lissotriton > Lissotriton helveticus. Next base: position 101,610,221 of record NC_136064.1, on the reverse strand, counting down.
TCTTTCTGTGATCTTTGCAAGAAAGGGAAGGTTAGTGATGGGGCGGAAGTTGTTGTGGTCATTCGCATCAGCAGTGGGCTTTTTAAGCAGAGGGGTGACCTGCCCAGTTTTGAAGGAGACAGGAAGGGAGCCTTGCCAGAGGGAGAGATTGATCAGAGTGGTCCGATAGGAAAGGGAATGGGTATAGAAGTCAAAGGCAATGCCACTGGGGATAGGGTCAAGAGAATGGTTGGAGGGCTTTGTTTCGCGTATGCACTTGAGAAAGGCATCTTCAGATATGGGGTCAAAGCTCTGCCAAATGGCTAAGGATTTGCGCTCCTCTGGAGGTGTAGGATGAGCAACCTGATCCACAAGTGATTTCACTTTTCCATCGAAGAAAATAGCGAAATCCGCTGCTCTCTTTGTAGAATCCTCCACCTTGGAGGTTTGGGGAGAGCAGCTCGGAGTCTTGATGAGATCGAATAGTTTTTTGGGTCTATTTTTGGCGGAGTCAAGGAGGGTTTTGAAGTGCGTCGCTTTCTCAAGGAAGATGTGCTTGTGGTACTTGGATCTTGCTGTGCGAAGCATGGCTAAATTGTCAGTGGAGGGCAAATGCCTCCATTGCTTCTCCAGGAGTCTTAGCTGCTTCCTTTCCTCATAAAGGGATTTGTTGAACCAAGGTGCTGAGGGAGTGGGCCTTATCCTTTTGCTTTTGAGTGGAGCGACGTTATTAATTTCAGCTGCAAGAACTGTGAGGCATTGGGAGGTGAGATCGTCAACAGCTATGTTCGGGTCTAGCCTTGGGAGTGATAGCAAAGCTGATTCACAGAGGGGACCGACATCAATGTTTTTGGCATCACGGAACCAGGAGATGGCCCTCTTTGGTTGGCCAAGAGTTATAGAGTGTGGAAGGTGAAGAGAGAATGGGATGAGGTGGTGGTCAGACCAGTCTACATGAATTGGGGTAGTAGTAGAAAGCATGCCTGCTTTAGAAATAACAAGGTCCAGGATTGCGCCTTTGGAGTGGGTTGATTCAGTGCAGTGTTGTATAAGATCGTTTGCAGAGAGGAAGGTGGCCAGTGAGTTCGCAGAGGAGTCGTGCGGTGCGCCCCAGTGGAGATTGAAGTCACCCACGATGGTCTGATTGTCACTTTGAGAGTATTGGTCGCTGATGAAGTCTTTGAGATCTTCTATAAACGAAGAGCCACTACGAGGCAGGCGGTAAATGATATGGAATCTGAGGGGTGAGCGGTGGTGCAATTGAAGCTCAAGAGAAAGGCATTCAAAGGTGTGGGAGGAGCACAGAGGCGAGGTGCACAGAGCTGAGGGGCAGGCATCCTGTCTGCACAGGACGGGCTCCTGTGTGTGCCGAGGAGTGCGAGCACTGAGGCATCACAGCGGCAGTACAGGCACACTGCACAGGGGCTACTGTGTGTGCAAAGGTGTGCGAGCACTGAGGCATCACAGCGACATCATAGGCACACTGCACAGGGGATCCTGTGTGTGCAGAGGAGTGCGAGCACTGAGGCGTCACTGCTGCATTAAAGGCACACTGCACAGGGGCTCCTGTGTGTGGAAAGGAGTGCGAGCACTGAAACATCACTGCAGTGCAGTTCATTGCACAGGGGCTCCTGTGTGTGCAGTGATGTGCTTGCACTGAAGCATCACTGCTGCAGTACAGGCACACTGTACAGAGCCTCCTGTGTGTGCAGAGGAGTGCGCATCCCAGCTGCAGGACAGGCACACTGCACAGTGAATCCTGTGTTTAGTGATGTGGCAGCACAGAGGTGTCACAGCTGCAGTACCGGCTCACTGCACAGGGGAGTCTGTGTGTACAGTGATGGGCAAGTACTCAGGCTTCACATATACAATACAGTCATACCAGCTGCACCTGCAGGGGTTTCTGTGTGTGCAGGGATGTGTGTCGGCATAAAGGCATTCTCTTTGCAGAGGCAGGGGCTCCTGTGTGTGCAGATGGGTGCGAATACAGTGGTTTTACAGCTGCGACACAGGCATACCGTGGGTGCACAGGCAGGGGCCCCTGTGGGTGTGGAGGTGTGCAATCCTACAGGTATTAAAGCTGCAGCACAGGGTAGAGTCTTTGCACAGGCAGGGGTTTTTGTGTGTTCATTGGAGTGCAATTCTACAGGTATCAGAGCTTTAGCACAGCCATGCTCTCTGCACAGGCGGGGACTCCTCTGTGTACTGAGGTGTGCAAGCACATTGGCTTCACAGCTGCAGCACAGGCACACTGCACAGCTCCATTGTGCGCAGTGATGTTCTATTACTTACCGGTAATCTTCATTACTCCGGGTCCCGTTGTCCTCGTCCCATTCATAACTAAGTGGAGATGACCATCTCCCGACAGAAAAAAACAAGAGGAATGCTGGGAGCCTAACACTGCCCCTCCCACCGGGAGTACATCAGCAGTACTTACCCAGCAGCCCTCCTATACTACCAAGCCCAGACAGGAACGCCGGCCGCCCGGGAGGGAGGGAGGGGCGTATGAATGGGACGAGGACAACGGGACCCGGAATAATGAAGATTACCGGTAAGTAATAGAGCATTACTCCCAGGTTCCTTATGTCCTCGTCCCATTCATAACTAAGTGGAGAATACCAAAGCAGAAAACTGGCCTTCCAACCCACAAGCACATCCAGGAAACCACAACAAAGCAGCAACCCAAGGGAGCACCGAGAAGGAGGAAAAGGGGGACCGCAGGAAACAACCGGCCCGCAACCCACAACAGGACAGCAGGGACAAGGACCGGAGACAAAGAAAGGCCAGGGTTCAAAAAAAGGAGGCCGCCAACCCGAGAAACCGGAGAAAGGGCAACCGGGACCAGGACAAAAAGGACCTGCCAAAACAACCCACCGGACAAGGCCGCCAAGCCCAGAACCAGCAGGAAGGCACAGAGGACCCGGCAGACCCACAAGGAAACGGAGACATCCCCTAAGAAAGCCAAAGAAAGAAACGGTCAACAGAGCGCAGGCACAAGCACCCAGACCAAAAAGGAAGGAGAAAGCACAGGCCAGAAACCGGCCCACCTCACCAAACCAAAGGACCCGGCCCCAAGAGACCAGAGGAGGAAACCCGGCCGAGGAGGCCCAGGAAGCAACAAGAACCCAGGAGCCAAACAGGAGCGAGAACCCGAACCAAACCGAAAGACAGGGAGGGGGAAAGAACCCCAGAAGGCCAAAAAACCTCACAGGGAAGGAGGCCACCAATCAAACTAGGAAGGCCACCACAACCAGAACAGCACGGGCAGAGGAGGCCAACCCAAACACCACCGCACAGAGACGTCCCCAGAAACCAGCCGAAAGACGACCAAGCAAGGAGAGGCCAACAACAAAGAAAACCCAACAAGGGCGAGCACAGAGTCACCGTCCACAACCACAGAAAACCCCAACCCCAAAGGGAAGGAACACAAGGCAGGAGGGGAGCACAGAGCAACAGGGAAACCCTAGCAGCCCCCAAACCAGGCATAGAGGGCAGCACAAAAAGAAGGCGCCCATACGGCACCGGACCGCCCAGGAACCACACACCCAGGCCAAGCAAGCAGTAAGGGCAGGAGCAGCGGAAAAAGAAAGACCAAGGGTGCACAGCCCCTAGACCACAACCACAAGGCCCGAACCCAGCAACACTGGAGAGGAGCCAAGCAAACAGCAAAAAACAGGGCAACAAACGCCAAAGGAACCAGGGGCCTTATTTATGAAGGCCTTGCGCCGCCGGTGCGTCACTTTTAACATGGGAAAAAGTGACGCACCGGCGGCGCAAGGCCTTCATAAATAAGGCCCCAGGAGGCCAGGAAAAGAGCCAAGTAACCCGACAATGCAGGAGGATCAGCAGGTCCAACAAACCCCAGAAGGAGCCCACGCAGCACCCAGACCAAAAGAAAGGGCAGGAGGAACCGGGAACCACCAGCACAACACCGCCGGACCACACAGAAGGCCAAAGCGGAAGCAGGAGGAAGCAGAAAGGGCAGAGGACCAAGCAGCAGGAAAACCCTAGACAACCCACAGCCAGGAGGGAGATACCTGTAGAGGCAATAGCACCACAGAACCGCACCCCAAGCAGAGAGGGAGGGGGGCACCCAAACAGACCCACACCGGGAACAAAGCCCAGGGAAGCAAGGGAGGAAGAAGTGAGCCAGGACCCCAGACCAGGAAAAAAACAGGAAACGACCGGCAAAACATCCCCAGATCTGGCCGAAAAGGACAGCACAGCCAGAAAACCCAAGAGGCACAGCCTGAGGGGAGAACTGGGCCTTATGGGCCTAGCGGCGCAGGGCACGCCTGATATCTCCGGGTTCACCTGCCTTATCAGACAGAGACACGGGACACTCTGTTAGGCGTAGAAAATCAGGTTTATTAGCTGCAGCTAAGCACAGTGGTCCTAGAAGTACACCAATGGTAAGTTCTCAGGAGACTGCCACTCATCTTCGTGGCTTACAATCTCTTATAGTTCATATGTTTACAATGCCCACTCCCAAAACATACAAAACCAACGAATAGGAATAGTTCGAAAACAAGCTATTGAGTATCCAAAACACACCCTCCTTTCAGACCCCGTGTGATCTCCTCCCCTCAAGTTAATTAACACTAGTGCCCGTAATTCAGTTTGCAGGCGGTAGAACATGTTTGTATGCTTCAAAGGTTAGTTTATGTAACAAGAGAATACACGAAGAGAATAGCGAAGGCCAGTTAAATAAGATAAAGTCAGGAAAGAATGGTGGGACCCAAACAGTGGAGTAAAACAAGGATTAATCAGTCTAGACAGGAATTTAGCAAACTCGGCCAGGCCCTGACATCGGTTTGTTAAACAAGGACAAAGGGTTACTTTTTAACAGGAGAGGCGAGCAGCTGGAAAGGCAAGAACATCATGTTCGCCGCGTCGCCTGAGTGAGGGCAACACAAAATGGCAGCGGACTATGAAGCGAAGTCGAAAATTACGGAACCTCATGAGGCCACCCCGAACCAGCAAGAAGCCGGCAGACCCGGAGCCACAGGACCCCACACAGGCCCACAACACCGGGGAAACAAGACCGGGAAGAGAACCATCAGCAGGAGAAGGCCCATAAGGAACCAGCAGTAAGCGGCCACAACTGCAGAGTAGCCCGCCAGGACCCAAAAGAGAGAAAGCAGAGCCCAAAAAGGAGCCCAACACGCAGGAGAGGAAAGCCCCAGCAGACACCCAGCCAGGCACCCACCAAGGGAACCAGATGAGACTAGAACAACCCAGGGAGCAAACACACCCGAGTGCAGACGGACCAAGAAGCCAACAGCACCCAGCAGCCCCAGGAGGCCTGGCAGGCACCAACCCAGCCCGACCAAGCACAACCACCGGGTAGACAGCGGAGCACAGGTACAGCACACCAATCCAGAGAACAGGTGGCACGACAGGACACGGCAGCAGCAAAAGACAGCCACGGCCAGACAGCAGCGGCACGAACGCCAGGGACCAAAGACGAACCGCCACCGGAAACAAAAGCAAACAGGGTGGCTGATTTTCTCAGGGACGAGTCTTCATCAGGAGTCACGGCTTCAGTTGCAGCGTGTGCGGACGGAGCTAGGCTGACGGCTCGCGGTCTCTTGATGTTAATTAAGTTACATCTTAAATCAATCCTTTGGATTCTTCACGTGAAATATATCGTGGTGCTGACAAGCATGTTGGAACAGCTTGAGGTATACCATATCTATTGGGTGCTGATTGAGTTCGCACAAGTGGCACACCAGTGAAGGGTGCCCACTCACTTTGGGGTTACTTTGTTTCCGTGCATATTGAGTCCCCACCCTCTTCCCGTCCTGCTGAAGACCCGTCCCTGAGGAAATCAGCCACCCTGTTTGCTCCTGGGTCGAAACGTCAACAACTTTTTTTCCCCCGAGCCTGTACCTGTATTGCTCTTCCAACGTCCCTTTCCCTTGTGCCAATTATAATACGGAGGATCATTCAATCACGTGCCAGCAAGAAAGAGTTACATTTTTTTGCGATTAAAACATCAAGGGCAGGCTCACTCATGTTTTACACTAAGGATTGAACCTTAGTCTCTGTCAAAAAAACCTTACTGTATATGAACCTATATCATCTAATAGACCTTCTTGGTCGCTCTACCTACACGAGCACTTACTATCACTCTTTTCTGTGCACGTCACTTGACAGTGAACCCCTTGTGTAAATAACTGTATTTTTTACATTGCGGAAGCATATTATGTCATTTTTCTAAGTATGTATTAAATTAGAGAGTCTCTCGGACCTTGGTGAGACACAGTTTTTTGTTTTAAGTGTGGTTTTCTTGCATCAACGAATATCTCGGGCTAATATGTTTGTTGTGTTTTGACTTGTATCAACCATAACGGATTTAATCAGATGGTGATCAGAAGTAAAATGAATATTTGATATAATTTTACACTGTATGTGTTGAGTCAATGTCTAGGACCATTTTTGTCTATAATACTTGATACCCAGGTCCTTTGACTCCAATTGGGTTACCCCCTGTTAATAACGTGTGTGTCAGCTCAGGCAGAGCTGCATGTGACTGTGAGCTCAGGCAGAGACACATGTGACTGTGAGCTCAGGCAGAGACGCATGTGTGTGTGAGCTCAAGCAGAGACACATGTGTTTCAGCTCAGGCTGAAATACATATATGTGTGAACTCAGGCAGTGATGTCACTACAATGTTCAGGATCCATCTGAACAGAAAGGGACGTCACTGCAGTGGCCAGTATCCATTTCAACAGAAAGGGACGTCACTGCAATATCCAGTATCCATCTCAACAGAAAGGGACGTCACTGCAATGTCCAGAATCCGTCTCAACAGGAAGGGAAGTCACTGCAATGTCCAGTATCCATTTCAACAGAAAGGGACGTCACTGCAATATCCAGTATCCATCTCAACAGAAAGGGACGTCACTGCAATGTCCAGAATCCGTCTCAACAGGAAGTGACCGCACCGCAATGTCTAGTATGCATCTTGACACAAAGGGATGTCACTGCAATGTCTAGTATCCATCTAAACAGGAAGGGACGTCACTGCAATGTCTAGTATGCATCTTGACAGGAAGAGAAGTCACTGCAGTGTCCAGTATCCGTCTCAACAGGAAGTGACCCCACGGCAATGTGTAGTATGCATCTTGACAGGAAGGGACGTCACTGCAATGTCCAGTATCCATCTCAACAAGAAGGGACGTTGCTGCAGTGTCCAGTATCCCTCTCAACAGAAAAGGACGTCACCCTAATGTCCAGTATCCATCTCAACAGAAAGGGACGTCACAGCAATGTCCAGTATCCATTTGAAATGGAAAGGGACGTCACCTCAATGTCCAGAATTCATCTCAACAGAAAGGGAAGTCACTGCAGTGTTCAGTATCCATCTCAACAGGAAGGGACGTCACTGCAATGTCCAGTATCCATCTCAACAGGAAGGGAGGTCGCTGCAGTGTCCAGTATCCATCTCAACAGGAAGGGATGTCGCTGCAGTGTCCAGTGTGAGAAGTTGGCCTGGTATATGATGTCCACTATTCTAGTGGGCACCCTGCACCAGTCCAAACAACCCTTATGGTGATGGTTGTAAAGTCAACCTTATAGACAAGCTATCCTAGTGATAGCATGGACAAAGCAGTCTTAGGCTAAAACTTCAGAGAGCTTGTGAAGCCAGCTGTTTTTCCATATATAATCCCTTGAATACCAAATGAAAGGACACCACACAAGGTATATATCAAATATATATGTATTTATTACTAACACAACCCCTCTGCACTCTTTATGAGGTCAGAGGTCGGGATACGTAACAAGTTACTCATTAAGCATACTATAAATTGCACAAATACAATTCTGCCCTAGGTGCCTCACGATCCATATACTAAATAAGTGGTATAAGAGCCACTTCAGGAAAGGTGAATAGGCCTATGGCCTAGGGAATCGCTGGGGCTACACTACAGGACCAAAGGTTTGGAAGTAGGAGACCCACGGGAGACGCGTGCAGTGTGGGAACACAGACGCAAGCTACCATTGACTTACAATGGAGAATGAAGAAGTCACAAAGTTACTGATTAGGGACACTTCCGGGTGGACTACGGTGAAACCCCTTTAAACTAGGACACTTGGATAGGCAATACCCACGGGAGCACAGGAGTACTCGAGTTACCTCACCCAGGGAAGCCAGGTGCATAGGTGTCTTTTCGTGCCGGGTTTCGTCAATGCTTTCAACGGAGACTTGCAAAAGAAGTGCTGCAGGTGGCCGAAGGAAGAGTGTCCGGGTGTATCCAAAGGTGGATCAAGGAGCTAAAGAACCTGAAAGCAGAGGGGACAGAGTCTGGGTCACTAGCCAGTGACCAGGATGGAACCAGGATGGAACCAGGATGGAACCAGGTGATGTCGCGATGCAAACAGGTGAAGAGGTGAAGCTTGTCTCTGCAGCCACGAGGACCAGGAGGCATCGACAAGAACCAGGAGCTGGAGTCGACCTGCCCCATGAAGGCTCTAGTTGACTGCGATGTCGGTATCCGGATTGGATCCAACAAGCCTTGGTAACCGCAACCCACGCAGGAAGTGAAGATTCGCTTCAGTTCAGACCAGCAAGGTCTGAGGAGCTTTTCTTTTGGAAGGAAGCTTGAGCAAGCCTAGAGCAACCAGGCAAGTGCTGAAAATTAACAGTATCTTCTTCAGTGTCTTATTTTGCAGCCCTCCCTGCCCCAATACACTAAAAGCCTGTCTGGTGAGGTGCTAACACCTCCCAAGGCAGGAAACCTATTTTCCAGGCCTCCCTTGTTGGAGTTTCGTCCAGCAGCAGGAGGTCAGACTAGTGTCTGTGGCAGCAGCATCCATTTTGTGATGCTGAGGCTCTGTTTAACTTTAACCGGGTAAAGCAGTAACCAACATGTCTTCTCCCTCTAGAAGGGTGGAATGCTACCCCCGCCGCCAGAATTGGCGAGGAGGGGGTACTATTCCAAAGCGTATGACACCTTACACGACATGTTTTGATAAAGCCAAACCAAAGTTAGCATTAACCGCGAGGATTATAATGCACTGAAGAGTATATGGTATGGCTATATCATAGAACAGCTATAAGAACATGGTTCCGAAAGCTGCAGAGGGGCTCAGCTCATGCTAGGGCACCCTCTCACATAAAACAAAGCACTCTGCCTCCAGGATTGTTAAGGCCTTGCATAGGAGTGACTTATAGGTGCATATGTGTCTATATATAAGGGTAGATATAGGAATACTATATCTAAGCAAGGGGTGATTACACCACCTTGCCCAAGCTGAGTGATCAGCCTGTGGTGTCAGTTTGGATGGCCGGCCAGGGGTGGCATAATACATGCTGCAGCCGATGGTAGGCCTTGGGTGCACCTATGCCCTGGGTACCTATGGTACACTATACGGGGGCTCACAAAGGTGACCCAATACCCAATCAGGTATGTACCTAAAGTACATGGTATCAATTTAGAGAGAGAACAGCTGGGCTGTGGGTCTGATTAGCAGGCCCACAGCCACACTAAAGTCGAAAAATGTTGGTTGCTTTATGCCGTGTATCTTGACTAGCACAATCCTGGATGTCGGTTGCTTTATGCCGTGTATCTTGACTAGCACAACCCTACGATGTTGGTTGCTCTATGCATGTATCTTGACTAGCACAACCCTACGATGTTTGTTGCTTTATGCCGTGTATCTTGACTAGCACAACCCTACTATGTTGGTTGCTTTATGCCATGTATCTTGACTAGAACAACCCTACGATGTTGGTTGGTTGCTTTATGCCGAGTATCTTGGCTAGCACAGCCCTACGATGTTGGTTGCTTCATGCTGTGTATCTTGGCTAGCACAGCCCTACATTGTTGGTTGCTTTATGCCATGTATCTTGGCTAGCACAGCCCTACGATGTTGGTTGCTTTATGCCATGTGTCTTGACTATAACAACCCTGCGATGTTGTTTACTTTATGCCATGTATCTTGACTAGAACAACCCTACGATGTTGGTTGATTTATGCCTAGTATCTTGGCTAGCACAGCACTACGATGTTGGTTGCTTTATGCCGAGTATCTTGGCTAGCACAGCACTACGATGTTGGTGGGTTCATGCTATGTATCTTGGCTAGCACAGCCCTACGAAGTAGGTGGGTTCATGATGTGTATCTTGGCTAGCACAGCCCTACGATATTGGTTGCTTTAAGCCGTGTATCTTGACTAGCACAACCCTACGATGTTGGTTGCTCTATGCTGTGTATCTTGGCTAGAACAGCTCTATGATGTTGGTGGGTTCATGATGTGTATCTTGACTAGCATGACCCTACAATGTTGGTTGCTTTATCCCAAGTATCTTGGCTTGCACAGCTCTACGATGATGGCGGGTACATGCTGTGTATCTTGGCTAGCACAGCCCTACGATGTCAGTTGCTTTAAGCCGTGTATCTTGACTAGCACAGCCCTACGATGTCAGTTGCTTTAAGCCGTGTATCTTGACTAGCACAGCCCTATGATGTTGGTTGCTTTATGCCGTGTATCTTGGCTAGAAGAGCCCTATGATGTTGGTTGCTTTATGCCATGTATCTTGGCTAGAACAGCCCTATGATGTTGGCTTGCTTTATGCCATGTATCTTTGCTAGAAGAGCCCTATGATGTTGGTTGCTTTATGTCGTGTATCTTGGCTAGAAGAGCCCTACGATGTTGGTTGCGTTATGTCGTGTATCTTGGCTAGCACAGCCCTATGATGTTGGTTGCTTTATGTCGTGTATCTTGGCTAGAACAGCCCTATGATGTTGGTTGCTTTATGCCGTGTATCTTGGCTAGAACAGCTCTATGATGTTGGTGGGTTCATGATGTGTATCTTGACTAGCACGACCCTACAATGTTGGTTGCTTTATCCCAAGTATATTGGCTTGCACAGCTCTACGATGTTGGCGGGTACATGCTGTGTATCTTGGCTAGCACAGCCTTACGATGTCAGTTGCTTTAAGCCGTGTATCTTGATTAGCACAGCCCTACGATGTCAGTTTCTTTAAGCCGTGTATCTTGACTAGCACAGCCCTACGATGTTGGTTGCTTTATGCCGTGTATCTTGGCTAGAACAGCCTATGATGTTGGTTGCTTTATGCCGTGTATCTTGGCTAGAATAGCCCTATGATGTTGGCTTGCTTTATGCCATGTATCTTGGCTAGAAGAGCCCTATGATGTTGGTTGCTTTATGTCGTGTATCTTGGCTAGAACAGCCCTATGATGTTGGTTGCTTTATGCCGTGTATCTTGGCTAGAAGAGCCCTATGATGTTAGTTGCTTTATGTCGTGTATCTTGGCTAGAAGAGCCCTACGATGTTGGTTGCATTATATCGTGTATCTTGGCTAGCACAGCCCTATGATGTTGGTTGCTTTATGTCGTGTATCTTGGCTAGAACAGCCCTATGATGTTGGTTGCTTTATGTCGTGTATCTTGGCTAGCACAGCCCTATGATGTTGGTTACTTTATGTCGTGTATCTTGGCTAGCACAGCCCTATGATGTTGGTTGCTTTATGCCGTGTATCTTGGCTAGCACAGCCCATGATGTTGGTGGGTTCATGCTGTGTATCTTGGCTAGCACAGCCCTATGATGTTGGCTTGCTTTATGCCATGTATCTTGGCTAGAAGAGCCCTATGATGTTGGTTGCTTTATGCCGTGTATCTTGGCTAGAACAGCCCTATGATGTTGGCTTGCTTCATGCCATGTATCTTGGCTAGAAGACCCCTATGATGTTGGTTGCTTTATGTTGTGTATCTTGGCTAGAAGAGCCCTACGATGTTGGTTGCGTTATGTCGTGTATCTTGGCTAGCACAGCCCTATGATGTTGGTTGCTTTATGTCGTGTATCTTGGCTAGAACAGCCCTATGATGTTGGTTGCTTTATGCCGTGTATCTTGGCTAGAACAGCTCTATGATGTTGGTGGGTTCATGATGTGTATCTTGACTAGCACGACCCTACAATGTTGGTTGCTTTATCCCAAGTATCTTGGCTTGCACAGCTCTACGATGTTGGCGGGTACATGCTGTATATCTTGGCTAGCACAGCCCTACGATGTCAGTTGCTTTAAGCCGTGTATCTTGATTAGCACAGCCCTACGATGTCAGTTTCTTTAAGCCGTGTATCTTGACTAGCACAGCCCTACGATGTTGGTTGCTTTATGCCGTGTATCTTGGCTAGAACAGCCTATGATGTTGGTTCCTTTATGCCGTGTATCTTGGCTAGAATAGCCCTATGATGTTGGCTTGCTTTATGCCATGTATCTTGGCTAGAAGAGCCCTATGATGTTGGTTGCTTTATGTCGTGTATCTTGGCTAGAACAGCCCTATGATGTTGGTTGCTTTATGCCGTGTATCTTGGCTAGAAGAGCCCTATGATGTTAGTTGCTTTATGTCGTGTATCTTGGCTAGAAGAGCCCTACGATGTTGGTTGCGTTATATCGTGTATCTTGGCTAGCACAGCCCTATGATGTTGGTTGCTTTATGTCATGTATCTTGGCTAGAACAGCCCTATGATGTTGGTTGCTTTATGTCGTGTATCTTGGCTAGCACAGCCCTATGATGTTGGTTGCTTTATGTCGTGTATCTTGGCTAGCACAGCCCTATGATGTTGGTTGCTTTATGTCGTGTATCTTGGCTAGCACAGCCCATGATGTTGGTGGGTTCATGCTGTGTATCTTGGCTAGCACAGCCCTATGATGTTGGCTTGCTTTATGCCATGTATCTTGGCTAGAAGAGCCCTATGATGTTGGTTGCTTTATGCCGTGTATCTTGGCTAGAACAGCCCTATGATGTTGGCTTGCTTCATGCCATGTATCTTGGCTAGAAGACCCCTATGATGTTGGTTGCTTTATGTTGTGTATCTTGGCTAGAAGAGCCCTACGATGTTGGTTGCGTTATGTCGTGTATCTTGGCTAGCACAGCCCTATGATGTTGGTTGCTTTATGTCGTGTATCTTGGCTAGAACAGCCCTATGATGTTGGTTGCTTTATGCCGTGTATCTTGGCTAGAACAGCTCTATGATGTTGGTGGGTTCATGATGTGTATCTTGACTAGCACGACCCTACAATGTTGGTTGCTTTATCCCAAGTATCTTGGCTTGCACAGCTCTACGATGTTGGCGGGTACATGCTGTGTATCTTGGCTAGCACAGCCCTACGATGTCAGTTGCTTTAAGCCATGTATCTTGACTAGCACCGCCCTACGATGTCAGTTGCTTTAAGCCGTGTATCTTGACTAGCACAGCCCTACGATGTTGGTTGCTTTATGCCGTGTATCTTGACTAGCACAGCCCTACGATGTTGGTTGCTTTATGCCATGTATCTTGGCTAGAAGAGCCCTATGATGTTGGTTGCTTTATGTCGTGTATCTTGGCTAGAACAGCCCTATGATGTTGGTTGCTTTATGCTGTGTATCTTGGCTAGAAGAGCCCTATGATGTTGGTCGCTTTATGTCGTGTATCTTGGCTAGAAGAGCCCTACGATGTTGGTTGCGTTATGTCGTGTATCTTGGCTACCACAGCCCTATGATGTTGGTTGCTTTATGTCATGTATCTTGGCTAGCACAGCCCATTATGTTGGTGGGTTCATGCTGTGTATCTTGGCTAGCACAGCCCTATGATGTTGGCTTGCTTAATGCCATGTATCTTGGCTTGAACAGCCCATGATGTTGGTTGCTTTATGCCGTGTATCTTGGCTAGCACAACCCTACGATGTTGGCTTGCTTTATGCCATGTATCTTGGCTAGAACAGCCCTATGATGTTGGTTGCTTTATGCCGTGTATCTTGGCTAGCACAACCCTACGATGTTGGCTTGCTTTATGCCATGTATCTTGGCTAGAACAGCCCTATGATGTTGGTTGCTTTATGCCGTGTATCTTGGCTAGCACAGCCCTACGATGTTGGTTGCTTTATGCCATGTATCTTGGGTAGCACAGCCCTATGATGTTGGTTGCTTTATGCCTTGTATCTTGGCTAGCACAACCCTACGATGTTGGCTTGCTTTATGCCATGTATCTTGGCTAGAACAGCCCTATGATGTTGGTTGCTTTATGCCGTGTATCTTGGCTAGCACAGCCCTATGATGTTGGTGGGTTCATGATGTGTATCTTGGCTAGCACAACCCTACGATGTTAGCTTGCTTTATGCCGTGTATCTTAGCTAGCACAGCCCATGATGTTGGTTGCTTTATGCCGTGTATCTTGGCTAGAACAGCCCTATGATGTTGGTTGCTTCATGCTGTGTATCTTGGCTAGCACAGCCCTATGATGTTGGCTTGCTTTATGCCATGTATCTTGGCTAGAACAGCCCTATGATGTTGGTTGCTTTATGCCGTGTATCTTGGCTAGCACAGCCCTACGATGTTGGTTGCTTTATGCCATGTATCTTGGGTAGCACAGCCCTATGATGTTGGTTGCTTTATGCCGTGTATCTTGGCTAGCACAACCCTACGATGTTGGTGGGTTCATGATGTGTATCTTGGCTAGCACAACCCTACGATGTTAGCTTGCTTTATGCCGTGTATCTTAGCTAGCACAGCCCATGATGTTGGTTGCTTTATGCCGTGTATCTTGGCTAGAACAGCCCTATGATGTTGGTTGCTTCATGCCGTGTATCTTGGCTAGCACAGCCCTACGATGTTGGTGGTTTCATGCTGTGTATCTTGGCTAGCACAGCGCTACGATGTTGGTTGCTTTATGTCGTGTATCTTGGCTAGAAGAGCCCTATGATGTTGGTTGCTTTATGTCGTGTATCTTGGCTAGAACAGCCCTATGATGTTGGTTGCTTCATGCCGTGTATCTTGGCTAGCACAGCCCTACGATGTTGGTGGTTTCATGCTGTGTATCTTGGCTAGCACAGCCCTACGATGTTGGTTGCTTTATGTCGTGTATCTTGGCTAGAAGAGCCCTACAATGTTGGTTGCTTTATGTCGTGTATCTTGGCTAGCACAGCTCTATGATGTTGGTTGCTTTATGTCGTGTATCTTGGCTAGAAGAGCCCTACGATGTTGGTTGCTTTATGTCGTGTATCTTGGCTAGCACAGCCCTATGATGTTGGTTGCTTTATGTTGTGTATCTTGGCTAGAACAGCCCTATGATGTTGGTTGCTTTATGTCGTGTATCTTGGCTAGCACAGCCCTATGATGTTGGTTGCTTTATGTCGTGTATCTTGGCTAGAACAGCCCTATGATGTTGGTTGCTTTATGTCGTGTATCTTGGCTAGCACAGCCCTATGATGTTGGTTGCTTTATGTCGTGTATCTTGGCTAGCACAGCCCTATGATGTTGGTTGCTTTATGCTGTGTATCTTGGCTAGAACAACCCTACGATGTTGGTTTCTTTATGCCAGTGTATCTTGACCAGAATAGCCCTACGATGTTGGTTGCTTTATGCCGTGTATCTTGGCTAGCACAGCCCTATGATGTTGGTGGGTTCATGCTGTGTATCTTGGCTAGAACAGCCCATGATGTTGGTTGCTTTATGTCGTGTATCTTAGCTCGCACAGCCCTACGATGTTGGTGGGTTCATGCTGTGTATCGTGACTAGCACAACCCTACGATGTTAGTTGCTTTATGCCATGTATCTTGACTAGCACAGCCCTACGATGTCAGTTGCTTTATGTCGTGTATCTTGACTAGCACAACCCTACGATGTTGGTTGCTCTATGCCGTGTATCTTGACTAGCACAACCCTACGATGTTGGTTGTTTTATGCCGTGCATCTTGACTAGCACAACCCTACGATGTTGGTTGCTTTATGCCATGTATCTTGACTAGCACAACCCTACGGTGACGGTTGCTTTATGCCGTGCATCTTGACTAGCACAACCCTACGATGTTGGGTGTTTTATGCCATGTATCTTGACTAGCACAACCCTACGGTGTTGGTTGCTTTATGCCGTGTATCTTGACTAGCACAACCCTACGATGTTGGTTGCTTTATGCCATGTATCTTGACTAGCACAACCCTACGGTGTCGGTTGCTTTATGCCATGTATCTTGACTAGCACAACCCTACGGCGTCGGTTGCTTTATGCCTTGTATCTTTACTAGCACAGCCCTACGATGTTGGTGGGTTCATTCTGTGTATCTTGACTAGCACAACCTTACGATGTTGGTTGCTTTATGCCATGTATCTTGGCTTGCACAGCCCTACGATGTTGGTGGGTATATGCTGTGTATCTTGGCTAGAACAACCCTACGATGTTGGTGTGTTCATGCCGTGTATCTTGGATAGAACAGCCCTATGATGTTGGTTGCTTTATGTCTTGTATCTTGACTAGAACAGCCCTATGATGTTGGTTGCTTTATGTCGTGTATCTTGGCTAGCACAGCCCTATGATGTTGGTTGCTTTATGTCATGTATCTTGGCTAGCACAGCCTACAATGCCTCTTCACGCCATGCCGAGAGCGTTGTTTTTCACTTCTCTAAAGCTATAAATATGCCCTTTCTGGGATGCGCGCCAGAGCTTTCCCTGCTTCCATGCCGAGTGCCCGCATGTTGGACGGTTCTCTGACTTTCTAATTAAACGTTTGCCTTTGAACCTATGGTCTTCACGTACGGCTGTCCGCTGATTTATCTCTTCCCATTGGCTCGTAAAGTGAGTGGATTTATACGTGTTCATTACTGAACCATATCTCGATTCCAGCTGGTTCCCTTATGCTTTGACCTCTAGAGATTGGCTTTATTTTTATGCATTGTTGGTGCTGATTTGAATATGACTAACTCCTTTTTGCCGTCTGTAATCATTCTAAATCTTGAATGAGCCTTTATGGTTTTGACTTTGAATATTCCCTGTGATGGTTTTCTTTATTCACATGAGGGCCCGTCCTTTGGGACTTATGCTGCCCTCATCCTGCATATCGCACCATTGACGTTATTGGTGCCAAGTGCTGACATGTGATTATCCTAGCGCAAAGCCCTTCCAACTTGGGGCCATATTATCAAGAAAAGGCGATACATTATTGCCGCTTTTATCGGCAGGAAACTGCCGCTAAAGCTGCGATAATGGGCTTGATAATAGGCCCTTGTGAATTCCCATAGCAGCCCAGGTTAACAGCAGAACCACAAGGACATATTATCAAGCACATTATCGCCACTTTAGCGGCAGTTTACTGTCGATAAAAGCTGCGATAATGTATCGCCCTTTCTTGATAATATGGCCCTAAGGGTAAAATGCATGGGGTTTTACACTATCCGATTGCTGATTTTATCTCATATTTAAAAAATAAAACAGTACTACTTGCAGACACTAATACATTGACAAGAAAAACAAGTATGGAAATCAATATGTCACTTTGAGTTAGATAATATGTTGCAATTACCACAACAATAAAAAAACATGTCAGATTCCACTGCTTGCTTCCATGATGTTATAAAAGCGTCAATAACCAAAAAAATGTCAGCCGAGGAAAGGAGGCACACATGATCCTAACACTTCTGTGCGTGTGAAAAACGTCGCACCTTCTACTACAAAATATAAAGGAATCTGCAAACAAACCCATGAAAAATAAAAGTGTTCTAAACATGCCTTGTCAAGGTATACTACTCATGACAGAACTGCAACAAATTAGGACTGTCCAAAACCTGGTGCAATTTAGGAAACAGCTGAAGGCAGACCTATAAAGCAAATAGTCCCCCTCTCAGAACCCAGCCACCCCACACTTAGGGGCAGATTTGCAACCCCCCTGCGCCACCAGTACGTCACTTTTCATGACATACTGGTGGCGCAGGGGGCTCCTCCATATTTACAAGGACAGGAAAAGCCACCCTACGTGACTTTTCCTCTCCTTGTAAATACGGCCCCTTCACAGACAGCACTTTGCGTTGAAGGGGCGTTCCATGGGTGTTGCTGTGGGTGTTCCAACACAACACCCATGGAACAAGACACATCTCCAGATTTACAAGAAATCGTAAATCTGGAGATGTGTCTGAATGCTATGCCACCCTAGAGGTGGCGTAGTGAGGCGCAACGAGGAGAAATGTTTTAATTTCTCCTCGTTTTTTCCTCTCTCAATGCTTGCTGCATTCTTAAGCACGCAATGAAAGATGAAAATGCCTGCAGTGATTGTTTTTGTGCAGGAAGGTGCCCCTTCCTGCACAAAACAATCTCCCCACGACACAGGCATCCTTCAAGGGTGCCTGCGCCAGCGCATGGCTGCAGTTTGTGCGCCAGCGCAGTGGGAAGCATTGAGATCCAACATATTCTTGTGGTGCAGGCGAAGGGCTTGTGGTTCCATGCTGCGGCACTTCCTTGTAGATCTGCCCCTGAGATTCATTCTCTGATGCCAGGATCTGGTGTCGGGTCTTGAGCCTTCATGGACTAATGTGTCCACTGTAGGGGTCAGTGTTTGACCTCATGGCCACAGGTTTAAATCCCAAGGGGTCCACTCAGCCTTTCATCCTTCAGAGGTAGATAAAATGAGTACCATTGAGTTGAATAACAATAAATATTTGTTATTCGGCACCAAGATGCTCTTGGGTGAACCTGCGCTTTATAAATACACTTTATGATGGGATCTCTGTCTTCGACTCTGTACAGCATTCCTCTGAGCTTAGCCTGGGTTCACTCCAAAGTAATACCACAATTTAAAAAAAAAAAAAAACATTTAAACCTTTATTGAAACAAACAAAGGCGAATAAAGGTGAGCAGTTATTCCGGTACAAATCATTATGTGCATGTATACAATCGTTTCCTTTGGTTCACAATAAGCTCAGAGTAAACAACTTGAGCACATAAGTAGAAAAGGCAAAATGAAAGAAAGCGAGGAGGTCCACTCGCAGAGTCTAGTTGTCATCCAGGTCCATGGCGTCAGGAAGGAAAATAAAACACTTTTAGATCAACATTAGTCCAGCGATCCAGGATGGCACAACAAAGGTGGAACAGATATAAGGGCAATATTCCTTCACCCATTAGCCCATAACCCCCCCCCCAAAGGAATACCACAAACTTACATATAGCTTTAAGAGGCACACTGCATTTTTGGCCACCCAGATGTGCTCCTGTGCGCAGTGATGTGTGCAATAGTGTGCTTCCAGGCACATCAGAGCCTCAGCCAGGCACGCCTCCTGTGTGAAGTCAGGCAGAGGTCTGTGTGTGAGTGCTGATGCTTGTTCAGTCGGTGCCTGCATGGGTGATTTTGAGTGTTTCCACAAGTCATGAATACAGGCGCTGAGCCATGATTCAGTGTAGATGTTTTTTTCAGACTTAAGGACATTTGTGCATCTCAACACTTTGTAAAGTTGTAGGTTCTTCTCCAGCTCCTGAGCGGCTGCAGTGTAGAGTTGGAGCCCCGACAAAATGACATTTTGAGTTCTGGAGCAACAGTTCCTCTGACGCTCAAGGCCTTTTGAGGCTGGTTTTTGCAACTTGATGGCATCTTTTACAGGGGACTTAATGTGGGGCACATGCATCATTGTTTTTTGCAGTTGCAAAGGGGCAGATTCACAGATTATGCCCTTTTGCGACCGCAATTTTGCAAAAATCTCAATTTAAGTAATTTCAAAATTTGTGATTACTTAAATTGCAATTGCATTTAGGGAATTGCAAATTGCCTCCTGAAGCTGCCCCATATGTGGTTGTCCTGACGGGAGTACCCACCCTGCCAGTCAATAAGAGGGAGGGGTTTTTCCAGCTTAAAAATAAAATTATGCACTGGCTTGCCCAGTATAGACCACTTACGCATAATATCAATGGGGAGATTGTGCATGTAAGACGACGCTCATGGTTGGGTAGCAGGGTCAAGGACAACGATGTAGATCTTGTTGTCATAAACTTTAGGGACCCTCGAGCAGTTAATTATATTCTAAATTGGCCTCAGGGCGGAGGCAGTAACTCCATTATCCCGCGCCCCTTGACCTATTTTTATCTCAGATCCCTGGTGCTCCCTCCAACCTATATCGGTGGTCAGTTACCCATCCACATTGCCCCCCCATTTCCCTACAATATTAGCTACCCGCCTCAAATTCCACACTTCCACCACGCTGCCGACCCCTTTGGGTGGAATACGGTACCAGTCCGGTCGAAGAGTAATCCTAATAGTAGAATGGATCACTTGAGACCTTTTACACCCTTGGAGACAGCAAATAGGTTCGATGTTTTTTCTGGTTTGGACATTTGTGATTGAAGTTTACAGCATGATCAGTTCACGGGTGCCCAAATAAAACCAACGGTCGATGGTGTGTTCAGTGGGGGAGCCCAATTTAATGAACCACCTTTCGAGCTGTCACCTCCTACTGTGCCTCCGCCATCTGACCATGTTTTGCCTATAAGCGGGTGCACTTCATGTGTGTCTATTCTCTCCGGGAACGTAGCGGGGTTGCAGAGCAAACTAGACTCTCCTGATTGGGGGTCTTTTATTGACACCCAAGACGTTTGCATGTTCCAGGAGACATGGGCACGGGAGGACAAATGGCGTCTGGGCTACGCGAACTTTACCATCCCAGCTAAATGGGTGGGGAGAGGACGGCCCTCGGGGGGCCTTTGTATCTGGGTGGCATCTCATTTGGGATGCAGGGCTAGGGCCCTCAAAACCAACTCACTGGATGTTCAGTGCGTACTATTGGAATGGTTGAACCATAAAAAACTCGCACTGATTAATGTTTATTCCAGACCGGTGCGTTTAACAATGCCATCACCCACCTTTGAGGAGCTCTCTGTATTCTTCCCACACCTCACAAAGGGTGTTAGGATTTTGGTAGGGGGAGATTTCAACTGTCGGTTTGAGCCGCTCACCCTGACAATGGAGGGAGCACTCGGGGAAGAGGATGGTCAGTGGGGAATACCGCAATTGGTGGGTCCCCCAGCCAAACCTTGGGCGCCCCTAGCGACACAAATCTTGGCATTCACTCTTAGCAACTCTCTGAGGGCCTGTAATGGCAGATCTGGGAGGGATATCCCTTCTAGACCGACCTTCAAGAGTCTCACTTGGACTACATCTTGGTCCAGACCCTGGATTGGAATAGGGTCCTGGCCTTCGATGTGGTCCAAAGAAGTGAGAGCGACCACAACGCGCTGACTCTCTCGTTGGCCTTGCCATCTGGACCCATGGATGACCAGCTGGACCAGGCAACATCAGTAAATAACTTAACCTTAACTAACGATAGGCGCAGAGTTCGCTGGACCAAACTCCTAGATAATCCTGCCCACATCTCTGAGCTCTACAGGAGGTTACTCTCCACACTAGAATCTGTGGGGACAATTATAAATCAATCTCCCTCAGAAGAATTCAATCTGAAGTTGGGCACTCTCCACATGGACCTGGTGGGCACCCTTGCGGAGCTCTTGAACCCAGTCGTGAGGAAAGGGCCCCGCAGGGCACAAAGACAGTCATGGTACAACTCAGTTTGCAGGGAGGCGAAGGGTAAACTGCTCGCTGCACTGAAGCATCCTAGGGATCCAGGGGTAATCAGGTTAAGGAGGGTGGAGTTAAAGCAAGCCATCGACAACGCGAAGGTGGCTTGGGATCATACAAACTGGGAAAATATGCTGGCCTCCCTTCAGACAAGAGACACTCGCAAATTTTGGCAGATTGTGAAAACAGGTTCAGCTGAGCCGATTCAAGCAGTTGAGGCCAACATTGCGGCTGCGGTCTGGGAGGATCATTTCCGTCGCCTTTACGAAGAGGCTGCCCAAGCCGCAAGTCGGTGTACCATTCGAACACCCCTTGTCGCCGGGTGGGTTAACTGTCCAATCCCCAAACAGGGAAGGCGCTGAGCCTTTGCAGTTCTCTTTAGGCGAGGTGATTATTGCAATATCTAAACTACCATCAGGGAAAGCCCCCGGATTAGACAAAATCCCGGGTGATCTATTTAAACACCAACCCATGGTCTGGGCTCCATATATGTTAATGGTTTTTAATGCAGTCCTCGCAGGAATGGCGGTTCCTAATACTTGGCTGGGAGCAGAGATTGTACCAATCTTCAAGAAGGGCTCTCCTCTGCTACCAGCCAACCATAGGCCAATCAGCCTCATTGACGTCTCGCAAAAACTTTTTGCGAGGCTGATTCTTGACCGCCTCCAGGATTGGATGACAGACCATTCAGCCTTGAGTACATTCCATTGGTACATAGGTAGGGGTCCCAAACTATGTAGAATTTGTATGCACAGAAAAACTTTTTCTTAACTTACGATACATATGACTAGTACCATAGTTTCAAGACGGATGTTGTTTATTCACATCCTCTTATTCGTACATCTTATGTAACACATGTATTCAATCTTCACATATGTGCCCATAGAAAAGGAAGAAGGAAGGGGGGTTGAGTGTCGTGAGGGAAGGTTTAGTGCAGATACAGGTAGTGAGCAGACCATTTAGAAAATTAGCATGTGATATAACACTATTCAACATGTTTAAATCACAAGGGTGCTGAGTTCAGTCACCACACACATTGATGAATAGCAAAACGTTCCTATCCCGTATACAATGATTACACAATAATTAATCCATTGTTGTAAGATTGGGTAGGTCACATGTAAAAACAGTCAACGTTTTTACATGACGGCAGGGAGCGGCTGTCCCCTTGATCGGGTTGCCGTATTCAAGGTTCCGTTCCGCGACCAATGCACGGAATACAGCATCGAGAGCTCGCTTTCTGAGACCACATCGTCGACAATGTCATCGACTGGCTCTGATTAGATATTACCCCACGCTCACCCTCCAGAGGAGCCGGCTGGCCCTTCCATGAATTCCTTCTACCAAATGAGTGGTGCCCCCCTATCACATCACGTCCTGATGAAGACCCCATTGTAAGGTGGAACCAACCTACACACGTCAGGGGTCGAAACGTCGACTGTTTTTACATGTGACCTACCCAATCTTACAACAATGGATTAATTATTGTGTAATCATTGTATATGGGATAGGAACGTTTTGCTATTCATCAATGTGTGTGGTGACTGAACTCAGCACCCTTGTGATTTAAACATATTGAATAGTGTTATATCACATGCTAATTTTCTAAATGGTCTGCTCACTACCTGTAGCTGCACTAAACCTTCCCTCACGCCACTCAACCCCCCTTTTCCTTCTTCCTTTTCTATGGGCACATATGTGAAGATTGAATACATGTGTTACATAAGATGTACGAATAAGAGGATGTGAATAAACAACATCCGTCTTGAAACTATGGTACTAGTCATATGTATCGTAAGTTAAGAAAAAGTTTTTCTGTGCATACAAATTCTACATAGTTTGGGACCCCTACCTATGTACCAATTGTTACCCAGGTCCCAGTACTTTTGGGTCAACCCTTCAATTGTAACCCTTGAGTACATTCCAGGCGGGTTTTAGGAGTAAGGTGTCAACCACGGACCAACTTTACCGGTTGGCCCTTCTTTTTTGGAAGACGGTGAGGGTGGAGGGGGATACCTTATATACCGTCTTTGTCGATCTCCGAGCGGCATTTGATCTGGTCCCGCGGAGTAAACTCTGGACGGTACTTGCTAAACTTGGCCTCCCCCACGCTCTCCTAGATGTCATAATTCGCTTACACACTCACAATTATGCACAGGTAAGGTGTGGGAGGTTGGGCTGTCTTTCCAATAGATTCCCCGTTGGCAGAGGGGTAAGGCAGGGCTGTGTTCTTGCACCGACCCTGTTTTGCCTCTTTGTCAATGGGGTAATCGATTTTTTAAATAACGTCATCAACTCAGATGCACCCAGGCTTGGTGGCACTAGGGTGCCCGCGATTATGTTCGCGGATGACACCCTATTGCTCTCAAAATCCCCTATGGGGATTCAGCGTATTTTGGAGGGGTTTGAGGCATTCTGCCGAGAGCATGGTCTTGAAATAAATGTTTATGATTTTTAACCCCCCCAAAAAGACACGTCCTAATCCGTCCATAGGCCTCAATAAACTAGAAAGAGTCTATACATTTGAGTATCTGGGCGTGACTATCAATGATAAACTGGAATGGGGCGATCACCAGGTCAAGTCACAGCTCAGACTGGCGCAACTAACAGGGGGTATAATTAGGCTAGCAAATTCCAATAGATCATCCATTAGGCTGCTAGCCCCTCCGCTGGAGATTTATAGACTCCAGGCCAGAGGAGCAATCCTCTATGGTAGCGAACTCTGGGGGTATGCTTGTAAAAAAGATCTGGTTACTTTAGAAAATAAATTTCTCAGGCAATTATTAAAGCTACCGACAAGCACACCGCTCCTGCCATTAAGGCTGGATCTGGGTCTAAAGCCCTTGGATCAAGTGGTGGGTGTGAAACCTCTAACCTTTTGGAGAAGACTATGGTCCACCCCTGAGCTAGCCAACTATAGGCAGGAATTGCAGGGAATCCTTGCTCTACCTGCTACAGAGAATATCCCATGGTTCAAATATATCAAATCTGAATTTGACCGGCTGGGCCTTCCGTCCCTGTGGAGCGATCCTCTAGTCGCCTGCCAGGGTATGCCCCGGAAACATCTTGTGGCAACCTACTATGCATGTAACCTGGCATCTCACACACAGGGCACACGCCCAGACTCATTGGCTAACACATTCCTTGCGGTGAAAGACTCTTACAGGTTTGAGCCAGTCCTTGATGACATCTTCCCTAACCTGGCCCGGAAGTTATTCCTCCAATGGCGCTACAGTACTCTTCCGTTAAGAGCATTCACGAGTAAATGGAAGCAGCCAACCCTGGAGAACTGCCCCGGCTGCAATTGCAGGCTGGAAGACGAACTCCATCTAGTCTTCTATTGTCCTGCCTACACTGCTGCCAGAAGATCTTGGGTAATCCCCTTATGTAAGAACCTAGGGTTTCGTAAATGCTCTGAGGCCTTTAGAATCCTCAAAACTGACTTATCTAAAGTAACTGTGTTTTCAATCGCCAAATTTCTAGAGGCAGCTTGGCACAAGAGACTGCTCCTAATTTCTAGGGCTCCGTAACTTTAGCCCTTGTTTGTGTTACTCAAGCTCAAAATTATGGCACTACATGTATGATTTTAGTTCTATGACAGACTGTTTTACTGCATCTAGTATCATTTTAGTATCTATGACAGACTGTTTTACTGCATTTAGTATCATTTTAGATTGATTGAGGTAACAAGTAGTGATTTTTGTATTGCTTACCAGAATATGTGATGGCTTCCTTTTTTGCATCTTCTCCTGGCTTCTTATTGACGTAAAAGTGTTGTTGTTCTGTGTACCAATTTTATTGTATCTTTTATGGCAGATCGCCGAAATAAAGATTAATGAATGAATGAATGATTCCCTTAATGCAATACAACAAAAAATAAAATCGCGATTTCGCTTTTAAGAATCTCAAATTACCATCAACTTAAAGTTGATGGTAATTTGCGAAAACTTAGTAAAAATGCACACAAGTGCATTTTTCAAAGTTCTATGTTACAAACATACCCTTGGGGCATCTGTGTGTGCAACATGTTTTTTAATTGCACTTTCAGGGGTGCATTAGGGTGTCCTTTTGGCACCCTTGCACCCTTGAAATTGCACGTGCAATTTGCGAGTACCTATTGTGCATGCAATTTCTTTGATTCCTATAGGAGTCTGGACCCATAGGAATGAATGGGAAGCCATTCCTTATTTGCGATTCACAATTTGCGAATCGCAAATAAGGAATGTGTAGGAATTACACATTTTTTGCGATTCCAACATGCATAAGGAATTGCGATTCCTAAATTGCGATTTCTTAAAAATTACAATTTATGAATTCCAATTCCTAATTTTGATGCATGTGGCCCATAGTAAAAGTAATCCAGTGTGCACAGCACTAACGCTGAGGTCACACATCGAAATGTTGGCTAACACATGGGCAGTACATTATTGATATGCCAGAAATAATGCTGCATCCAGAGAGTCCACTGCAGAAAACAAGCACAGGTAAAACTGCATCAACATTACTCCCTCGTGCCTTTACTCAATTCCACTTTGAGGACAAATTTGCGCATTTGATGGATTTCAGCACTGTGAGGTTTTCGAAGTTCCGATCATTAAATATTGATCTGACTTTCAAGATTTAGGGCCTAATTTAGAGTTTGGTGGAAGGGGTACTCTGTGACAAACGCAATGTAATACCCTGTGCATCAAACTGTCGGTCCGCACGCCTCATTTAGAAACCAGCCGACCTTAAGCATTGGTCGTTAGAGCCCCCGTTGGCTCTGTCAATGGTAAGCTTCCTCCCATGGCCCGATGGAGTTGGGGCCATCGTAAGAAGGGCATTTGACTACAAGCCTTATTTAGGGTGGATGGTATAAAGTCCTTTTTTATGTCCATCACTTCCAGGTTAAACCTTGCAGTGCAGGACAGGAAACTGATTTGGCATCAATAGGCCGAACATGAGAACACAAAATGCGGGTCAAGGTGCCGCCAGCAATAGGGGACTGCAAATGGGTGACTGGCAGAAGATCAAAGGTGTCTGGCGTCATCTTTCTTGACTCCATGCAGCTGGATCCGCACTTCATCCAGCAGCCACCTATAGGGGGTTTGTGGAGCACCAGGACTTCTCTCTATGTAAGGCCGCACTCTGAGCCGCATCCCACCTCAACATGGACCCAACCACTGCTGCAGCATAGAGGGGGGTTACTCTCCCAATCTCATACTATGGATCCCTTCCCAAATAAAAGAGAGAGAAATCCAAGGATTTGGATTAATTCCTTTGGGTTTTGGAGCATCTGAAGAGACCCAGCAGATTGCGCCCGAAAAGCGTGGTGCTAGTTATCCCCGTGATTTCAGACGAGTGCTGCACCATCTTATACCGGATGCTAGCGAGATGAAACAACTCCAAAACTTGTGTAATGGTTTTACCTTGGTCTCAGCCTGTTAGCATCCCATTTACCCCCATAGGCTGTAATATTTTGTATTCACACTTTATGTTTATAATGTTTCTAAGTAAAGCTCTTTATCATTAAGGCACAACCTTAATATCTTTCGAAATTTCGCTGACACAAACAATGAAAAATATTGTGATGTTAAGAATATTGTGGGATATAATTTTTCAGTTAAGAATACTGTTCTTTTGAATGTTTAGTATACTCTTTAATATATTTGTATATAATATCATGTTTTCATTAAGTTCTAATGCTTTATTGCTTTTTGGGCTATAAGTCATTATTTTAACGTTAATTATGTGTAATATTTTTAGTATAATAATTTCCTGTGGTGATGTATTTATTTTATTTTATTTGAATGTATTATTTATTGGCAGGTTGTTGGACTTGTAGGGGAGTAAGGTGGGAAGTCTTTTCCCCCTATATTTTTTTATAATTGTTCATATTTAGATTATGTATTTGATACATTTTAAGCTGTTTACTTGATTAATAATTAGGTAAATTATTTTTTTGTAAATGACTTCATAGATAATTCAAAAAATGATAATTCACTGTTTTAGCTGTCAGATGGCTATTTGGATTATTGAATATGTAAATTACTTATCTTTTTTTAACATTGTCATATTCATTAACTGTAATATGTTCTAATATTTTATATAATAATTGTATAGTGTTCTTTTTTAATAACTTTGTGCTATTCATTTTTTTCTAGCATTAATGTTATTTGGGTGTTTTTAGAATAGTAGGGTGGATAGTAATTTGTATGAATATATATATATATATATATATATATATATATATATATATACATACATACATACATACATACATACATACATATATATATTCACTGAAAAAACCATAGGTTATAGACCATATATAGTTAGGAATTAGCATTTACAAAACCTTATTTTACTCACACAAAACCATTGAAATTCCATATATAGTTAGTTGCACTAACTATATATCGCGCACCCGCAATCCACTGCTGATGATGTCACATATTACATCATTCATGACATGGTCAGTGACATCACTGATGACATCACTGATGACAACATCCAGTGATTATGTGTTTCTGTAAAGTTTAAATATGTTTTACATATTGAAGAATGAGTGGATGTATAAGTGTCTGAATGAAGGTTTTAGTAGGTGCGTGATTGACTGTATGAGTGAGTGATTAAATGCGTCTTACTGAATGCACGGGTTAGTGACTAAACTGTCTGAAAGTGTGCATCAGTATGTCTGTTGTTGTGCAAGCTGCTGCATGTGTTGATCAGTAGCTATATAAGTAGCTATATGGGTTATTGATTGGTTGCACAAGTATTTGTATGGGAGACTGAGTGTGTGTATGGCTGGCTGGGAGGTGTGTGACTCTGTGCAGATCAATGTGTACTTGTATCAGTGATTCTATAAGAGAGTAAGTATGTGTTAGTATATGTTTCAAAAATGTAAGGTGTTCTGTGTTTAACTGTATAGATGAGAAAATGGAAGTGTGATTGATTCTTTTCAGGACTGACTAGGTGTGTGAGTAACTCCATGGATGAGTGGCAGAGTGTGAGTGTCTGTATAGGTGTATGAGTGCATATGATAGTGTTGTAAAGATGAGTGATTGTATGTATGAATGATTGTATGAGTGAAGGTGTGTGTAGACGTAGCAATCAGTGAGTGCGTATGTAGTAACTAGTATTGGTGTGTCAATGGTTTCAAAAATTATACTCTCTATTTAACACTGGGTGTAATAGAGGTTATATTAGAGTGTGAGGAGATGCATTGTATTATCACATGAATGATATCATCAGTGATGTGATCATTGATGTCAAGTGAGATGTCATCAGTGATGTCATTTGAGATGTCATCAGTGATGTCATCAGTGATGTCACTGACCATGTCATGAATGATGTAATATGTGACATCATCAGCAGTGGATTGCGGGTGCGCGATATATAGTTAGTGCAACTAACTATATATGGAATTTCAATGGTTTTGTGTGAGTAAAATAAGGTTTTGTAAATGCTAATTCCTAACTATATATGGTCTATAACCTATGGTTTTTTCAGTGAATTTTCAAGGTTTTGTAAATGCTAATTCCTAACTATATATGGTCTATAACCTATGGTTTTTTCAGTGAATTTTCAAGGTTTTGTAAATGCTAATTCCTAACTATATATGGTCTATAACCTATGGTTTTTTCAGTGAATTTCAATGGTTTTTTAATAGCAAATATCATAAGCTGTCGAATGTCAAGTACGTGGTAAGTAAAAACATTTTCGTGTTTATGCACACTGATCTGCTTTGATTGCTGCCCCCCACCCCTCATTTCTATTAGGAGTACTCTCTCTTTGCAGATAGTGAAGGGTAGTTAACGCAGCCCTTTGCCCCCTTTGTAATCCGTCGTGCCTGCTTCTCTCTCCATTTGATTGATTGTTCTCTTTGGTTCATTCTCTATTTACAAACAAGCACAGAGTCGCAATACTCTGTTTAGTCTTTGCAGATAGCGAAAAATCGTGTAAAAAAACAAAAGGAATCGAGCAAAATCAGTAGGCCACTAATGGGATCTCTTTTGACCTCGCTAAAATAGAAACATTAGGAACAACCTGTTGAAAATAGCAATGCGTATGTATATAAGCGGCGTTCATTTGTGTTCACAGTACCCCTTGTTGATTGTTTCAATCGAGCATTGAATTGTTCGAAGTTAATTCTCTTAAGGATCTTCTCTACCTGCAAACGAGGAAGAATAGGAATATTCTATCTCCCTTTGCAGATAGTGAAGGGTAGGTAACGCAAGCCTTTAACACGTCGTACCTATTTCATTCCTCATTGATTGATTGATTGTCCGAACATTGACTGTTTGGGAATTAGTTCTTTTTGGAGGTATTCCCTGTTTGCAAATAAACGTAGGAAAATCTTTGCAAGTAGTGAAAGGGTACGTAATGCGGACCGTTCTCCCCCGTTGTAATCTGTCATGCCTATCTACTCCCCACTGATTGATGCACCTTTTTCACCCGGACCATTTACTAGAGATACGTCATCTGGCCCGACCAGAGAGCACCCCTAGTGAAAAGGACATATGCAATAATAACGAAGTGATCACTGTATCCTGTTAACAGAAACTTTACCATGAAACAACCTGGAAAGAAAAAAATAGGAAAACGAAAATCAGTAGGCCACTGATGAACATGAACTTTTATTAAACAACGAACAAAGAAACGATAACATAACGTAATGATAAAACCTATTAATGTCCTAGAAACAAGAAAACGTTAAAATATGCCAGTGGTGAGAGACCAGAAAAACAGTAAGAGAAACCAAATCACCCCTCGCTGTCCCACCGCCTGCCACGCCAAAAAAATCGATAGACTAGGGAAAATGCAAGTCAGTAGAACATCCACCCCCACTCTGGAAACTTCCAAGGTGGGGCAGGGTTCCGGCTACGCCCAGCCGGGAGCAGCCCATATAAGGCAGGTCCTGCTGCCACGCCTCGGCCAGGAGATCCTAACGTAGGGTGTAGCCGAAGGAGAGGCCGAGGCCAGCGGGACCCGGCCAGGGGATTGCCTTTACAACGCTGAACAGTTGCAGGGGGGGGGAATGTCTCCTCGACCCTCCCCTCTCTCTCCCAGTCCGGCCGCGGTGGCCCTTGAGAGTTGCAGGTAGTCCCGCCACATGCTCTTCCGGTCCGACCACCAACGGTCGGGGGGCCGAGGCCGACGGGATCCGGCTGCAGCCGATAAACCAAGAAACCCGTTCATGGGGCCAGAGCCAGGGGCGTCCGGCCGACATCCACCGGAAGCCCGGCCCGAAGACGGACGGGACACTTCTTTCTTTTATAATGGCTGCGACAACACTGGGGGGGGATGTCTTGCACATGCCTCCGACCCCCCCCTCGTCCTCATCGCCTGGTCCGGCCATAACAAATCTCAAGCGAGACGCCGTGGGGTGCACTGGGAGGGAGAGACGGTGCGAACAGGCCTCTCCCGCCTCCCCAGGTGGAGACTTCCCAGCTGCACCCTCAGCGCTCCAGGCGCCCGGAAAACGGTTCTTCCACTGTGGCCATGCTGCAACGTCTCGCCCGGCAGGGTGGAGCCCGTCCGCTCATGTGACCCCGCGATCGCCGGTAGCTGCCGAACTCTCAAAATGGCGGTCGACCTGGCAAGAGCGGGCCCAGCATAAAGAAATGGCCCGGTCACTGGTTGACTCCACCACCGTAGTCCTCCACGACCTTGAAGATTCTAGAGGAGCCGCGGGAGTCTCCGACCCCCGATGGGGAATGACTGCCATGATCGCCCGTGGAGTGACGAAACTGTATCCGCGGGACGTCGGCGCTCCCATGCTGGCGCCAGCCTCACTTTGAATTACTAGCATCCTGCAGACCTCACTTCCGGTGAAAGCACAGTGTGACCCGGTAGGAAAAATTATTGCACCCCCCTCCCCTTTTTGACTGATAGTTCAAACCACCGATCCTTTCCTTTGCCCTTTTAACGGAACTTTGGACTGCCTCCCCCTCTTTTACATTTTCTAGAGAAAACAAAACATTAACCACTACATTAGCATAGCAGTTGACACCAGAACTGTTTTCAAATTGAAAACCAACAACATCTTCAACAGAATCCTTTTTGTTTCTGCTGTGACCCTGCTACAGCACAGGCATTGTCCCCAGCAGTAATTCTGCAATGCCGGTAAGAATAGCTGTGGTGCCTACTGGACTCACTCACCCCCGCGGCGCCCCACGCCGTTTTTTGCTGGGCGGCAACTTACTAGACATCACTTTCGTGCCATCTAGATTTCAGCGCGTTCTGCTGCCTTGGAACTATTCGCACAACAGACCGCTACTGACAAGAATATTTCATTATTGGTGCTGTCAATTTCAATAAATCTATTGGATAATTAAAAAGAAATTGCCACGGTCTCTTCGTTGTTTAAATGTTTTTACTGTTTTTGTTTTGTTGTATATATTTATATGTTATTAAAGTTTTATATTCCTACTACTTTGTTGGAGTGCTATATATTTTTAATGTGACACATAATTGTAAAAACTTTGATGTACAAAGAGTCATTCCTGGAATCTTCCGCTTCAGGCTCGGTCCCCTCCCCAATCACAATACAGGCTGGTTTTCAGATAGTAGGAACACGTGTGGTGTGACGGATCTCATCGGGTGTGGGCCTTGATCTACTATAACTCCTTTGAAGAGGGGTGATTCTTTACAGCTGGGGCCATAAACTACATCTGCAGGGCTAGCTGATAGCCTAGACAATCGGACACAGAGAAAGAGGAGTGTCAGAGGGTGCGGTAGTGAATAGGGCGAAAGGGAGGTGTCGGGCGGGCACAGAGTGTGATTCTCAGGGAAGAGCAGCGCAGATGGGGGGAGGTTTATTGCCCATGCATAAGACAGAGAGCGGTGGTGACCAGTGCCTAGGGAAGATGCTTGCGTGGGTGAGGAGCCATGCTACGAATCGACAGCGTGCAGAGAGTGGGTCTGGTCAAGACATCTAAAATGGCTGCCGTGCACGACAAAAGTGTGGCATTTCAAAAAAGGCAAGATGGCGCAGACAATGTTTTTCAACACTTCCTCATTTCCTTCGAATCGAACGTTAACAGACGTTGGGGCATATTACCAAAGTTAAGCGATATTTATCGCTAACGATGCTTACCAACCAATTTTTTACCACTAAGCATCGTCAGAAATTATCGAAGATAAACCTTACTATTATCAAGGTTTATCGCAAATGCGATAATAAACGGCCGCAATGCATGAATATCGCTAAAAACTCAGCGATATTCATGCATTACCGAGCTAATGCTCTTAGCCATGTTATCCACCTCCCATTGGATAACATGGCTAAGAACTGCTCAGGGCAGGTGTTACTTTTTGGAGATATTCGCGCTTAGCGCGAATATCTCCAAAAGTTGGTAATAGGAGATAGATATCTTGCATGTTGTAATGCAAGTTATTGTGGTATATGGAACTCATACCATAATCTCTCAGGAAAGCAGAAACTGATCCTTTTGGGACCGCCTAAAAAGGCCTAGGGGGTGAGGAGTACTCTACTTTGCCCCCTTTTCACGTTCCGAACTATTTTATTTTACTCTCTTCTGTAATTACACAAAATAGCAGCGATAAGATGCATCGGAGACACACAGTGAGAGAAAGGAGGCCGGAGATGAAGAAGACATGTCAAATACACATTGGAGATAATATAGTGGCAGAAGGGAAGTAAATATGAGTAAACTTACCATGTAACATAAAAATGTTGCACTCTATACTATAAGTCTCATTTTATACTACAATCACTTCGCTACAACCTCATAAATTAAAAATAAAAATGAATAATGTCTCAAACAATTTTTGAATTCTAAATATAAATTTATTCTTCAGAATTTTCTAAATTTGAAAGAACTAGTAACATGTCCTCATCAGCAATGTCCTCATTAAAAGTCTCCAATGATGATTCTTGTAACTCTATGGTCTCCAAACACTCGATAAATTCGCCATCAAGAGATTGATCAAAAAAAATCATTCAAGTCATCTCCTCCTTGTGACAATATTTCATTATTGGTGCTGTCAATTTCAATCAATGTAGTGGAATCATTCAAGTCATCTCCTCGTGACAATATTTCATTATTGGTGCTCTCAATTTCAATCAATGTAGTGGAATCATTCAAGTCATCTCCTCCTTGTGACAATATTTCATTATTGGTGCTGTCCATTTCAATCAATCTAATGGAATCATACAAGCCATCTCCTCCTTGTGACAATATTTCATTATTGGTGCTCTCAATTTCAATCAATGTAGTGGAATCATTCAAGTCATCTCCTTGTGACAATATTTCATTCTTGGTGCTGTCCATTTCAATCAATCTAATGGAATCATACAAGTCATGTCCTCCTTGTGACAATATTTCATTATTGGTGCTCTCAATTTCAATCAATGTGTTGGACAATTCAAAAGAAATTGCCACGGTCTCTTCATTGTGAGCCATTTTATTTTGAAATTGCTTGCTGTAAATTGCAGAAAAAAATAATCACTTTCATTTATCGTTTTTAGTAATACATAATATAAAACTAACTTTATCAAGTATTTAGTATAACTGCAAATAAATAACAGAAAACATTTTTCAAATTATCTTCAAGTGTACAACATAGTTCCCCTTACAAATTAACAACTCACCTTTTTAAAAGTAGCAGAAGTGTTAGTACTGTGTAAATCAAACACCAGAAATTCACCACCAAAAATTCCTCACAAATGTACCTCAGACAGTAGTATCACAAAATGGCTGTGGTTTCCTCTCATTTGACATATATACATAACCAATTAACTTTCATCACACACAAATACAAAACCAAAGTAACATTTTAATTGGTTCTAAATTTCAACACTTTCAAATGTGTTTTCCCCATGCAATTTTCCATAGGACATTTACATACGTCTACAGCCTGAATGGCTGAACGGAATTACACCAAACTTGGCAAAATGGTACATCAAACCTAAGAGGTCAGGAAGGATCTACTATGCCCCCTTATGGTCATTTCCCCCTTCGCTTTGGCCTCCTCTTGTCTCTCAATCCTACCGAGGGACAAGATGGCGGCCGCTACGGACTGTTTGGAATGTTGACAGACGCCGGAGAACCAATCAGCTTCGCAAAGCTCCGTAACGCGAAAAGTACGCGAAGCGGAGCGCTGTTACAGATATATATCTTTTTTTGAACGTTAATTTCTCAAAATCCACTGGAGCACATATATTGAGACCTAGCAAAGGCACATCGGGCTACCAGTCCCTAATATTTTGCCAAGTTTCGTGCAAATCCATTCAGCCGTTCGATTATTATTATTTTGTTTTTTTTTTTGCCCCGCGGGGCCCTTTTAAAACCTCCACATCAAACCTAGGGGGTCAGCGAGGATCTACTATGCCCCCTTATAGTTATTTCCCCCTTTGTTTTGACCTCCTCTTGTCTCTCGATCCTACCGAGAGACAAGATGGCGGCCGCTACGGACTGTTTGGAATGTTGACAGACGCCGGAGAACCAATCAGCTTCGCTTCACAAAGCTCCGTTGCGCGAAAAGTCCGCGAACCAGAGCGCTGCCCGGTCCGCTGTTACAGATATATATCTTTTTTTAAACGTTAATTTCTCAAAATCCACTGGAGCACATATATTGAGACCTACAAAAGGCACATCGGGCTACCAGTCCCTACAATTTTGCCAAGTTTCGTGCAAATCCATTCAGCCGTTCGGGCTAAAAGTGAGGCCAACCGCCCTATGGAAAACTCAATGTTAAAAACACGTTTTGGGACCCCCCTTTTTTCTCGGCCCCCCCTTGACGAACCCCCCCCAAATTTTCAAGGGCTGCTCAGAAACAAAATGTGCCATTTTCCTGAAATTTTCAGCCAATTCCGTCCACAAACGCCAAAGTTATTAGACATAGAATTTTCAAAAAACCCATAGAGAAAAAATCCTAACTATATATACCTACTGGCGACCGCCAGTAGGTAATATATATATATATAAACAGTCGCTAACATCGCTATCTCCTATTATCAACTTTTGGAAATATTCGAGATAAGCGCGAATATCTCCAAAAAGTAACAGCTGCCCTGAGCAGTTCTTAGCCATGTTATGCAATGGGAGGTGGATAACATGGCTAAGAGCATTAGCTCGGTAATGCATGAATATCGCTGAGTTTTCAGCGATATTAATGCATTGTGGTCGTTTTTTATCGTATTTGCGATAAACCTTGATAATAGCAAGGTTTATCTGCGATAATTTCTGACGGTAAAAAAATCTTTGCAATGCATCGTTAGGGATAAATATCGCTTAACTTTGGTAATATGCCCCAACGTCTGTTAACGTTCGATTCGAAGGAAATCAGGAAGTGTTGAAAAACATTGTCTGCGCCATCTTGTCTTTTTTCAAATGCCACACTTTTGTCGTGCACGGCAGCCATTTTAGATGCCTTGACCAGACCCACTCTGTGAACGCTGTCGATCCTTAGCATGGCTCCCCACCCTCGCAAGCATCTCACCCAGGCAGTGGTCACCCCCGCTCTCTGTCTTATGCATGGGTAATAAACCTCCCCCCATCTGCGCTGCTCTTCCCTGAGAATCACACCCTGTGCCCGCCCGACACCTCCCTTTCGCCCTATTCACTACCGCACCCTCTGACACTCCTTTTCCTCTGTGTCCGATTGTCCAGGCCGGTCCTAGGCTATCAGCTAGCCCTGCAGATGTAGTTTATGGCCACAGCTGTAAAGAATCACCCCTCTTCAAAGGAGTTATAGTAGATCAAGGCCCACACTCGATGAGATCCGTCACAGCAGAAGCGTTGCTATTATCTGAAAACCATCCTGTATTGTGATTGGGGAGGGGACCGAGCGTGAAGCGGAAGATTCCAGGGATGACTCTTTGTACATCAAAGTTTTTACAATTATGTGTCACATTAAAAATATATAGCACTCCGACAAAGTAGTAAGATTATAAAACTTTAATAATTTATAAATATATACAAGAAAACAAAAATAGTAATAACATATAAACATTTTTAGGGAAAAACAACGAAGTAGCGGTCGGCTGTGCGAATAGTCCCAATGCAGCACAACGTCCAGATTTCCGGCGTGGGGCGTCGCGGGGGGTGGGTCATCAGTAGCAAACTGTTGTGCGAATAGTTCCAAGGCAGCAGAACGCGCCGAAATCTAGATGACACGAAAGTGATGTCTAGTAAGTTGCCACCCAGCAAATAACGGCGTGGGGCGTCGCGGGGGGTGGGTCATCAGTAGCAAACTGTTGTGCGAATAGTTCCAAGGCAGCAGAACGATGGCACCAAGGTGATGTCCAGTAAGTTGCCGCACTGGTTTTGGTATCCTACAATGCTGCTCCGAATAACGGCGTGGGGCGCCCCGGGGGAGGCGGCGTGAACGGGCCTCTCCAGGTGGAGTGTCATCTGTTGTAGTGGGGCGCCCCTTTACCGTTTCAGTTGCCATTCCGTCCGTTTTTGGTCCACTGTGTCAAAAGCCGCAATTCAGCTGAGTTGCGCCCACTCTTGCGGTGCAGCGATAGGCGGCTGTCACAGGACTCTCAAAATGGCGGCAGGCTCTTTCCTTTTTGGGCCTGGTCCACTGAAATGGCCCTGGGACACCTTGGAAATCGGACGCTTGTCTGCTACGTCTTGGACCCCATTCTCGAAAGCGTCCCCTCCGCCTTGAGAATTCATCAAAAGTTTTGGGGGCCCCGACTCCTGCAGGCTTCTGGTGGGGAGCGGCTGCCATGATTGCTCACGGAATGACCACGACGGAGCTACGAGATGGTGGTGCTCTCATGCTGACGCCAGTTTAGTCTGAAACATCCAGAAACAAGGTGGGGCTTTCATCGTTTGGGAAAAAAAAAAAAAGTTTTCATCCAATGAAAAGTGTTGTTTTTAGGTCATATGATCAAGCCTTCCATCATTAGGAAACCAAAAGTAAAATGAACCAATGAAAAGTTTTATAAACAAGTCACATGACCTGTTATGCGGCATAGGGTATAAAATGCGGAGAAAATACGTTGGCACGTGAGGCGGCGTCAGTAGCGGACCGATGTGCGAATAGGCCGAAGGCAATACAACGCGCCAAGATCCGGATGGCACCGAGGTGGTGTCCAGCAAGTTGCAGCACTGGTGTGGCCATCCTACAATGCTGAAAGTCGGAGTGGGGCGCCCCGTTGGCCTGTGAGTTTGCGTCAGTAGCGGACCGATGTGCGAATAGGCCGAAGGCAGCACAACGCGCCAAGATCCGGATGGCACCGAGGTGGTGTCTAGTAAGTTGTCGCACTTCTGTGGCCATCCTACAATGTTGAAAGTCGGCGTGGGGCGCCCCGTTGGCCTGTGAGATGGCGTCAGTAGCGGACCGATGTGCGAATGGGGCCAAAGGCAGCGCAACAATATTTTCTGACTGACACCACAAGGCGCTGAGATGCCAAGATCCGGATGGCACCGAGGTGATGTCTAAGTTGCGGACTGATGTGCGAATGGGGCCAAAGGCAGCGTAACAATATTTTTTGTATGGAAGATACCACTAGGCGTTGAGATGCCAAGATTCGGATGGCACCGAGGTGATGTCTAGCAAGTTGCTGTACTGGTGTGGTCATCCTACAATGCTGAAACTCGGCGTGGGTCGCCCCATTAGCCTGTGAGATGGCGTCAGTAGCGGACCGATGTGCGAATAGGCCGAAGGCAGCACAACGCGCCAAGATCCGGATGTCACCGTGGTGGTTTCATAGTTGAGAGGCACTTCATCTGCAGTGGGGCGCCGAGATCCGGATGGCACCGAGGTGATGTCTAGCAAGTTGCTGTACTGGTGTGGTCATTCTACAATGCTGAAAGTCGGCGTGGGGCGCCCCATTAGCCTGTGAGATGGCGTCAGTAGCGGACTGATGTGCGAATGGGGCCAAAGGCAGCGCAACAATATTTTCTGAAGAGAAGACACCAAAAGGTGCTGAGATTCCAAGATCCGGATGGCACCGAGGTGGTGTCTAGCAAGCTATGCAGTTGAGTTGTGTGCGCACTTGCGGCGAATAGGTCGAAGGCAGCATAACAATGTTTTTTGAATAGAAGACACCACAAGGCGTTGAGATTCGGTTACCACCGAGGTGATGTCTAGCAAGTTGCCGCACTGGTGTGGCCATCCTACAATACTGCTCCGAATAACGGCGTGGGGTGCCCGAAGGGGGGGGGAGCCGGCGTGAATGGGCCTTCCTAGGTGGAGGCTCGTCTGCTGTAGTAGGGGGCCCCTTTACCGTTTCAGTTGCCATTCAGCTGAGTTTCGGCTGCTCTTGATGCTACAGCGACAGGCGGCTGCAAGAGGACTCTCAAAATGGCGGCCTGTTCTTTGGATTTGGGCCTGGTCCACTAAAATGGCCCTGGGACACCTTAGAACTCGGACGCTCGATTTTTTTTTCCTTTCCTGTACATGCAAAAAAAGGTAAATGCCCGGTACGTTACACGCTTCATCTGCCACGATGAACTCTCCAGAGGAACCGAAAAAAAATATAGTTGTGGTAACTATACCATGCATCGTCATATGGAGAGGTGGCACCAATTAATTATAGTGCTGCATAAAAGAGAGATTTGGAGGAGAACCCCTGACCTGCTAGTACATTCATCAAAGAAG
This sequence comes from Lissotriton helveticus, assembly GCF_964261635.1. Lineage (NCBI taxonomy): Eukaryota > Metazoa > Chordata > Amphibia > Caudata > Salamandridae > Lissotriton > Lissotriton helveticus. The sequence continues at coordinate 101,571,342 of NC_136064.1, read as the reverse complement.
TGGCACTGAGAGCTTCAGAGGCAAGGGAAACGGTCCCAAATATTTAGAAGAACTTTGGAAAGATTAAAATGACATGTTTAGATTGTGGCAAATTAATTTCATGTGGACAGATGAGTGTTACTCTAATAAATACAGCATATAAACATCATCATAGTCGATGGTTGGTAGAGACATTTTGACTATATCCTGGACCTGCCCGTCCTCGCCCAAAATGGCGCCGGAATAAATGGGACTCGTAACTCCTTGTTGTGTACTGGTTGCAGAACCTTGAAATCACGAGATACGTATGCAGTTTTGAAGCACATGGTGGGCGGGGACGAGAATTGATTGACTATTTCGACATCCCTATTGATATTAAGTTCTGATGTGTTATTGATTACTGTACTGTTGAAAGTTCGAATTAACGTCACCCATGGTACTTGCCCGCAAATGTATATCTAGATAATTTTATTGTAACTGGCCCTGTCGTATTTTAATTATAAAATGTACGTCCACCGATTCCGTAACTGTTAGACACCTTAGTTCTTGCAACCTAATGGCCCGCCCGTTACGTTCCTCTACAGTGTAAATGTCTATTCATCATATACGATTACAGTTTGCTCTGTGGCAGGCCCACGTGGTTATAGGCTCGTATTTGTATAATGAAATTTTCACAATAAAGGTTTTTAAAAGAAAACATGGTAGTAGTATATACATTGGTAAAGTTTTTAATAATAGTGACTGTTTTAGAATCATTAAAAGGCAAGTGAAATAAAGCAGACCAATTACATGAAGGGTAAAAGGTATAATACGAAGGAATGCAGTAAAGATAAATGGTCAAGGGCTGTTGTGTTTTCTATTCCTGCAACATAAAGTGATCGATAAGAATCTCATATTCAGGCGTATCGGCGACTAAGACAGCAGGTCGACCCTCTTTTGCTCAACGGCTCCGTCATGGGACGAAGAAACGCTCTTTTTCTCGAAAAAAGAATATATTTTACTTGCAGGACAGTTGTAAAATTTCCGGGAAAGTACATTAGCCTGGAACATTATAACATATATTTAAGAAAAAATAATGTTCGGAAGTAATGAAAAGCGTAATTTTTAGTTCATATGACCAAGCCTTTCATCATTACAATAAGAAAAGTAAAATGAACCAATGAAAAGTTTTATTAACAAGTCACATGACTTGTTATGCTTACGTTACGCGCTGCGCGCCCCGGATGACTTCCGGATGCGCTAACGCGGCGCGTCATATGACGCATTACGCGACAACGCAGGTCCAGAATATAGTCAAAATGTCTCCACCAACCAGCGGTCGGAACACAACCCCTTTCAGCAGGCTAAATAGTTCTGTTAAATGACAACAGAAGAGACAGGCAACAAGAACCATCAGTCAAAGAGGGGAGGGCTAGTTCTTCTCCACCGGGTTACATTGGGGCGCTACCGGAACTGATCGAATTGGTAGTCTACAGTGTTTCGATGTTTCAGACTGAAGCTGGGGTTAGCATGAGAGCAGCACCATTTCGTAGCTCCGTCGTGGTCATTCCGCAACCAATCATGGCAGCCGTTCTTTATCGTTATTTTGGGCGGGGTGGGTGGCGGAGCCGAGCTGTTTTGCAGCCATCATTGTGTGGAGTTCAGTTCATCTCACTAGTTTTGTATTTGTCATGAGGGGTTGTTCCTAATGTTTCTATTTTAGCGAGGTCAAAAAGAGATCCCATTAGTGGCCTACTGATTTTGCTCGATTCCTTTTCTTTTTTTTTACACGATTTTTCGTTATCTGCAAAGACTAAACAGAGTATTGCGACTCTGTGTTTGTTTGTAAATAGAGAATGAACCAAAGAGAACTAATTCTAAAACAGTAAATACTTGGATAACAATCAATCAAATGGAGAGAGAAGCAGGCACGACGGATTACAACGGGGGCAAAGGCCTGCGTTAACTACCTTTCACTATCTGCAAAGAGAGAGTACTCCTAATAGAAATGAGGGGGGGGGCACCATTCAAAGCAGATCAGTGTGCATAAACACGAAAATGTTTTCACTTACCACGTACTTGACATTCGACAGCTTATGATATTTGCTATTAAAAAACCATTGAAATTCACTGAAAAAACCATTGGTTATAGACCATATATAGTTAGGAATTAGCATTTACAAAACCTTGAAAAATCACTGAAAAAACCATAGGTTATAGACCATATATAGTTAGGAATTAGCATTTAAAAAACCTTATTTTACTCACACAAAACCATTGAAATTCCATATATAGTTAGTTGCACTAACTATATATTGCGCACCCGCAATCCACTGCTGATCATGTCACATATTACATCATTCATGACATGGTCAGTGACATCACTGATGACATCACTGATGACATCTCAAATGACATCACTGATGACATCACTGATGACATCTCATTTGACATCATTCTTGTGCTAATACGATAAACCTCTTCAGACTCTAATATAACCTTAGATACACTCAGTGTATACAGACACTCACACACTGCCACTCATCCATGGAGTTACTCACACACCCAGTCAGTCATGCAAAGAAACAATCTCACCTCCATTTCTTCAACTATACAGTTAAACACACCTTACTTATTGAAACATATACTAACACATATTTACTCTCTTATACAATCCCTGATACAAGTTCACAATGATCGATACAACCACTCACTCATTCAGTGGCTCTCATGCACAGTTATTTATATATGCCAACTCTCACATGTACTGTGTTTTACATATGTACTTACTATGACATGTAGCATTGAGATATCCATTCACTCATCAATACACTCATGCACACAGTCAACTGCCCATGTAGCTGTTTCCACATGCACTCTTGAACTCATACACCTAGTGAATAAACTGCTCACACATCTATGCATAGAGTCACACACCATCCAGCCACCCCCACACAAACTCAATCTCCCATAGAAATACTTGGGCAACCAATTAATAACACATATAGCCTCTCGTATAGCTAATGATCAACACATGCAGCAGTTTACAGAACAACAGACATAATGATGAACAAATTAAGACAGTTTAGTCACTAACCCATGCATTCAGTGAGACACATTTAATCACTCACTCATACAGTCAGTCACGCACCTACTAAATCCTTCATCCAGACACTTATACATCCACTCATTCTTCAATATGTAAGACATATTTTAACTTTACAGAAACATACAGTCACTGGATGTTGTCATCAGTGATGTCATCAGTGATGTCATTTGAGATGTCATCAGTGATGTCATCAGTGATGTCACTGACCATGTCATGAATGATGTAATATGTGACATGATCAGCAGTGGATTGCGGGTGCGCAATATATAGTTAGTGCAACTAACTATATATGGAATTTCAATGGTTTTGTGTGAGTAAAATAAGGTTTTTTAAATGCTAATTCCTAACTATATATGGTCTATAACCTATGGTTTTTTCAGTGAATATATATATATATATATATACATATATATATATATATATATCCAAAAAACAAGGTTGCCCCCAAGGGAAAGCCACACACAAAGGGGTTCAGCACAGCATTCCGCAAGCAGCAGCGTGAGTTCAAACTGCGTGCATCCCATCTGGCCATACGCGTTTCGAGCTCCCATGAGCCCTTGATCACTGGCGGCATGAAGAGGGAAACAGGTGAGTAAGAACAAATGCTTTTTTATTCAAATTGAAGTCCCGCCCATGTGGGCGTACAAGGCATGCTGGTCATGGTAGTTCCAAATATTGCCTGATAAGACTTCTACGTTCTGTAACCAAGTGGATCCTGCTCCCTCTGCACTTGAAAATGTCAATCCCGTTAGGTAGGAGTGCCCTGCCAGTCTTACACTCCAGCTGCTGAATCTCCAAGCGGGTGAGGCCCCCTTTGTCCCGCACGCACTCAAGGTATGAGCGCATAGGGCACGCAAAGCAGCGCTGGGGCTTTCTTCAAACCTCCACTGTAGCGGCGAAAGAAGAGGCGGACCCCACGATATCCAGGCAGGTTATCTTTATTCACAAGCCTTCAAAATGCAACGTTTCGAGTACTGGCGTACTCTTGTTCACACGCCACATTCGTATTTGGAATTTTCTTTTATGCTGTTGGTTCTGACCGCACCTATGGGCCACACCTACCACACGTGCATCACATGGTCCAGCCTGTGGCCTGGATTGAACAATTTAAAGCAACAGTGCGCCACTGTGTACATATTTAAAATCACAGATATTGGACAAAGTCGCACTAAAAGCATTTAAAATCAATAGCGAAAATAATGCTGCTGATGTCAATTTCATCACAGTGATCGCCAATACATCGGAATTGATATATATTACTGTATTAATACATTGATAAAATATTTATCTTTGCTGCACAAATGCATGAAACTGATCCATTGACTGAATTTTAAATGATATGCTTATATGCATAACTCATAACTTAATCAGCTGAAGTCAAAATGGAACAATCAAGTATATACATGTATAATGGCATTATAAACAGATTTAAATGCTGGGCCTAACCACAGTACTGTTGAAACCTGATCCAGAGCTCAACTGGAACATGTGAAAAAAAGGGGGAAATGCCACCCAAATGCACCTCAGTGTACAACCGTGACTTTGAGCTACAGTCCTATATATTTATTAAAATGTATACCTAATAAATTTCATATTTCATAAATATTAAGACCTATTTACAAAAGAATATATGTACAAAAGTGAAAAAAGTGCTCAAGTATATTCACAGTGTAAATAAACCACCAAAAAAATAACCAATGATTATTTAAAAGACCGCATTGTTTAAAAACATAAACAACCAATCTAAAAACAGTAGTAGGACTGCAGGTCACCATAGTTAAATACATTATTGTATATTTCATAATGTTTAACTCATATGTACTCCATTGTGCTGTACACTATGAATGGTTGCTGAAACCTCCAATATTGAGGTTTGGTGGCCTGACTGTAGTGTGTATGTGATTGATCAACGGTTTTACAAAAAATTGTGCAAATCCTCCGTCGCATTCAACCCGGTGGGTTGTTTGCTGTCAAGCTTAATGATGTACCGCGTTTCCATTCGGCGTAGTAATTTGTCGCGGTCGCCACCGCGTCTGAGTGGGGTAACAGCGTCAATTACATAGTATGTAAGACAAGACAGGTCCCTGTTGTGTCTGATGTTGAAATGACGCGCCACTGGATAAGCCCCATCGTGGTTAACAATGGCACAAAGGTGCTGCAGTATCCTGACATGCACCTGAGCACCGGTACTGCCCACATAGCGCAGACCGCAGGTGCATGTCAGGACGTAAACCGCAAACTCCATTCGGCAGTTGTAGTTGCCACGAATAGGTGTTTCTGTATTCGAAAATGGAGTGCTATAATGGGTGATGTTTTGCCCATATTTACAAGCTCGACAGAAGAAACATTTATGGAAGCCTCTACCTCCAAACCATTCATTGGCCCTAGGAAGATCAGGGCTGGATTTGACCAGCTTACTGTGCATGCTGAATGCACGCCTAAATGTAACCACTGGTCTGTCCGGAGTCCTATCACGTAAAACACCATCAGTCTTTAGTATTGCCCAATGTTTGTTAACAATGGATTTGATTTGGCGGTGTTGCCTACTGTAAGTTGTTATTAATCTGGTAGTGTCTGCACTAGCATTAACGTCAAGAGGTTTTGGTGCTAGCAAAGAGACTCTTGACCTTTCTCTGCTCTTTTCTAGTGCGTTGGATAGGCAGCATTTGCTATACCCCCTCGCCTGGAGTCTTGCCATCATCGCAACTGCACCCTCCTCAAACTTCTCTTGTGTGTTGCAAATTCTTTTTAAACGCAACAATTCACCCAGAGGAATACTGGCTATGACGTGTTTAGGGTGACCACTGCTATTCACTGAAAAAAACCATAGGTTTCAGGCCTTATATAGTTAGGAATTAGCATTTAAAAAAACCTTTGAAATTCACTGAAAAAACCATAGGTTTCAGGAGTTATATAGTTAGGAATTAGTTTTTAAAAAACCTTTGAAATTCACTCAAAAAACTATAAGTTTTAGTGGTGTTATAGTTAGCTGGACATTTTACTCATACAAAACCAATGAAATTGCTCCTATATAGTTAGTTGTACTAACTATATTTCGCGCACCAGCAATCCACTGCTGATATGTCACATATTAGATCATTCATGACATGGTCAGTGACATCACTGATGATATCTCAAATGACATACTATATTTTTGTAGTCCATATTTTTGTATTTTACATAGAACATGCCTAAGGTCGATACTTGTTTTCTTGTTAATTTTCATTGATACTTAGGGGCCTATTATGATGTGCCTATTAGGATGCAACTGCCACCATGGCGGTGCTGTATTCAGCACCCGCCACAATGTTAAAAGACCATGTTGTGCATTTGCATGCACAACGTGACAGGCACTGTGTGGTGCCTGCCACCTTGTGCATGCAAATGTCAGGAGGTACAATGGGTACCCTCCAAGTGCAGTCACCAACCCCCTGGGAGCCCACAACGGGCCCCAAAGGCATACTCTGCATGCGGCGACATTATGCCACAGAAGCCTGTCATTCTTGTAGCTCACCAATGCCTCAACCGTAAGGGTAGGGACTTGGGGGCCATGCTAAGGGCCCCCAAAGTCACTCTTCGACAGCCTTTCCATGTCAGAAAGGCCGACATGGGATAGCTGTTGGAAACCAACATCATAACCCCGACGGTGGAAACGCCGCCCGTTCGGGATTATGTGCGGCTTCCGACTGGACGACAGGCTCTTTAAGCTCATCAGAACCCAGTCGTTTTGACCGGCCGGTTTACACTCCGACTGCCGACATTATAATTTGGTGGTCGGAATTTAAACCAACGATGTCAGTCGGTAAGCCTCCGACCACTCGATGGAGGCTTACCGACTGACATTGTAATAGGGCCCCTAGTGTGCTATACAGCTGCCCTGATCACTTACATACTTATAAATTGGAGCCACAGTTGAGAAATGGCTTGACCTGTTCACGAAGAGAACCTCACACTCCGGCAAATGATGCAGAAGGGGTGGCGCTGCAGTCCAGCATCGGAGGCACTCCAGCCAGGATCTGCATAACTGGGGTAAAAGGCAGATTGATGGGTGGCCTCCGCCTGAGAACCATCGCTATGCAATTGCAATTAAAGTGCCAGCTTTTCACTTTGCTTCCCTACAGGGAGGAGATTTGTGATTCATCAATAATTGCTCCAATCGTTAGTATCCAAATTAGATTTTAGGAAGCAGAGCTATAGCTGCCCTTGTTCAGAGCATTTATCATTCATTTGCTGAAAACTACAGCCAAAGACATCAATGCGCAATTTACTGGCATCTGAAGAAGGCGCGATGGCTCAGCAGCCGGAGGGCAGATTCATGGGTCGAACAGACCTTTCAAGGTCTTATCCTAATATCAAGGAGACTTTGCGCACTCTCACATTGGAGTGCACTGCGCAGATCACGGACCACCAGCTTAAACAATCTTTCAGCGAAATGAGAGTCCTAATTGTTTCACTTTGTGTCTGTGGCTTCCTTTAAGGTAGGCACCTTCCAAGGACACCGTGGAGTCCCATTATTGCCACCTTCGAAGAAGACCTTGTAGACCAATTATTGCCACCTTACAAAAAGAGACGTTGGAGCCCCATTATTGCCACCCTCCAAGGAGACCTTGTAGTCCCATTATTGCCACCTTCCAAGGACACTTTGGAGCCCCATTATTGCCACCTTCCAAGGAGACGTTGGAGCCTCATTATTGCCACCTTACAAGGAGACCTTGGATCCCCATTATTGCCACCATTCAAAGAGACGTTGGAACCCCATTATTGCCCCTTCCAGGGAGACCTTGGAGCCTCATTATTTCCACCTTCGAAGGAGACCTTGGAGCCTCCTTATGGCCACCTCCCAAGGACACCTTGGAGCCCCATTAGTGCCACCTTACAAGGAGACCTTGGAGCCCCAATATTGCCACCTTCCAGGGAGACCTTGGAGCCTTATTATTGCCACCGTCCATGGAGACCTTGGAGCCCCAATATTGCCACCTTACAAGGACAACTTGGAGCCCCATTATTGTCACCTTACAAGGACAACTTGGAGCCCCAATATTGCCACCTTACAAGGACAACTTGGAGCCCCATTATTGTCACCTTACAAGGACAACTTGGAGCCCCAATATTGCCACCTTACAAGGACAACTTGGAGCTCCAATATTGCCACCTTACAAGGACAACTTGGAGCCCCATTATTGTCACCTTACAAGGACAACTTGGAGCCCCAATATTGCCACCTTACAAGGACAACTTGGAGCTCCAATATTGCCACCTTACAAGGACATCTTGGAGCCCCATTATTGTCACCTTACAAGGACACCCTAGAATCCACTACTGCCATCTTACAAAGAAACATTGGAGCCTCATTATTGCCACCTTACAAGGAAACCTGGGAGACCCATTATTAGCACCTTCCAAGGACACCCTGGAACCCCATTACTGCCACCTTACAAAGAAACATTGGAGCCTCATTATTGCCACCTTACAAGGCAACTTTGAAATCCCATTATTACCACTTTCCAAGGAGACCTTGGAGCCCCATTTATGCCACCGTCCATGGAGACCTTGGAAGCCCATTATTGCCACCTTACACAGATACCCTGGAATCCCATTACTGCCACCTTACAAGGAGAATGTGTAGCCCCATTACAGCCATCTTACAACGAGACCTTGGAGCCCCATTATTTCCACCTTACAAGGACAATTTGGAGCCCCATTATTGCTACCTTACAAGGAGACCTTGGAACCCCATTACTGTTATCTTACAAAGAAACATTGGAGCCTCATTATTGCCACCTTACAAGGCAACCTTGGAATCCCATTATTGCCACCTTACAAGGAGACCTTGAAGTCCCATTTCAGCCACCTTACAAAGAGACGTTGGAGCCCCAATGTTGCCACCTTACCGTTGAGCCCCATTATTGCCACCTACCAAGAAGACCTTGGAGCCCCATTATTGCCATCTTCCAAGGACACCCTCAAACCCCATTACTGCCACCTTACAAAGAGACCTTTTGTCGGGGTGTGCCTCAGCTATGCCTACCAGTGCTAGGGGTTCGCCCTTCTCTGCACAAGTCATCAGACCAATAGGATTGAATTTGGCACAGAAACTAGAATATAAAACAAAGTGTTTATTAACCTCATGAGGTGGAACTACATTCACACAACACCCTTCTGTAGTGTATGAAGTAGCACACTGAACAGAAGGAACATGGTCCTTTTATACTCACACAGGGGCTCAAAAGAAGGTGGTACAAGTACAGAAGAGAAGGGTTACATACATAAAAGGTCATACAGAAATGCACAGTCAACAGTAGGGAGGAGCTAGCAGTTTGCTGACTCCGGTGAGAATAACTTGACATTTACAAACTAGAACAGGTGTATGGACAGTCACAGTCTCCTCTACGCATGTGCAGAGTAGCAGAGTCTAAATATAGTCTGTCTATAAGCAGAGTGCAAGAGTAAACGACAGCAAGGTAAGACAGAGCACATGGTGAGCACATGGCAGACAAGATGGCTGCCGAAGACAAGATGGCTTCAGCTAAATGCTAACCCTGATCGCTATCAATTTACAACACTTTGAGCCCCATTTTTGCCACCTACCAAGGAGACCTTGTAACCCCATTACTGCCACCTTACAAAGAGACATTGGAGCCCCATTATTGCCACCTTGCAAGGAGACCTTGGAGCCCCATTATTGCCACCTTGCAAGGAGACCTTGGAGCCCCATTATTGGATTTTATTCTCACCAGGGATTGGCAGCCATTGAAGACACTGGACTCAGATAAGCACCTGGGATGGCGATGCTACCGCAATGATGGACCCTGTAGTGCGTTCCACCACTGAAAAGAAGTCTGATAGTGTAGAGAAGAGGGGTCCATTGTCAGGTGTGTCGAGTTTATCTGCAGTGAAATGACAGGTTCGATCCTTGAATCGGGATCCCTTTCAGTAGCCACAAGTCCAAGAGATGGTGTGTAATACCACTTAAAGTGTACCTTAACTGCTTTAGGAGGAAGAAGCCTTGGCCATAAAGAACCTTCTAGTTGATTGAAGATATAGCATGGCCAGGACTCTGAAGAGAAAGATACAGGCTTGCATGGACTATAATCCTCCAGGAGGTGCAACTGAAGAACAATGAACTGGAGCAGGCATGGGGACCACAGACCTAGAGCAGGAAAGATGGAATAGGGAAAGAAGAGGAAACCAAGAGGCAAGAACAGGAGATCAGAGGAGAATTCCCTGAGCGAAAAACAAAAACAGAAAAACACATCTAGAAAATAAGGAGGAGGTGAGGCTATGACTTGGGAACAGATCCAGCCATGTTGGTAAAGGACTGCATGCCTATAAAAATTATAGGCGAGAGCACCATTCCAAGATGGCTGCCATGTTACTCTGCCCCTCCAAGCCCTCCTGTAAAGCTGAAAAGTGCAACTTCACTGCTTTTACAAGCATCACACAGAGTGTCTAACAGGCAGGTCACACAGACCACCACAGCCAGCACCCGGGAAAAGCCCCTTCCTCCGCATTAGAGGGGGGGGTGTGCGAGCCAATTGCTCCATGTTTCAAATCTAAATGTCCTGTTGTTCAGTACCGTGGAGCTTGTAATAACCATTCACTCCAATACCAACCTGATACCAGTTCACAGCACAGAGACCACAGCACACCCACTTGCAGAACAGCTCACTGGATGGGCTGCAGCTCTGGATGCAGGATTTGCTAGCCTTTGCCTGGAGCAGCACCTGCACAGAGAAGGAGGCCTGACTGAATCTTCTGATTGGCCTCCGGAGTCAGGTGCTCTGCTGACCTCTCTCTCATCCTATTGAAGGTGTTAAACGCAGGGCCACTGAAATCATGTGGCAGGAGAGGGCCAAATTATGTGGCAGTGTTGAGTAAACTATGCTTGCAAGAAAAGGCAACTTATGTGGCATACCACAGCACATTTTGTAAAAGTATTACTTCATTATTTCGTTATTTTTAAACTTGGAAACACTGTCTGGGGGTAGGTTACACCTCAATGGTATCCGTTTAACACTCAAATATAGCAATTGGCATCAGAAAGGTGACCCGTCCAGCTGTGCAAAAGGCCTTCTGCTGCGTGGCAAGGTGTTGCTGCATTTTTAGTAACATTTAAACCATTGAGCTTTTTTTTTTTAATCTGCAGATTATATGGAAAAGGATGGATTATGTGGCAAATGCAGCAAATCTATAATTATGCGTAAATCACTGCGGCCACACAATTGCATAATTTGTGTGGCCCTGGTTATGCGGTTCCTACAAATAAATCATGATTGTGTATTAGACCAACATGAGCCTCAACGTATAGAGACTTGGTCCACTTATGCCATCAGTAAGTGTTGGTGGGCTTCGGGTAGCTCACAGTCCCACATCCAACCTCTAAACCAACCAGGGTACCATGTTATTGGCAACCTAGCACATGACACTCTGCTTCCCAAGGAATCAGTGGAGACAAATCTAACCCTTTCGTATGGTCATTCCTGCACGGCCAAGGTAAATGCAAAGAAGATTCGACAATTAATTTTCAAACATTTATTGAAATTATTGTATTCATGGGAAAGAAGCATGAGCTGCAATTATTAGACACATGTGACTTATTGCTATATTCAGCATTATTAGAATGGTAAACAACGTCAACAATACAACCGTGTTAATTGTTGCTAATATTAACCTACTCCTATCGGTATCTAATACTATACTAAAGAGCAGCGCAGGAGTACCATTCTGCCAGATCACTTGGGATAGCCTTCCCCCATACCTTGGTCTTAGGTGTCAGGAAGCCGGTTGCAGTGCACAGGTTATCTTCCTTAGCAGGATGGAGGTCAGTTTCAGCAGGGCTGCATCTCGGTCACAGTTTATAGCGGTTCTGTGAAAATCCCAGCATGGAAATGATCCTCTGAAAGAGCTTTAGCACCGAGGATGTTTATATAATAAAGGACTGTTCTTATCAAACTGTGACAAAGGAGCAGAGAGGCTCATTTGGTTTCATCTAGTTAAAATGAAGAGTCTCCTAAGGAGCACAGAAAGACAGAAAGAAAGGAAAACAATGACATTGTGTGCTACATGTACGACCCTTACTAACTGTACAGACTAAAGGGCGTCAGTGCCGATCACAGATGCACGTACAGCACATTCACGCGTCAGCAGAACGTGTGGCAAAAGGCCACGAGAAAGAGACGTCAACCTCAGGAGTTGAATCTAAAAATGGAGATTACACGCGAGCCATGCAACAAAGGGAGGACCCCAGGGATGCTGCTCTACCCTACTCTGGTGTTTAAGACCAGCCTTTACTTGTCACTCATTGATTCTGCCGACAGACGAGAGGACGACATATAACTAGGGGTGGGTGAAAAATTCCGCTCCGCCGGCGGAGTTCACGCAGTTTTGCCCACTCCGTGCTCTGCGCGGAGTTCCGAAAAACAGCATGAAGGGACGCAGAGCAGAGTTTTTCTGTCAAGCGGCTTGCCATTGGAAAGCGCCCGCGAGAAAATGTCATGTACTAGATCTCTTCCTGGTGTCATTTTTCATCGCGGGAGGTCGCGGCAGGTTGCGACCTCTCACGTTGAGAAATCTGCAATTTGCATAGAGAAAGCTGCCGCTCAAGTAGAATGTCTACTCAAGCTGGCAGAAAGAAGCAGCGTCCTCTGCGGATGTGTAGTGCCGTTCACGCTGATTTTAAAGCGCGGGACAAACTCCTGATCGTAACAATCAGTGCGAGCAGCGTGACTTAACAGACTCCACAGCTGGTGGGACTCCATGGAGCGCGGCTGAGTTTTTCTGGCACTTTGCAGAGTTCTGTGGTGTAAAGTTCTGCAAACCCCGCCCAAGCTTATACATAACCCCCCTGCTACCAAATGTCCTGTCCTCTCCTGACGGTGCACCTAATTTGAAGGTCCAAAAGGAGCTGCTCCTGCTGATTCTGCAAGGCCAGGCAAGAGCTCACCAACTGTAGAAGACCAGATCACCTACGGGTGCAGGGCCGGACTGGCCATAGCGGGCACCGGGCAATCCCCTGGTGCGCCGCACGGGTGGGGGCCGGTTTTTGGCTCCTGGGAGGCGTTTTTGTTACAGGGCTGTTTTTGCAGCATCGCTGCAAAATCGGCTCTGTAACAAAATCGGCTGAAAACCGGCCCTGGGAAAGAGTTCGGCGGCACCCCCAAGCCCCCCACCCCCCCCGAGTGGGGAGGTGGGGGCCGTTCGAGCACTTTGCCGGGGCCGGTTGTGGCTCCCAGTCCGGCCCTGTACGGGTGCCACTGGGTTGGGGCTCACCCCAAGGGACTGCATCCTTCCACTCACCTGCCTGAGCCCGGAGCCCACTGTGTACCATCGGTCTGTGACTCAGCGCTGACTCAGCAGAGGACTGCTGCTTCAACCTGATGGACAAATTAGGCTGTTCTGCTTTTCACTGTGCCACCAGAGTGCGCCAACAGATGTTTTACAGCCGCCTGCCTTTGCTCATGGAGATTGTTCTTACACCAAGAAAAGGACCCATTCTCTGTCACAGCTTCCCAAGTTGTTTCCCAGTTCCTTGAACTCTGACTTTGGTGCAGTCATGACCATTCCTGCAGGATCTTGGTCCCAGCACACCCAGAGGGTTTGTGTTTCTATTCGCTCACAGACCACTTCTAGCCCATCTTCTGGCCCCTTGTCAGCTGTCAGGGCTTGCACCTTCACGGATTCGTCACTCCTTCACTGGGGCTTACCTGCCCTCTCCCTCACACATCCAGCTGTGACCCGCCCCGGCTGCATCTTTGAAGCTGTCTCAGTCAGAGGCTGCCCCGCTCTACCTTTGCAGCCTTCCAAGGACCCAAACTGTGCAGGCGGCCTCAGCCTACCCCCGACCCACCTCATATTTCAGGGGCACAACACCTTCGGGCAGGGGTCAAGCTCTGATCAACAAGGCATCCAATCTTTGAGAGAGTGAGGGCTCTCCTGAGGCGAGGACCACGCACCTTGGTCCCTTGTGACCTTCGGCATCATTTCCTGCACGGTTGCATAACCCCCGCCTCCCGACTGCTGGAGACCGTGCATCCTGTTTGGGTCTCCAGTGCATGCTCTCTCCCTCTGGTTAGTCCTTATCCTTCTGCTTTGGATGTATGACATTCCAACGCATGCTTTTACCACGCATGCCTTTACAACGCGGTTTTTACAACGCATGCCTTTACAACGCATAGTGCTTTGGGGCGCTGGATAGTGAATTGTTTAATTTACTATTCCAACTCCAGTCCCCGTGGATAGTAGGGAAGGTGTTGGATAGTAAATTAAACCTATTCCCTATCCTAGAGAGCCCCCCAGCGCAATGCGATGTAATGGTTTGCGTTGTAAAAGTTGCGTCGTAAAGGCACTGCGTGGTAAAAGTTGCGTTGTAAAGGTTGTATACCTTCTGCTTTGTTCCACATGCCTAGTCTGAGTGGGTTGTTGTCCTCCCTTCCAGTTATCTATTGAATCCTGTGCCCTCTACTGTTCATCTCTCTGTAGGGGCACAAGCGTTGGTGATGAGGCACACTCTCTCCGCAGACCCCCAACACCAGTGCTGGGAGCCCATCGCACACTCCTCCAGGGGCACTCTCCTTTCTGTTCACTTCTCCATGACTGGTTGGGATGAATCTACCCCTGGGGGGATGGTGTGGCACCCACCCCTGCAGCCTGGGGGCTCCCAAAAGCCTGCCCACCCCCAAGGTTCGAAGGATGCTAAAACACTGTTTATTAAGGATGACCTGTGTTACATCCTGCTCTTGTCCCTCCTTAGTGTTAGTGTCTGCTTGTCTATGTCGTGTCTCTGTGATGTCATCCATGATTCTACCTGTTGCTGTTCAAGGGATTTATCAGTCACCTGGAGGCTGAGCAGGAGGTTATCTGCTCCCGGTCGGGTTTGTTACCAGATTGCATTTCTACTTGAATGCTGTACCTGACCACTTAATCCAAAGAATAAATATACTACTTGAACATTACAAGGAGGAGTTATCATCTTTATTTATTTAACAACCTGGCTGGTCGCTGCTTCTGCAGATTTCTGATTTGAAAAGAACCGAGGGGCATATTACCAAGGGTGGCGATAGGCAATTATCGCCGGTTTAGCGGTCGTATTCGGCCGCTAAGCGGCGATAATTCTATCACTCTATTAGCAAGCTGTCGCTAACTGCTGTTAGCGACAGCTTTTAGGCGATAGCGAGCAGTTCGGGGCCCGCTTTGCATGTCAGCGATATTTATCGCTAATGACATGCAAATTGGGTGTACCCAACCTGCTAGCGACTAAAAGCAGTCGCTAACGTCGCTATCGCCTATTAGCAAGGCAGGCGTAGCTATGGAAATATTCCCGCTATCGCCAAAAACCAACGCCTGCTCAGACCAGTTCTTAGCCATGTTATCCAATGGGAGGTGGATAACATGGCTAAGAGCATTTCGTCGCTAATGCATGAATATCGCTGTATTCTCAGCGATATTCACGCATTTCGCCGCTATCGCTGGATATTTTAGCACAATGGAGAAAAACGTTGCTAATAGTATGTTTTCTCCGCTAACATATCCAGCGATAGGCAGCGATAAAGAAATCGTCGCTAAGCCTATTTAGCTATAATTATCGCTACTTGTTGGTAATATGCCCCAAAGATCTTTAAAGTCAGAGAAGCAGTTTCTTCTAATTATTTCACTGACTTCTGACATGCCAATTTCTTGCCATTAGGGGAGTCGTTGCCAAGCCGTGGTGATTAGAATGACTGTTTTTCAATTTTCACCCTGATAGGCTGAGTGTAATTTATGTTCGGTCTCTCGACCCTTTCATATTGGAAGAGCCATCTATCCCCCCCCCCCCCCCCTCTTCAATCCCTCCAAGCACCTCTTCTCCCCCGTTTCACAGGAGAGGTTAGTAAATGGGCCATTCAGCCTCTGCTAATTTCATCAAAATGGCAAAATTGTCTCCGTGAAACAGGCATGGGAGAAGAATGCAAAAAAGGTTTCACATCAAAAAATGCCGGCAAAATTAGCGTGTAGAAATGTTTTATTATCAGTACTTCTTGAACTGCTGCTCCATTATTTTTTACAATAAAATTTTACAATTTTTATTCTGCACCATGAACTTATCCCTCTGTCCTTTTTATTTTTTGCACATCGGATAATTCGAAGCAAAAATGTCGTTATTAGTCAATTTTTTATCAGCTATGATATCATATTTTGAAATAGTTGACAACATCCTCGTGTGTGCGGCCTCTCCAGCGTGGATGACGTACAAGGGTCACTTCAAGTTCTTAGAAATAAAATAGCATTTGCTAAGCATTTTTATGTGCCAGGTCTTTGCCGGAATAAATTGCAATTTTCATTTCTGCTGAGTTTCTGCTCATTTTTTTGAGGGATATTCTGCAGCAAAATTCAATGTATATAAAATTATTACACTTGTAGTAAGCGGAAATTCTGCAGTTTGGTGATAAGCAGAAAGGCGGAGATTGCGGAAGCTGGTAAGAAAGGTGCTTTGTGCCAAATCTTTTGCTTTGGAAGGGCACCACGCAAGCATCATTGTATGGTTTATGCATGAGTGGGTGCCCCCACGCGACACAAAGGAGCGAAATGCAGACTACTTCCCCAGGCCAGCCACACGGTGTCTTCTCCGCATGCGCCTCTCGCCACCACGGCTGATGTAGGTGGGGAGAGTTAAACATGGCAGACGAGTAAAGACTGTATGGGGGCAAAACCTGGGGCCATACTATCCAGAAAGGGCGATACATTATCGCCGCTTTTATCGGCAGGAAACTGCCGCTAAAGCTGCGATAATGGGCTTGATAATATGCCCTTGTGAATTCCCATAGCAGCCCAGGTTCTGGTGTGAACCTGGACTTCTATGGGAATTCACAAGGGCCTATTATCAAGCCCATTATCGCCGCTTTAGCGGCAGTTTCCTGCCGATGAAAGCGGCGATAATGTATCGCCCTTTCTTGATAATATGGCCCTCAGTTACAAAAAATTAGGAAAAGCAGGGGCAAGGAAGTCACCCCCACCCCTAAAAAATAAAAAGAAGATGGGTCACACGTTGACTTCCGCTTAGATTTTTCAGTAGAAACAAATCATTTAAAGTGCACAAAAGTTATTGTCTTGTAGCTCAGTGCCCAGCAGCAAATGGCAGCTGAGGACCCTCCAAAAAATGCAACTTAAAAGTGTAAATGCCCGTGAGCGGTGGGGTGAAATGGAGGAGCAGGTGGGAGAAGGAGGAAAAAAGCAGCTGTGAGAAAGTCATTTTTTTTGCCTGGTCACCCCCAATTTTTCTGACTGATAATGGTGGTAACTGACTGACTGTGCCCTGGGCTCTGCTAACGAGGCCCACGCCCAGAGCTTTGATGAAAAAGGTACATGGCACTTAGGTACAATTACAAATGGTACTGACAGAGCCTTGTAAGTCTCTTGTATATAAGGCAAGGGGGATTCATACTACATATAAGTCCCTAGTATATGTTGGTCCTGGCCTCGTGGCGTGGTTCCCCCCCGTTCCTCAGCACCCCGTTAGCCTAGCCCTGCACCCAGAATCCCCTGGTCGTCCTGTTCACTGTACGCCCAAACCCCCTGCACTACCCCGCAACCGACGACCAGCCCCGCATGCCCCCGTCCTCCTTCCCAGCTCCGAGCGCCCAGAACCTGCATCACCCCACAGGGCCCGGCAGCCATTTTCCTTTCCTGAGGTCTCTGACTCCCTGGGCATAGCATGACCCCGGCCCCAGTGAAACTTAGGTTCCAAGGCGCGCCAGTCCCGGCTGGGGGGTAAAGGGCTCCCCGAGTGAGATAAGACAGGGAGTTTCGATTGCACCTCCGGCCTCCCCCGAGAGACTGGTTTCTATCACACCTCTGGCCTTCCCCTGTGGGCCGGTTTCGATCGCACCTCTGGCCTCCCCGTGTGCTGGCTTCAGACCCTGCTGGGCGTCTGGGAATTCCCGGGCTCATCTTCAAAAGGATCAAAGAGCCAACCGCCGGACCTCTCCAACAACCAGCCCCCAAGGCATGAGACCTCCGCCTGCGAGGGTCCGGACATCAAAGGGCCACTGGACTATATCAAGGCCCGCCCGAGAACTAGCGGGCAGTTGTATCCTGGACAAGAAAGCCCTGCTGATCTGATCCCGGCTGAACCTTGGGGAAAACTGAACCTTCGAACTTTTTGAGCCCTGCTGACGCTGTCGCGGCTCCTTCTCGTAACAACGGAACTGGAACATCGGAGCCCTGCTGACGCTTTCGTGGCTCGTCCTCGTAAAGACGGAACTAGACCCTCGGAGCCCTGCTGACCTCGTCGCAGCTCGAGCTTGAACTCTAAAGAGATCTTCGTGAAACCTCCTGAGCCCTGCTGACGCTGTCGCGGCTCCTCAAGAACACCTCCGGATCGAGCCCTGCTGACCTCGTCGCGGCTCGAGGAGTACTCTGGTCCGGTTGGACCATCGACGCTACCAACACGACCTGAGTCGACTCGAAGTGAGTGAAGCAGCTAGTACGACCATCATATTCCGTATGCCCCGGCTCGAGGATTGAGAGCTGTGCGCAGGGTACGCTTCGTACTGGCCTAAAGACTGAGACCGTCCCGCTTCCCTCTTCCCGAATTCCTGAGACTTTACGATCCCTCGATCGCTTGTAAATAAGAGTGCTGATTCCTTTTTACTGTTGATAAAGAACTTGTTTGCTGAAAACCTATGGTGTGGTGTCCGTTCGTAAGTGTGGTGTGAGCTCAGTGTGTACGATCCTAGACCCGAAGTCCTCCCCAGTGAGGACCTCACGTTAAGACTCGGCAGTACTTGTGGGAGAGGTGGGTCCCGGGTGAGCATAACCTGGCCCTCTGAGATCGCCCCTTCTAACATCGGTGGCAAGCGACGGGATAAGAGCCTACGTCTAGAGATTGTACAGTAAAATGACTGACACACTACCTGAACGAACGACCATGAGTCTCACTGTAACAAGCGAAAAGACAACATTCCAGAAGGACCTTCTGGAAGAGTATACCCACCGAGAACTGAAGCAATTCTGCAAAGACTGTAGTGTAGTTCCTATTATCCCAATAGGCTCTGCGCATTGGAATAATACCTTCAATAGTATAGGCCTAGACCAGACGTTAACTAGGTCTTCTACTGTCGATATTAGACTTAAAGTTTTGGGTTTGCCAGCTAGCTCAGAGTTCACTAGAAACTTTCTCGAATAGGCAAGGAGGAGTTGAACCTCCCTGGATAGACAAGAAGGGATTTAGTTTCTGACAACCATAAAACATGACAACTTTGCTCTCCCCTAATCAAGAGTGTATCTCTAGAGTCGTGTGAAAACAAAAGACAACTTATTTTACTCAGTCAGTACGTGCATTCTTAGTTTCACCAGATTGTAGAGAAAAGGAAGAGACGGGCGTGTTCAATAAAAGATGTTATTTATTGATCAGTCTCTTTTCTCGTACAAGAGAAATGGATCGATATTATCGCAATACTTATGGTTAAGTAAAGTGCATACAATAAAAGCAGAATTATGAAATAATACTGTAAAAGCATTGATATGGTTTCTAAGCCATATGCTAGTTAAAATGGATAAAATAGATACATACATATATACATTTGACTAATCGTACTCAACTGGTGCTTCTAACCACGCCTACCCCGGTGTACCTGACCTAAGCCTAATACGTGGGCGGGAGTAGAAAATAGCAGTTTAAGTTAAGTTTGTTTTGCCAAGTGACTGACTCAAGAATTCTCTGCAAGGGGTTATTCAGTTCTGTACCTGAGATCTAGGATGGTTGAGGGATGGTATCTCTCGTCTTTGGTCTCGATATTCCAGGCTGCCTGCAAGGGCTGCTCGGAAGCGCCGGAGCTGGATTTCTCGGCAGGAGAAAGCAGCGTCTCGTTCTCAGCGCATCAGGAAGGCGGGGCAGCGCCAGTGGGCTTCGCTCTCTGCTGGGCTTCGGCAAGTCTAGCTGCTCCGATCTCGTCACCACCGCGTGTGTTTGCTTAAGGCAATATCGGTAATATTTATACCTGTAAGGTGCTGAGATTGACGTAAGGATGGACATAGATACGTCAATAAGGATGTCATACGAACTGGTCGTTAGCACATTCTTTTACTGAAGTTCTCGGTGAAATCAAAACAATGGCCGCAGGGATTTTCCCAGGTTGTCATAGGTTTGATTTGTTTTGAGAACTCCGTATGCCTTATCAGGGGCTGGAGGAATATTGCTTGCCTAATTAGATGGCAAGCGTTATGACCTAATCAGATAACGCGTTCCTGTGCCGTGGTGTGGCTTAATCAGATAACGGTTTCTGCATCATGGGATGGCTGCTAGTTAATTTGTTAACCAGAACAGGGTCAGGAACAGGGGGATCGATACAGAACCTATAGGAATACATCACACCCACTCCACGCTAACTATGGCCATATTTACGAATCTAGGCATAATAAAACATACTGTAGAGTATCGTGTATACCTTACCACCCCAAAATACATATAATGCATTTCGAAATGATGTAATATACGGAAAAAAAATAGTCACATGTACTATATGCACTCAAGCTGTAGAACAATGCTAAATTAATCACGCATATGTATACAATATTATTAATCGAATATGAGAATTACACATGAAATGGCTCTTAATACAGAAGAAAAAGTTCGAGACCACTTCATCACAGATCAAAATATTTATGAACATACCAACGAGCAGCTAATGTCTATGAATTTACTAAAAATAGAAATTTAGTTCTCTAAGAATAGTTTCTACTTTAAGCATAAGATAAGTGTCCCGAAAAATTGTAAAAATATTTTGGGGCTGCTGAAATATTGCTGTCCGTGAACTGGAGGGAAAATTGTTCATGCTACTTTATTATTAAAGTTGAAGGCCAAATTCAGGGTGTTGGGAACGCCGTGTGCTAGCTTGCTCAAAAGTCGTTATTTCTGCTCTGGAGAGAACATCAAATCATTGAGACTGTCGAAAAAGCTGTCAACAGCTTCCTGTGAAAGTTCCACTAACTCGGAAAAAGATGTAACCATGCATTTATGTGCATGATTGTCTCCATTGACGTTTTGATTAGTATTGCTGACAGAAGGTCGTACCTGATCGATGCTGCTTTCATCTTAAACTTCACTACCCCTCAATCGTAGTGGTGAAGTTTCCACGAATGCCGTCATCAGGATTGGCAGCCGTTGAGGGCAGCACAATGCATGAGCCGTGACCGGACCCAACAAAGTTTCTGCATCCATTGGCGCATCCGATTGTAGCGTCAGACAGGTGTCCAACACGCATTCTTCTCCGCACAGCATGCACCTTAATACAGGTAAAACACATCGATGCCACATTGGTCGAAATGAAAGAAACCAAGTCATGTTTAGGTCTCTAAGCCGGGATAGTCCCAGGATTTTTGAAATCCGGTCCCGGTATCCAATGGCTCGGATTGTTTCTTCCCTTGTCGCAGGTGTTTTGTCTGTGACATGGTTTGCCATAACGAAATATAAGGACCAAGAATAGGATTCCTGCAATTAGTCCCAAAATGAGGGGAAGTCCGCCAAAAATCGAATGGACAAAGTCGGGAAAAATACCCAGTATGGCTTTGAATGGTGTTAATGCCCCTGAAAACAATGTCTTAAATACATTTGAGACTCCACTGGTATCAGAAATATTTAAGATTTCATTCAGGATTTCTGCGAAATGTATGGGGGAATTAGTTGATAACAATGAGTGAATCTCTGCAGTCGTCCTTGCGACTAGGAGATCATACGTTTCTTTTGATGACGTGAGCCTGGTCGGCGTCTGAAGAAGCACTGTTTTCATTCTGCTTAAAGTATCAATTCGAATAGAAGTAATTTTCCAGTTAGGCCATGTCCTTGCCTCCCTGTCTGGAAAGGAGCTGGGGAACAATAAGCGTCCACAGCACATGACCTTCGCAGTCGTAGTTACGAGATAAGGAACCCCGGGCAGTAAACTACAACATCTGCGATCCACAATTAGAATGTAACTCCCGTTATAGAGTCTTTTAAAGAATGGTTCTATCTGTGTTGCGGGTGTGCCTAGCTGGTGACATGAAAGGTTATTTGAATTCCCTTCACAGGCTCCATGCAAACTAATTCCATTACACAGAAGTGTACCGCTTAGTGACATTGCACAATTATTGCCACTAAGAAACACTTTCTGTCCTTTATTACTGACACATGCATGTGAATAGGGCAAGTTCCATGTTGACTTAATGTACCCTTTTCCCAATTTTTCGTACATGCCAGCCTGTATATATTTTTGGCAGTATTGAAACCTGAAAGTAGATATTGGAATATTAATTATCCCATGTATTATCCATTCAATGACAGGTCGTTCTGACATTGTCAATGGTAATCTCTCGAGTTTCTCAATGCTCAGGATTGTATAATCAGCACCCTTCTGTGCCATACTGATTTGTTTATCAGTAAGGTTAAAGATATTGAATAGTGACGTTGTGTTGATTAAACGCCAAGGCACATAGCCTGAACGCAGATTTTGTAACGTCCAGCCAAGCTGTACAATAGAACGCAATTGAGACTGACCGTGTTGTAACAACAGTAAGTCTTGCGATATTATGTTGATTGCTGAAGACACAATGCTGTCCAATGAAAAGATTCTGGAGGACAGAGTCATTAACCCATTGTCCACTACAGAAAGTGATTTTTCCAAATTAATACGGTCAATTTCCCGTATACTTTCTGCTGTCTCAATTTGAGTTTATCTTCCAGGCCTCGTTGTAAGCTGGATATATAGAGGCTGCTATGAAGCGTTTTTGACGCTGTTTGCGCGGTCCCATAAGGAAATCACGCAAGTCAGCACCATCAGTAAGTAAAGTTAGGTGTTGCTTAATTTCTGTCAGTGTGGAAGTTTGTAGCCATTGAAGGCAGAGTTTGCCCACACTGTAGGTGGTAATGATCCCTGGGTGTTGTCTTTGGGAATATCTAGGGTCTGGCCTGGTCAATGTGAACCCCTGTGTTTTGTTCAGGAATCTGTCTTGACAGTTATTAGTATCTGTGGGCCAGATTAACCATTGTTTCCAATCAGGATGTGTTCTGTTTTGGTTTAATACATAGTTTACGTCTATCTCTTCATCTGTAGAGCTATTGCTGTTCATTGTTGGCTTTGGAATAGACGGTTTGTTTAAGTCTTTGATTTTGGCTAGGCCAAGACAGGTAGTTTGTTGAACAGTGTCATTCAAAAATATAATTTGTTCTGGGATCATGCAGGCTCTAAACAATGATTCTATACCTTGTACTTGCCATTCTTTTGTACCCCAAATTTTTTTTATTCAACATTTTTGTCCCAATAATCAAAACCAAATGTATTCATTTGTTCAAAAAACGAGTCCGAATATATCAATTTCGTGTTTGTAAGCATGGTTTTTGTTCCTGTCTTATTTGACAATTTGAAATAAAATGTTTCAGCATTACTTGTGTTGAACCCTGAAAAATATGAATATTTGTCATAAAAGGTTCTTGAGCTTCCTTTTGGAGGGGTTGCACAATGTTCCCATTGATTATAATTTAAAACATTTCTAGGTTGTGCAGATTTATGTAGAAAATGGTTACCATAGTGGTTGTAACAGTACATACTATCATAATTAGATGAACCCTGCAAATAATCATGTTTGGTAAATTTAGCAGACATCACTAGGTCAGACATCATATCATTAATACTTTCAAAGTCCCAATCATCAGCAAATGAGCTTGGTTTTACAAAGTCACTCAACGAGATCTTGATTTGGTGTGGATATTTCAGGATTTCAACCGGACCATAAATTTCATAGTCAGTATTGTCCCATGCTACCCCACCCGGTATAGGATTGGCTGTAAAGTTGACCGAAGAAAGTTCTCTTTTCTCGACGTGTGAAGACGTGTGTGGCTTGAGGATCAAGTTGATTTTCTGGCTTGCTGTGTCCATTTTAGCATATTTTCCCTCAATGAAGCGTCCCAAGCATAGTACCATGATGAGCCAAAGTATGAGGATAAATACACCAAAGGCCACCCAAAATTCAATCCATGGAGAAATCAGATAGGTTTCTTTCAGTTGTTTCAAAAGTTCCTTAGCTTTATCTTTAAAGGTTTTTGTTGATGCCTGTGTCTTTGATTCACTGAGGTCTTCAGAGGAATCATTGAAGTTTATGAAGTAGCCGGATGCTGTTCTGTCAATTGTTCCAATTGCTTCAGGATTACTGTTTCTTGCGGCTTCAGCATATTCATTTGTTACTTCATTGTAGGTTGGTGTGTCTCTACCAAATGTTTTTATTTGGGTTTTTAGAGGTCTGAGTTCCAATGCATTGTTGCATAGTCCTTGTTGTTGTTCTGTAGGCGTTTCGAATGTGATTAGCCTCTTAGTTAGGACCTCTGTATTTGTAGCAAACCTTGGTGTTCTACTACTTATCGTGAGTCCACTTGGCCTACTGTTTGTTATCGGCCACATGATTGTGGTTTTACCAGGTCGATGGATACAACTCGGTTCTCCTTTTTACCAGCAAGCGGCGGTAATACAACTGATCTTGTCCCGTTGATGGACAAGACAGGAACTGCTTTTCTGTAAGAAGGCCCAAATTCCTTCTTTACCGCGATCTTTTCTCTGACTAGATCCCCGACTTTTGGAATCCAGACAGGTCTTGCTGGGACAGGTGGTGTTTCTTCAGTGGTTGTTGGCTGCTGTTTCAACTTTATGTTGCTCAGGTCTTTTCTTGTTTCGTTTAAGTCCTGCAAAATAGCCAAACGATCTTTGATATCAAAGCTTTTTTCTTTCACCACTGAAGTCTGACTGTCAAGATCTAAGACCATCATCCTAGTCCCAAACAACAATTCGTACGGACTGAATCCCTTCAGAGAATTTCTTGGCAGGTTGTTTAGACTACGTTGGACACTTATTAGATGTTTGACCCACCCAGCTCCCGAACCTAATACCTTCGTTGTTATAGATTGCTTTATGTCACGTTTTTTTCTTTCTACAATTCCGTTACCCTCAGGATGAAATGGACAAGAATACCGCAATGCAATGCCCATGCTGGTCATGGCCTCCTTATAAGCTCTAGAGCTAAAAGCAGGACCCTGGTCAGAATGCAGCATGCCAATTGCGTATGTGCCGATAAAGACTCGCAAATCTTTTATAACAGTTCTGGCGTCAGCCGATCGCTGGGGCCACATCCATATGAATCTCGTGCATGAATCCACTGCAACCAAGATATATTTATAGTTACCATCCCTTTGTAAGGGACCACAGTGGTCCAGGTAAACACAGGCTAATGGTTTATCCGAGATTAGAAGGGGCGTCTGCGCTGGTCGTCTCACTGTTGATACTTTCATTTTTTGACATATTTCACATTCTAGAACATAGTTCCGTGTTTGTCTCCTCATTTGTGGCCACCAGTATCTCTGTTTTAATAATGATACTGTGGCCGAGACGCCGGCATGTACAGAGGCAAGCCCTTCATGTGCCGCTATTATTAGTCCTAACCTATGTTCCATGTTTGGAATTGCTCTATCCCCCACTCCAGGGATTCGGGCAAAGGGAACATTATTTGCATCAGTTATGTATGAGTACTTTACTGGAAAGCCTTTCGGGAGTGTTTCTATCGCATGTTTTATTGTAGCGCTGACAGCCTGTAATATTACGGTGTCTATTTTTGTTTTTGACCGGGTGATAGCAGCTACGGAAGCCGTTTGCACAGCTGCCTTCGCGGCCTCATCAGCCAATGAATTCCCTGCAACGTGAACGCCATCACGTTGATGACTCAGTGTATGTATCACGTGAGTCTTTGGTAGTTCTTTTTGTAAAAGAGCTACTTGTTCCCAAAGCATTTTATGCTTGATTGTGCCTCCTTTTGCATCCTTAAAACCATTCTGAAGCCAGATCTGTAAGTATTCATTGTAAGACTGAACGCAATAATACGAATCGCACACTATGAGTGTGGGGAATTCCCGATCGGTATTTTCAAGCGCCATCTTGAATGCCAGTAGTTCTGCTCGCTGAGCTGTACAATCTCCTAGAGATTGTGTTTTAGTGACCGCTGGTTTGAATTTCCCATCGTGCCAGCGACCTTTCACAATCGCGCACGCAGCACTGTAAGCTTGTTTACCCCCTACTGCGGGTTGTGCTGATCCGTCTGTATATATTATACAGCCGTAGTGTTCTAGAGGCAGAATTTCGGTCGGCGGAGGACATTCGAATTCATATTGGAGAAACTCTTGTGTTTTTAAGTTAGGATCAAATTCGTATGCCACATCTGTTGCAGCAAGAGAATTAGCCCATTGTATCCATCTCGGATGGAGCGCTTTAGCATTCGGAATGCTTGCTTTTGTTACAGCCTCTAGGGCTGGTATCGGTGTCACGATTATTATTCGTTTACCTTGTGCCAGGGCTCGTTCTTTTGCTATAGCTGTCTGTGTTGCAGTAAGATTTTTTTCCGTTGGGCTAAATTTCATTTCAGCTTTAGTGTACAAGTGTGATTTGAATGCAATTGGTACCTTTTCTCCCTCATTAGAGGTCAGGTATGTGAATCCACATCTTCCTGGGATGACTCGAATCACAAGATTGCGTGTGTTATCACGTGTTTCTAATTTTGTTTTAATTAACATGTCTGTTTGTAAGGATCTCAGAATTTCTGTGTGTATTTGAGTCCAATTGGTTCTTTTAAAATCTGGTTTTATTAGATCATAAAGGGGTTTGACCCTTTCTGCGTAATTTGCAATGTATGTTCTTCCGAAATTTAGGAAGCCTAGAATTGACTGTAGGTTTTTTAGTGTTCTAGGTGCTTGGAGTACGGCACATTTCTCTAGGAAATTGTCAGCCAGGCTTTTGCCTTCACTTGATAATTCATATCCTAAGAACAGGACTGTTAGATGGGCAATTCTAGATTTTTTAAAGTTGAATTTGTAACCCTCTGCTGTGAACCCAAGTATTATGGTGTTCACTCTCTTCAAGTGAGTATCCAAGTCATCATCTGTTAGGTATATGTCGTCGACATAAGATAATGCTTCGTCATCATAGGTTTGTAGTAACTCTATTACTCTCGCTGAGAATAATCTTGGGCTGTTCTTGTACCCTTGGGGTAACCGACAGAATTGTTTTTGAGCGCCATTTATTGAGAACGCGGACAAGTATCTGCTCTCTGGTGCTATATTTTGACAAAAGAATCCATTAGAGATGTCTAATGTTGTTTTATATTTTCTGCGCACTATGTTATTCATTAGTGCAGCACTATGCGAGTTTTGCACTGCAAAAGTTTTGCAACATGAGTTAAGGTGTCTGTAATCCAAAACTAGACGATATGAATTGTCTGGTTTGGAGACCGGAAACAAAGGGTTGTTCATTTGTGAGGTGCAAGTTTCAATCACCCCCTGGTATTCTAGTTGATCTAGGATTTCTTTTACCTGTTTTTTTAGCTTCTTGCTTGATTGGATACTGTCTCTGTGCAGTAGGTTGTGATTTTAACTGGATTTTGTGAGGTGGAGAGTCCTCATCCCATCCTACATGATTTTTATATAAAGCAGGAGCTTGAGCTACTGCCCATTTTCTAGCAAGTGTGTATTTTTTATGAATTGGAATATTATTTGAGAAGGCAGGCATAATTATTTCTTCGCCATGTGGGCACTCCCTGACAAACTCTGGTGGCCAGTCTTTTTCAGCTAGAAGGATGTCATAGCCCTTGGAGAGATTATCCCAAAATAGGCCCCTTATTTTTCTAGTCTTATCTCCTTCTATACGTAAAGTTATTTCATATATTTTGTGAGGTTTGCTAACTCTGGTGTCTGCAGTTTCCACTTGAAGGTATTCATTCGTGTCCACTGTCTCCAGATGATTCATAAGGACTTTGCGAGCTATGCTCACTTCTGCTGCGCTGTCTAGCATTGTCTGAGCCCATTCTCCGTTTTTCAGTTGTGTCCTCAGTATTCTCGGCATTGTTGATTACTTTAATACTGGCTACCTTCTTTTTTGGAAATTGTAATTTCTTATTTAGATGAGCAGGTTCCTTGTCTTTGGACTTGACGTGCTCTTCCCTGTGTTCTGATCGTCCTCTTCTTTCCGATTTCTGCGAGGAAGTCTGAAAAGATTGAGAGGGACGTGTATCAATTTCTTGATATCTATCAGGTTTCTTTATATTATCCCTATTTCTAAGGTTGTATTTTTTCCCAGAGGGCTCACTTTGGGGAGACCTGTGTCCTTGGTTCGGAGATCTTTCTCTCCGCCGAGGAGACCTTCCCCTGGACTGGAATTTCTTTTCTTTAGGATTGGATTGTTTGTTTCCATCCCAGCTCTTTTTTTGTGTTGTTAAATTATTTTAAAAAAATACTTTTTCAGGACTTTCAATCAGTTGGGGTTTTACTGGTATTCCACCTAAACTATCTCTACCTAGTTCCTCATAGGATTTTTCTATAATTCTGGCAATTTCAGCTGGTTGGTCTGCTATATCTGTCTCTTTTAACCTTTGGCGGATCGCCACGTTTGCTGCTTTTCCCTTTATGTTGGCTAATAGTATTGCCGAGACCTGCTTGAAGTCTTTTAGTAATTTCATACCGAGAGTTAAAGCGGGTTCTGGACCGTATTCATCTTGAATTTGTTTTAGCACATCTGGTATTACCGAGATGGATGGAACACCATGCGTTTTTGTGTAAATGGAAGCAAAGACTGTACCCCAAGTGTCACAGTCCTCCACGTGTGGTGCGATTCCCATTGGAAGACAGATAGTCAGAATCCTGTGTTTTTCTAACGGGGTGGTGTCTGGAAACACCGCCTCTATTTGGGTGATTTTTTGTGCTAACCAGAATGGTATTTGTTCCCGTTTAGCTGGTACTTTACCTAGGCAGGACTGTATGTTCTGTGGTGTAATTTTATTTGTGTTCCCCTGATGAGGGGTCAGCTGTGGAATTTTAATTGCTGGTTGGATTGTTGAAGTCCGCATTACATATTGGACTAATTGTCTATGTACTTTTATTAATTGTTTTAGTTGTATTAAAAGATCTGCTGCAGACATTCTTTCGATGTCTGGATGTGGTGTGTATCCGGCTAGGACCGGCCACGTTGCTCCTGGTCTACCTAATGGACCGAGCCTGGTGATGTGATTATTATGTTTTAGGGCGCCATTAAACAAGAGCAGGTGCTCTTGGAATTTAAGTGGTACTTCCACCTCCTCGAAAGGAGTGTACTCATTAGTAGGTTCCTCTGTTTTGTAATAGTGGAAGTGCTTTGTTACAGCGTTTGCTGCTGGAAAGTGAATAGAATACCTCTGTCTGCCGATATTCGTGTGCCTCTATTACGAATATGACAGTGCCACCTCTAGGTGTCAGTCCATTTTCTATAAGTTTTAAAGTTACAGATTTTCTTATGTTGACCGGGATGAGTATTATATCCGGGTCTGCTTCTTGCATAGTATTATCAGCTGCTATGAGTTTAGCTGCCATTCTAGCTGCCTCTCTTTCTCCTTCACTGTCTGACATTGTACTGTCCAGAAGGTTATTCCGTTTGTTTGCAGATCAGGTTTCTTATGGAAACAAAGATTAGATGCACAATATTTTGGAACAGTGTATCCTTCAACGTTGATTGAACCAAGAACCATACATAGGAGTTTCCTCCTGCGAGGTTTGGCGGATATTACCTTTCACCCACTCCAGACGTCTTTGGAGTATTATGGGAAAAAAAGGGGTTCTGTGTGAAAAAGCACGACTGAGTTACTCTAATGTCTTGCGTTAGTTTTATCGCCTTTCCAAACGTTTGGGCGCCATGTAGTGTAGTTCCTATTATCCCAATAGGCTCTGCGCATTGGAATAATACCTTCAATAGTATAGGCCTAGACCAGACGTTAACTAGGTCTTCTACTGTCGATATTAGACTTAAAGTTTTGGGTTTGCCAGCTAGCTCAGAGTTCACTAGAAACTTTCTCGAATAGGCAAGGAGGAGTTGAACCTCCCTGGATAGACAAGAAGGGATTTAGTTTCTGACAACCATAGAACATGACAACTTTGCTCTCCCCTAATCAAGAGTGTATCTCTAGAGTCGTGTGAAAACAAAAGACAACTTATTTTACTCAGTCAGTACGTGCATTCTTAGTTTCACCAGATTGTAGAGAAAAGGAAGAGACGGGCGTGTTCAATAAAAGATGTTATTTATTGATCAGTCTCTTTTCTCGTACAAGAGAAATGGATCGATATTATCGCAATACTTATGGTTAAGTAAAGTGCATACAATAAAAGCAGAATTATGAAATAATACTGTAAAAGCATTGATATGGTTTCTAAGCCATATGCTAGTTAAAATGGATAAAATAGATACATACATATATACATTTGACTAATCGTACTCAACTGGTGCTTCTAACCACGCCTACCCCGGTGTACCTGACCTAAGCCTAATACGTGGGCGGGAGTAGAAAATAGCAGTTTAAGTTAAGTTTGTTTTGCCAAGTGACTGACTCAAGAATTCTCTGCAAGGGGTTATTCAGTTCTGTACCTGAGATCTAGGATGGTTGAGGGATGGTATCTCTCGTCTTTGGTCTCGATATTCCAGGCTGCCTGCAAGGGCTGCTCGGAAGCGCCGGAGCTGGATTTCTCGGCAGGAGAAAGCAGCGTCTCGTTCTCAGCGCGTCAGGAAGGCGGGGCAGCGCCAGTGGGCTTCGCTCTCTGCTGGGCTTCGGCAAGTCTAGCTGCTCCGATCTCGTCACCACCGCGTGTGTTTGCTTAAGGCAATATCGGTAATATTTATACCTGTAAGGTGCCGAGATTGACGTAAGGATGGACATAGATACGTCAATAAGGATGTCATACGAACTGGTCGTTAGCACATTCTTTTACTGAAGTTCTCGGTGAAATCAAAACAATGGCCGCAGGGATTTTCCCAGGTTGTCATAGGTTTGATTTGTTTTGAGAACTCCGTATGCCTTATCAGGGGCTGGAGGAATATTGCTTGCCTAATTAGATGGCAAGCGTTATGACCTAATCAGATAACGCGTTCCTGTGCCGTGGTGTGGCTTAATCAGATAACGGTTTCTGCATCATGGGATGGCTGCTAGTTAATTTGTTAACCAGAACAGGGTCAGGAACAGGGGGATCGATACAGCACCTATAGGAATACATCACAAGACTTCCATATCACTACCACTGGTTTAAGTACCAAAGAAGACTTCCAAAAAGCCCTAACAGCATGGGTAGAGGCCGGAGCCCATCTTCCCCCGCCAGAAGGAGACGGTGGAGAGGGAGGGCCACCGACCGAAACCTGCAATCAAGAGGGTGAGGGAACCGATTCCCTGACACGGAGTTCCAGCACGGAGAGAGGTCTGTCACCGGAGGAGATGACAGACCGAGAACGCAATCGAAGCCACGAGCTAGAGCTGGCACGCCTTAAAATGGAAGGAGAGCTCAAGTTGGCCTAAAAGAAACTGGCCATCGAGCAGTTACGGCTGCAAGGAGAACTGGAGGAGAAGAAGCTCCAGAGGGAACATGAAGGCAAGAGACTCCTGCTGGAGCACGAGCGCGGCCTGAAGGAGATCGAACTCAAGGCCCATAGCGAAGACAACCGAACCTCGGAGAACCGAGAAGCCGTTCCCCCGGCGGAACCAAAAGTCCACATCCCCAAGGATGTGGTAAAAGAGTACTACAAGAACGACGATATCCAGCAATGGTTCAAGGCCTACGAAGACGCCATGACCTCCCACCGAGTTCCGCAGAAGGATTGGGGAGCTGGGTTTTGGGGTCGATTCCTGAGCGAGGGGAGAGACACCCTACTCGATCTACCGTCCTCAGTGCAAACCTCCTACAGCCACATGAAAGAGGCCCTCCTCACGAGATACAGGCTCACCCCAGAGATGTATCGACAATGGTTTAGAGACTGCAAGAAGATCCCCGGCACCACATGGGTAGAATATGTGAATTTCTACAGCACGGCCTTGGAAGGGTGGATCAAGGGCAGCAAGGTGACCACTTTTGAAGGACTCATTGATCTCATCGCCTATGAACACTTATCCACCAATTGCTTTGTAGAACTGAGAAAGCACCTTCTGGACAGAAAGTTGGCAGACCCCCGGAAACTGGCGGTCGAAGCAGATCGCCGGGTGAGCACCAGAGTCCCAGGGGGCCCGTGGGAGACTATGGCCGAAACGAGCAAGGATATTCCCGCCAGAGGGGAGGGGGAGGTCAGGGTAGTCAGAGGGGGTCCCAGGCAGGGCCCCAACGAAGCCCCCCCAGAAACCGGTCCGGAACCTCTCCTCCCGCAGCGAGAGCAGGGTTCCCCCCAGCTAGGCAAGGACCCAGAATCAGTACAGCCTGTTACAGGTGTCAGCAAACCGGGCATTATGCCAATGACCCCCAGTGCCCCCTGCTCAAGAAACCCACTGCTGCAAGTCCCCCAGCGCACCAGCTAGCCACAGTAGCCTTAGAAGAAGAAGAGATAGAGGACCCAGAGGGGTGGGAACCAGCAGTCATGACGTTAGTCTCCCTGGGTGACAGGGAAATGGTCCCCGGAGCCCCCTTGCCAGACAACACTGAAAAGTACCGGCAGCAGGTGACCGTCAACGGGCACCGCATAGGGGCCCTCTGAGACACAAGGGCCAGCATTACTGCAGTAAGGTGTCACCTAGTCACAGAAGACCAAATTATACCCCACGCCTCCTGCAGGGTGATCTCAGCTGACAATTCCGTCCTCACCTGCCGAATAGCTCAGGTTCCGTTCGAGTGGGAGGGCGTCTCCGGGGAGTTACGAGTAGCGGTCTGCACTGACATGCCCGTGGACTGCCTACTGGGTAACGACCTGGAGAGCTCCCTGTGGAAGCAGGTAGAGCGAAGAACTCATCTGAAGATGGTGGGCCTGCCCGAGTGGGCCTGCGTGAACACCCGATCCATGACCGCCCGACTGTCCACCCCCGAGAACCCTCGCCCGGTCTCTGACGACCCGGAGGGAAGCAGGCAATCCGAAGTCCCCGAGCTTCCCCCCAGCGAGAGCATTGTCCCCGACGCAGGTCCCCTAGGTCCTGACGTCGAACAGACCCCGAATTTGGACGACCTTCCTGAGTTAGCCCAGTGGCGCCAGGAAGGAGGACCCTCCCGAGAAGAATTCTGCCTGGAACAGACTTCCTGTCCTTCCCTGGTTGGGCCGCGGCAGCAGGCCGCCGCCCAGGCCGCCGGTGAGCAGTCCGGCTCCCACCTTGTCTATTGGGAAAATGGCCTGTTATATAGTGAACAGAAGTCCGCTGAGCTAGGGTCAGCCCTGGTGCTGGTGGTACCCCTACGCTTCCGCGGCTTCCTCCTGAACCTGGCTCATGATGTGCCCCTGGCGGGACACCTGGGACAGGACAAAACCTACCACCGCCTGGTCACTCACTTTTACTGGCCCGGCATGCACTCCGATGTAGAGGCCCACTGCAAATCCTGCCCCACGTGTCAAGCCAGCGGGAAGAGCAGAGGGAGGCGCAAGGCGCCCCTCCAACCCTTCCCCGTGGTCAGTACCCCCTTTGAACGGGTGGGAATAGATATCGTGGGGCCTCTAGACCCCCGGACCTCCTTAGGCCACCAGTTTATCCTCGTCCTGGTGGACCATGACACCCGATACCCCGAGGCCTTTCCGTTCCGAACGGTGACGGCTCCCGTAGTGGGGCGAGTCCTCATGGGGATCTTCTCCCGGGTGGGATTCCTGCGAGAAGTGGTGAGCGATCGAGGGACGAACTTCATCTCCAAGTACATGAAGTCCCTCTGGCAACAGTGTGGGGTGACGTACAAGCTCACCACCCCATACCACCCCCAAGGTAACGGTCTGGTTGAACGATTCAACCGGACCCTCAAGGGAATGATCATGGGTCTCGAGGAGCCCCTGAGGCGCAAGTGGGACGTTCTCCTTCCCTGTCTCCTGCTCGCGTACCGAGAAGTCCCCCAGAAATCCTTGGGGTTTAGCCCCTTCGATCTGCTCTATGGGCACCCCGTCCGGGGGCCCCTCAGCCTGGTCAAAGAAGGTTAGGAAACGGCGGCCCTGGAGCCCCCTCCAGATGTGTTTCAATACATCCTGGCCCTCCGAAACCAGACTCGGAAGTTCCGAGAACTGGCCGAGGCAAACCTCGAGGCCAGTCAGGAATAAATGAAACGTTGGTATGACCAGAATGCCACTCTGGTCAAGTTTCAGCCCGGACAGCAGGTCTGGGTGATGGCCCCAGTGGAACCTTGTGCCCTGCAAGACAAGTGGACAGGGCCCTTCAAGGTGGTGGAACGCAAGAGCCAGGTTACCTATCTCATCGATGTACAGTCCCCCAGGAACCCCTTGAGGGTCCTTCATGTCAACCGCCTCAAACCCCCTTCGTGTGGTCCGAGTTGAGTTTGCTCCTCGCCACCGACGACGGAGCGGAAGAGGACACGGAGCCTCACCCCGATCTCCTGTGTGCAAAGGAAAAAGATGGCTCCGTAGAGGGAGTGAGTCTCTCCTCCTCCCTCACCCCCGAGCAGCGCGAGGACTGTCCCCATTTACTGGGACAATTCTCTGACCTTTTCTCCCTCATCCCCGGCATCACCAGTTGGTGCGTCCATGATGTGGACACCGGGGATAGCCCTCCAGTACGGCACAGAGCCTACCGCATCCCTGACACAGTTCGGGCCTGCATCAAGGCCGAAGTCTCAAAGATGCTAGCCCTAGGAGTGGTCGAAGCCTCTGACAGCCCACGGGGCAGCCCCGTGGTCCTGGTTCCGAAGGCGGCCGCCCCCGGCGCTGTTCCCGAGCTGAGGTTCTGCGTAGACTACCGCGGGCTCAACGCAGTCACCAGAACCGACGCCCACCCCATTCCCCGAGCAGACGAGCTTATTGACCGCCTAGGAGCTGCTCGCTATCTCAGCACGTTCGACTTGACCAGCGGATACTGGCAGATCGCCCTCACCGAGGGGGCCAGAGAGAGATCCGCCTTCTCCACCCCGGATGGTCACTACCATTTCCGGGTGATGCCCTTCGGAATGAAAAATGCTCCCGCCACCTTCCAGAGGCTGGTTAACCAGGTACTGGCTGGGTTGGAGGAATTCAGCACCGCATATCTAGATGTTATCGCGGTGTTCAGCTCCCACTGGTCCGAGCACCTCCAACACCTCTGGGAGGTGTTGATGGCCCTGCAGAAGGCGGGTCTCACCATTAAAGCAAGCAAATGCCAAATCGGACCAGGGTCCGTGGTCTACCTGGGGCACCAGGTCGGGAGTGGCCTAGTAGCACCCCTTCAGCCCAAAATCGATGCGATCATGGCCTGGGAGGCCACCACAACCCAGACAGAAGTGCGGGCGTTCCTAGGGCTCACGGGGTACTACCGAAGATTCATAAAAGGGTACGGCAGCATCGTAGTCCCCCTCACGGAGTTGACCTCCAAAAACCAGCCGAAGAAAGTTAGCTGGACCCCCGCCTGCCAAGAGGCGTTCGAAGCGTTGAAAGACGCCATGTGTACTGCCCCTGTACTCCAGGCCCCCGACTACTCCCGAGAGTTCGTGGTACAAACGGACGCATCCGAGCATGGCATCGGAGCGGTCCTATCTCAGTGAACAAAAGCGGCCTAGACCAGCCAGTGGCATTCATTAGCCGGAGGCTACTCCCTCGAGAGCAAAGGTGGAGCACCATCGAGCGGGAGGCCTTCGCGGTGGTTTGGGCCCTGAAGAAGCTGAGGCCCTACCTGTTCGGTACTCACTTCCGGGTCCAAACCGACCACCGACCCCTCCAGTGGCTAATGCAAATGAGAGGGGAGAACCCCAAACTGTTGCGATGGTCCCTCTCCCTCCAGGGGATGGATTTCACTGTTGAGCACCGGCCTGGTGCTGACCACGCCAATGCAGACGGCCTGTCCCGATTCTTCCGCCTCAGTGAAGAGAACCCCCAAGGGGATGGGTAGTTCTCTCTGCCTTTCAGCTGGGGGGGACGCGTGTTGGACCTGGCCTCGTGGCGTGGTCCCCCCCGTTCCTCAGCACCCCGTTAGCCTAGCCCTGCACCCAGAATCCCCCGGTCGTCCTGTTCCCTGTACGCCCAAACCCCCTGCACGACCCCGCAACCGACGACCAGCCCCGCATGCCCCCGTCCTCCTTCCTGGCTCCGAGCGCCCAGAACCTGCATCACCCCACAGGGCCCGGCAGCCATTTTCCTTTCCTGAGGTCCCTGACTCCCTGGGCCTAGCATGACCCCGGCCCCAGCGAAACTTAGGCTCCAAGGCGCGCCAGTCCTGGCTGGGGGGTAAAGGGCTCCCCGAGTGAGATAAGACAGGGAGTTTCGATTGCACCTCCGGCCTCCCCCGAGAGACTGGTTTCTATCACACCTCTGGCCTTCCCCTGTGGGCCGGTTTCGATCGCACCTCTGGCCTCCCCGCGTGCTGGCTCCAGACCCTGCTGGGCGTCTGGGAATTCCCGGGCTCATCTTCAAAAGTATCAAAGAGCCAACCGCCGGACCTCTCCAATGACCAGCCCCCCAGGCATGAGACCTCCGCCTGCGAGGGTCCGGACATCAAAGGGCCACTGGACTAATTCAAAGCCCGCCCGAGAACTAGCGGGCAGTTGTATCCTGGACAAGAAAGCCCTGCTGATCTGATCCCGGCTGAACCCTGGGGAAAACTGAACCTTCGAACTCTTCGAGCCCTGCTGACGCTGTTGCGGCTCCTTCTCGTAACAACGGAACTGGAACATCAGAGCCCTGCTGACACTGTTGCGGCTCCTTCTCGTAACAACGGAACTGGAACATCGGAGCCCTGCTGACTCTGTCGCGGCTCATCCTCGTAAAGACGGAACTAGACCCTCGGAGCCCTGCTGACCTCGTCGCGGCTCGAGCTTGAACTCTAAAGAGATCTTCGTGAAACCTCCTGAGCCCTGCTGACGCTGTTGCGGCTCCTCAAGAACACCTCCGGATCGAGCCCTGCTGACCTCGTCGCGGCTCGAGGAGTACTCTGGTCCTGTTGGACCATCGACGCTACCAACATGACCTGAGTCGACTCAAAGTGAGTGAAGCAGCTAGTACGAACATCATCTTCCGTATCCCCCGGCTCGAGTATTGAGAGCTGTGCGCGGGTAACGCTTCGTACTGGCCTAAAGACTGAGACTGTCCCGCTTCCCACATCCCGAATTCCTGAGACTTTACGATCCCTCGATCGCTTGTAAATAAGAGTGCTGATTCCTTTTTACTGTTGATAAAGAACTTGTTACTGAAAACCTACGGTGTGGTGTCCGTTCGTAAGTGTGGTGTGAGCTCAGTGTGTACGATCCTAGATCCGAAGTCCTCCCTGGTGAGGACCTCACGTTAAGACTCGGCATTACTTGTGGGAGAGGTGGGTCCCGGGGTGGTCGGGTGAGCATAACCTGGCCCTCTGAGATCGCCCCTTCTAACAGTATATAATAGGGCGGGGGAGCTTAGAGTCTCAGTAGATTTCCTGCACTGAAGAGTGCACTGCTGTGTTGCTTGCTGTCACTTTTAAAGGCAGCCCTTCTTTGCAGACTGTCTTTAAAAAGTAAATTGTATGCAAATTCGACTTTGGAGGTACAGGTGCTACACAAGTGGTAATCTACCTTATTTTCACATATAAAACACCCCTAAGATCTCTTCTAGGTGCACCAGGGTGGGGTGCCATGCAACTTTAAGCACAGACATTATAAAAGATGTTTTGTATGCCCTAGTGATAGAAAAACAACAAATTCCATTTTTCCCAATTGTAGATTATTAGCTCAATAGGATAACATGGGAATATTTTATTTCAATGTAACTATTGCTAGACAGGGGCAGAAAATGTCATTAAAATGCTTGGAGGGTCGGTGATGATAAATCCAGCAACTTGCCACTGTAGAATTTATCATAACTAGTACAGAAAAGAAGTTATAGAACTTTCTTTTCTGTGAACCAAAATCCAGACTTATAGAAGCCTCACCTGATTGGTCAGCCTTAAAAGGCTTAGGGCCACATGCTAAACAGCACCTCTCAAATTGTGAGTCTTTTGCGACTCACAATTTGCGAGGCACTATTTTGCTTGTACAACAGTGTTTTGACCACTGTTTGCGATTCCCAATTGGGTCGCAAATTGAGAGGCTCATTAATATTAATGAACCGCTCGCAATTTGCGAGCCCATTCAGAATGCAGGCCCTCCCAGGTATGGTGGCCTGCTGGGCTCAGCAGACCACCATGTCTGGGACTGCTTTTAAATAAAGCTGTTTTTTTTAAAAGCAGCCCCTTTTCCTTAAAGGAAATCGGGCTACATTTTTAAAAAATGAAACGTTTCATTTAATTTGTTAAGGGCAGGCAGTGATCTCAGGGACAACTGCCTGCCCTTAAAAAATATTTTTAGAGACAATCACAAAGTGGAAGGGGTCTCCTGGGGACCCCTTCCAAATTGTGACTGCATTGCCACCCTCTTGAAGAGGGTGGTATTTGCAGCTGTTTTGCGATCGAAATTGCGGTCTCAAAACATTTGTGCATTGATTTGCTGACACAATTCAGAAGGGAATGCCCCTTTACTAATTGTGACTCGCTATTTAGGAATTGTACATGGCCCTGCAGGTTTTTGCATGCGCAAACGGGTCGCAAACCCGTTTGTGCATGCAAAAACAGGTCGTACATCTGGCCCTTAGCCAGGCTGCTTTGATTAGGTGATAAGTGGCTGCATAGAGCAGTGGGTTTCTGATGGGGGAGCCCTGCAGCTGCAGAGTTCAGGTCAGAAAGGGGCCTGGGTATATCAAACTGGGGGACATATTCTCAATGATTTATTGCCAAGTTATCGGCACTTTATCGCAGCCAAAGTGGTGATAAATTTATCGCCCCATTCACAAGCTGTTGCTAGCAGCCGATATCACTGGTTTACCTGCGATAGCAGCTGCAAAAAACATCACCACAGATGGCCCTGGCAACTATCACTAATGAGATGCAGAGTAGGCGTTCCCGTGCAAAAAAATGCGACAACACCACTCCGCAACATTCTCAGCGACCAGCCAGATTGGCGATAAGAACCCAAAACAGGCGATAAGGCACACAGTCTTAGCAGCAGGAATTTAACACCTGCTCGTACCTGGTGTAAAGTCGGAGGACAACCTGCACCAGAAAAGGGAGCCCAGCCCAGAGCCACACCTGAAGAACAACAGATGCCATGGAGCCAACGATCATACAGCTCGGACAACCAAGAGGGCCACAACACCCACCGCCACCAACCCCAGGGGACCCCCCCCCCCCCAGGCCCTACCCTGCCCCCCCAACAAAGATATGTTACATCAACTTCACAAAATCATGAACAAAACAATTCGCCTGATGTCGCATAATTACAACAATTAACATGCGTGTGTGTTCAGAACAAGGAGAATCACTGATTCATCTTTGAATTACCAAACAAAACATTTTATTCCAATAAACTAAAAACATCTATTTAGAAGAGTCATGGCGGGTCTCTTCAGGACAATCTGTAGGTCACAGCCTGCAAGACAAAAATCTAGATAAGAAGGTGTGACATGCACACATCAAAGGACAGAGAGAGAGAGCGAAAGAGAGAGAGAGAGAGAGAGAGAGAGGGAAAGCGAGGGAGAGTGAGAGAGGAAGAGAAGGAGAGAGGAAGAGAGGGAGAGAGCGAGAGAGAGAAAGAGTGGGAGAGAGAGAGAGGAGGAGAGGGAGAGAGAGGAAGAGAGGAAGAGAGAGAGGGAAAGAGAGAGAGAGAGTACGAGAGAGAGAGAGAGGAAGAGAGGGAGAGAGAGAGAGAGAGAGAGAGAGAAAGAGAGAGACAGAGGGAGAGAGAGAGAGAGAGAGAGAGGGAGAGAGAGAGAGAGAGAGAGAGACAGAGGGAGAGAGAGAGAGGAGGAGAGGGAGAGAGAGGAAGAGAGGAAGAGAGAGAGGGAAAGAGAGAGAGAGAGTACGAGAGAGAGAGAGAGGAAGACAGGGAGAGAGAGAGAAAGAGAGGGAGAGAAAGAGAGGAAGAGGGGGAGAGAGAGAGAGAGAGGAAGAGAGGGAGAAAGAGAGAGAGAGAGAGAGAGAGAGAGAGAGAGAGAGAGAGAGAGGGAGCGAGAGAGAGAGAGGAAGAGGGGGAGAGAGAGAGAGAGGAAGAGAGGGAGAGAGAGAGACAGTGAAAAGAAGAGAGGGAGAGAGAGTGCCGACACTGCGGCCCCAGGCCTCACTGCTCACCTGCTGCCACCGGTGTGTCTCCAACCACGTGCCAGTATGCACTCAGTTCACCAGGTCCCTTATCTGAAACAGAGTCCAGATTCATAAATGGCAGGCACACACCATCATCGCGTGCCCGCCCCTGCGCACACAGGCTGCTGCACCCCAGCCCTTCCCGGAGCCCAGCGGAGATTCCCCGTCCCTGCGCACCCAGGCCTCACTGCTCACTTTCCACCACCAGCTTGTCTACAAGATGGCCAACCACGTGCCGGGGCAAGCCCCAAGCCCGGGGGCCCATGAACATGTCGCCATCCACATCATGCAGCCGCGCTTCGTGGGCCACCAGGTCACACACTTGATTCTGGGTCTTGATTTTGCTATGGCAGAGATGATATCAGTGCACACAGTATCATCAGAGGTTGCACACCCGCTCAGCCCTTCAGGTGCCACTAACTCTGTGACCCGCGAGGCAACGCCATGTGGAGGTAGGCAAGCACTGCCCGCTGGCTCAGGCCTACACTGCGGGCCAGCAGGGCTCACACTAATCATAATAAGTCCAGCCCACCAGGATGGGGAATCATCACAGGCTGAATACTCGCTCAGCACTTAAGCTGCACCTACCCCAGTGCAATGAAAGTCACCGTCCCGTGGCGGTGTGCCTGTGCCGGCCACAGTGTATCCGGTGTCACCAAGTCTGTGCACCGCAAGTCATGGACCCTTTATGATTGAGTCTCGTGGTGTGGACGCCATCATGTCACCTCCGACACTGGGTAAAGTGAGGTGGCAGGGCCCTAGGCCCTCATACATAAATAATACCCACACGGAAAACCCAGATGTAGAGTGGAAATGGCGTAGAGCAGGTGCGCCCGGCCCTTTTTATTGGCAGGGTCACATGTCCTGTGACGCCTGTGCTGCTTGAGTGTGGTGTGGGTGTAAACCAGCTGTGAGGGAGTGGCCATGGCATGCTGACAACTAGACCTGTGAGCAGCAGATCCCTACAGGGAAGACCTGGGACATGTAGTGTTGTCGTCACCCCCATAAGCGTAAGCAGAGTGGGCTGACCTTGCGTGTGCCAGTCCAGCGTAAGGGTGTGAACAATCACCCAGGTGCTTTGGGCTTGGTTTTGTCCTGGGCTGGACAAGGAATTAACTAATGCGTGTGTCCCTGTTGTAGTGTTGGTGCCACCCGGACCTCAATCGGCAATGTGTCCCCCTGTGACCCAAGTCCCACAACATGAGCAACATGGACGTAAAGGGGAATCACTGACCCTACATTCATCCATACTGCCACACTTGAAAGATCAGAGACATGACACATCTGTGTGAATTTGAATGTTTAATGCACATTCAGTGGAGTGTTATAGCTGGAGCAGTACAGGAACATTTACTTTACATTGTTGCCCCGTGGAGGGCCAGCCAGAGTCCTTTAGGGAATGACAAGTTCATCGGAAGAGGAAGAGTTCAGTCCGCAGTCTGATTGCTGTGTCCTTGGTGACCAGACAGAATAAGGCAGTCCATGTCGAGGTCCAAGGTGAGTGTCGCAGAGTGTATCAGGGGATAGTGGAAGGTGATGATGCAGAGGGCAGAACCAAGCAGAAACAGGCCATGTGTGGAGATGACTGCTACTGCGTCCTTCTTACCACTAAGGTGGCATCATCCGCATCTTCGTCCTCTGCTGTTTCATGTGCCTCACATATTGGTGGTGGTGTTCTGTCTCCAGCACTGTGTGGCAGTGACACATCATGGGCCGGAGGTGGAATGTTTGCTGCACTGTATGGCACTGACGCTTCAGGGGGAGGAGATATGGATGGAGTGGTAGCAGCAGCATTCAGCAGCATCAGGCCTTGTGGCAGTAATGCCATGAGGAGGGTCTTTAGGGCCTTGAGGAACCTAGCTCTCTTAGCTAAAGTGTTGGAGAAGTGCGTGCAACTGCAGCTAAGTCAACACATTAACAACTTCCACGTACTCGATGACTTCCAATCTGGATTCAGACGGGGAAACAGCACTGAAACCACCATGCTCCACATTGTTGATGATGTTCTCCAAGCCCTTGACCAAGGCAATACTTGTCTCCTAATCCTCCTATATCTATCCTCGGCCTTCGACACGGTCAACCATGGAAAGTTACTCGAGCGCCTCAAACTCAGGATGGGATTAGATGGCTCTGTCCTAGAATGGTTTAGATCCTTCCTCCAAAATCGTTCTCAGAGATTCCTAATTAACGGCAACCTGTCCGTTCCCTCTCCGGTCACAGTTGGAGTCCCTCAAGGACCAACGCTGTCCCCCACCCTCTTCAACCGTTACTTAGAACCGCTTGCCAAAGTCCTACACAATGCAAATATCTCCTACCAAATGTAAGCTGACGACACTCAGATCTATATAAAAATCTCATCCCTCAAGGAGATTCTCTCCCTGAATGAGTCCATGAAGCTGACCGTCCAATGGTTCGCCTCCAATCAACTCAAACTCAACGCAAAGAAAACAGAATTTCTTCTAATTTCCCCTCCTAAAACCGACCCTGAGATTCAAAAATGGATTAAGCCCATCACAACCTTAAATTGCCCACCGACCGTCGTGGACTCGGCCAAATCAATGGGAATAAGCCTGGACTGCAATTTGAACATGCGGAACCACATCAACTCGTGGCCAAATCAGCTACCTATGGAAACTGAAACCCTTCATTGACGCTCCCGACCTAAAAATGGCAGTCCAAGCACTAGTCATCTCTAAGCTGGAAAATGGCTGTTCTACCCTCTCGGGTTTACCCAAGATCTCCCTGGCTCCCTTAAAAGCCTACCTCAATGCGGCCACTAGACTACTTACTGGCACAAGGAAATTTGACAACATTTCTCCACACCTGAAAGCGCTGAACTGGCTTCCTCTCGAGGCCAGAATACAGCTTAAGGTGGCATGCATCATACATAAGGCTTTACACTCAAACTCCCCTGCATATCTTGCACAGAAACGTA
Organism: Lissotriton helveticus; assembly: GCF_964261635.1. Classification (NCBI taxonomy): domain Eukaryota; kingdom Metazoa; phylum Chordata; class Amphibia; order Caudata; family Salamandridae; genus Lissotriton; species Lissotriton helveticus. The sequence goes on along the minus strand of NC_136064.1, from coordinate 101,528,284 downwards.
TGATATCCGGAGGAATCAGAAACTCACGGTCCGCCAGAGACCTCCTACTCCAGCTGGCATGCTTTCGGGAAAAAAATAACGTACAATCGGGCTTTCTCTGGGGCCGCACCAAGAATATGGAACTCTCTCCCACCCGCCATCAGAAGAATCCCCTCTCTTGCACGCTTCAAAAAGGAGGCCTAGTCCTTCCTTATGGGTAAATTCCTTGCTTAAACTTGGCCTTCAACCGCCACAGAGACCCTGATCAACATCACGGCTTTTGCCTCCCTCTGCTGACCTACTCACCACACCATGTAACCTGGGACCTTGTCTTGAGTAACTGTAATGTAAACTGTCCATGTTATCCCTACATCCCTTATGTACCCGGCACCCCGCACCCCTCCCTATTGATGGTATACTCTTATTATTTCATGCCTTTTGTACAACTCTACGACTCTGTAAAGCGCTCTGATACCCTAACGGGTCAAGTTTGCACTCTATAAAACACAAAAATAAATAAATAAATAGCTACCTCTCACTGGTGTGCAGCCGTTCTTTCCACCTGCGTCCGCTCCATGTTCTCCATGATCCTCCGCATGTGTCCCAACTCCCAGCTGACATCGCCGGAGCCACTCTGACGGGACAGTTGTTCTTGTCTCTGAGTCAGGACTCCAGCGATGTCAGCCATTCTTCATTGGAGAGCATGGAGTGGACTGTGGGTGTCCGTTAGGGACAGTGAGTGGACCCTGATGGGACTTAAGACACCCACGTATGGTGTCTAGTTTGGCTACCATTCGGTCGAACCCCACCCACACTTGTTCAGCCAGCTGCTCCTGGCACCCCAATGCACGGCGTTGGAAGACCATGTGTTATTTGTGGGGGTCCTGGGAGGCAGCTGTGGTGGTGGGTGGTGCCTGCTGTGTGATCTGTGCAGGGGGTGGGGTCTCCTTGCAGCAGCTGGGCTGCTCTGCTCCTAGAAGTGGGCTGCGGAGGCTCTCCACGAGCTGTTGGAGGGCGTCGGAGTCGAAGCTGTGGTGGTCCTCTTCATCATCAGAGAAGAGAGGTTCGGGCTGCTCTGCAGGAGATGTTGGATTTCCCTCTGCAATGTGAAGGAGAGATGCAGTTTAAAATTGTATTCACCTGTATGTTGACACAATCACAATCACAGTCACTTGTATACATGTTTACATTCATACTGCATGACAGTGTACATTGTGACTGTTTGTGAGGAGCTGCCTATTTGATGCGGGACAGTGGACATTTCGACAACATCATGAATGTGTGTTTTTACTTGTACATTGTCAACTCACATTACCCTGCAATGCCAACTGTGATTGGCCAGTTTCTCCACACAAGTGGCACTAGTTGTGTCCTCTGTTTTGTTGTGGAAGTGTTGCTGTTTGTACTACATCATTATTAATGTTGATGTACTCTGCATGTTATGTGTGTATGTGGTATTTTGGGGGGTCGCCCCTGCAGCTCTGATGTTGCTGCCCCTTCTCACTTTCATGCGGTGTGCCTTCGACTTCAGTGCTTATGCAGTGCTGAGATGTTGCATACTTGGGTACATTGGTCTCTTGGTGGAAGCTGGGGGTCTGGAGCATAGTTTGTCCGCAGATGTGCTCAGCTCAATTGTGCATGTGTGCCATTGTGGCCATCACCCCCTGTCCCTGATCATTACTCACCCTGGTGCTGTTGTGTGTGGTCATGTTCAGCAGTGTCCGATCCCCCAACTCCTGCCACCGTCTCCCACTGATGACTGTGGACACCATTTCCTCCATCTCGTCCAGGTCCTCCTGCGGCGCAGGACTCCCACCTCCAGTCTGCATTGCTGCCCTCCGGTTGTTCGCGAGGTTCTGCTTGGTTTTGCGCTTGACATCATTCTAGCGCCTCTCGACCTCTTCCATTGTCCTCTTCAGCACTCCAACTGCATTCACCTTGTCCACGATGCACTGTCATATTCCATTTTTTGTTGCCAGGGACACAGTGGAGGTGACGAACAGTAGTTGATGGTGTTCTATCACCTCCGTTATCAGGATCCAGTTTTCCTGCTGACTGATCCGCTTCTTCCTCTTCTTCTTGTCCTTGCCCTTCCCTGACCCCGAGGTCCCAGGCTGGTCCTCCGGGGGGCTTGTGGGGTTCTGATTGTACTCTGTACTTGATCTGGCTACCTACATTGTGCTTCCCTGTTATCTGGCGTTTGTTAGTATGTTTTTTTTCTACTTTTATAGTGATTTTTCTCGCCTGACGTGTGTAAATTGCAGGCCTAGGGAAGACTATCACAGATTTTTTTTATCGCGGTTGGGCCCATCGCAACTTTTTCCGCGTTGGGGTTTACTTTTTTATCGTCGTCCCGGTGAATTTATCCCAGACATTTGACGCGTTATCGTGAGACTATCACATGGTACCACCGTTTTGAGAATTCAACGTTAACACAGCGGTATTTTCCCACAATAGACTGCGATGTTAAGAGTTGCGTTAAGTTTATTGTGCGATAATTATCACACGTTCTTGAGAATATCCCCCTATGTTTCTAAGCATAACAGGGAAAGATTTTTCATCCTTGATATCTTGAGGAGAATGGTGTACTTTATCTCGAACATTACAAAAGGAATGGGGTATTTAATTTCTGTTAGTGTGGTGTGTGCAGTACATTGCATGAGTGAGCCTGTGAATGTTGCAGTCCGCCATACAGGTTGGGTCACTTGAGGTCACGTGGAGAGGGGGGGCACAGTAAGGAGGGGGAGGGTGCAGGGGAATTGATAAGGTTAGACCTGTCTGGGCGGTGATTGTGGGCCATCGCTCAGCCTAATGCTTGACCCATCAGTCACCGTATTGATTCCCAATAAGTGGGCGGAGCTGCTCGCTGGCAGGAGGCAGTGCTTGAGCTGCGGGGGGACCGAGGGGGGGGCGAGAAGGAGGCTCGACCAGGGAGGGGAGAGAGGTGGCCTCCAGCCTTGACAGCCACCGAGGCCTAATCTGCCGCATAATCTTCGCAGCGCCAATCAATATTCATTCCGAAATCCCTGCTCAGCTGTCAAGAGAGGCCGAGGGGTCAGGGGACGGTGCCCGACTGGCATTGCATGGCTAATGTACCTGCTGCAAAGAGCTGGTGGCAGTCTCTCGGTGTCTTCACACACTAATGCCAGCCTGCAGCATCTACTCTCACACTAGGGCCAGCCTACGATGTCTACTCTCACACTAGTACCAGCCTACGATGTCTACTCTCACACTAGTGCCAGTCTCAGTGTCTACGCCCCCACTAGTGGCAGTCTCACAGAGTGTACTCTAACGCTAGTGCCAGTCTCAGTGTCTACTCTCACACTAGTGGCAGTCTCAGTGTCTACTCTCACACTGTTGCTAGTCCTACGGAGTGTACTCTCACACTAGGGCCAGTCTCACGGAGTGTACTCTCACACTAGTGCCAGCCTCAGTGTCTACTCTCACACTAGTGCCAGTCTCAGTGTCTACTCTCACACTAGTGGCAGTCTCAGTGTCTACTCTCACACTAGTGCCAGTCTCAGTGTCTACGCCCCCACTAGTGGCAGTCTCACAGAGTGTACTCTAACGCTAGTGCCAGTCTCTGTGTCTACTCTCGTACTAGTACCTGTCTCAGAGTGTCTCCTCTCACACTAGTGCCAGTCTCAGTGTCTACTCTCACACTAGTGCCAGTCTCAGTGTCTACTCTCACACTAGCGCCAGTCTCAGTGTCTACTCTCACACTGGCGCCAGTCTCACAGAGTGTACTCTCACACTAGTGCCAGTCTCAGTGTCTACTCTCACACTAGCGCCAGTCTCAGTGTCTACTCTCACACTGGCGCCAGTCTCACAGAGTGTACTCTCACACTAGTGCCAGCCTCAGTGTCTACTCTCACACTAGTGCCAGTCTCAGTGTCTACTCTCACACTAGTGGCAGTCTCAGTGTCTACTCTCACACTAGTGCCAATCTCAGTGTCTACTCTCACACTAGTGGCAGTCTCAGTGTCTACTCTCACACTAGTGCCAGTCTCAGTGTCTACTCTCACACTAGTGCCAGTCTCAGTGTCTACTCTCACACTAGTGCCAGTCTCAGTGTCTACTCTCACACTAGTGGCAGTCTCAGTGTCTACTCTCACACTAGTGCCAATCTCAGTGTCTACTCTCACACTAGTGGCAGTCTCAGTGTCTACTCTCACACTAGTGCCAGTCTCAGTGTCTACGCCCCCACTAGTGGCAGTCTCACAGAGTGTACTCTCACACTGGCGCCAGTCTCACAGAGTGTACTCTCACACTAGTGCCAGCCTCAGTGTCTACTCTCACACTAGTGCCAGTCTTAGTGTCTACTCTCACACTAGTGGCAGTCTCAGTGTCTACTCTCACACTAGTGCCAATCTCAGTGTCTACTCTCACACTAGTGGCAGTCTCAGTGTCTACTCTCACACTAGTGCCAGTCTCAGTGTCTACGCCCCCACTAGTGGCAGTCTCACAGAGTGTACTCTAACGCTAGTGCCAGTCTCTGTGTCTACTCTCGTACTAGTACCTGTCTCAGAGTGTCTCCTCTCACACTAGTGCCAGTCTCAGTGTCTACTCTCACACTAGTGCCAGTCTCAGTGTCTACTCTCACACTAGCGCCAGTCTCAGTGTCTACTCTCACACTGGCGCCAGTCTCACAGAGTGTACTCTCACACTAGTGCCAGCCTCAGTGTCTACTCTCACACTAGTGCCAGTCTCACAGAGTGTACTCTCACACTAGTGCCAGTCTCAGTGTCTACTCTCACACTAGCGCCAGTCTCAGTGTCTACTCTCACACTGGCGCCAGTCTCACAGAGTGTACTCTCACACTAGTGCCAGCCTCAGTGTCTACTCTCACACTAGTGCCAGTCTCAGTGTCTACTCTCACACTAGTGGCAGTCTCAGTGTCTACTCTCACACTAGTGCCAATCTCAGTGTCTACTCTCACACTAGTGGCAGTCTCAGTGTCTACTCTCACACTAGTGCCAGTCTCAGTGTCTACTCTCACACTAGTGGCAGTCTCAGTGTCTACTCTCACACTAGTGCCAGTCTCAGTGTCTACTCTCACACTAGTGGCAGTCTCAGTGTCTACTCTCACACTAGTGCCAGTCTCAGTGTCTACTCTCACACTAGTGGCAGTCTCAGTGTCTACTCTCACACTAGTGCCAGCCTCAGTGTCTACTCTCACACTAGTGCCAGTCTCAGTGTCTACTCTCACACTGGCGCCAGTCTCACAGAGTGTACTCTCACACTAGTGCCAGCCTCAGTGTCTACTCTCACACTAGTGCCAGTCTCAGTGTCTACTCCCCCACTAGTGGCAGTCTCACAGAGTGTATTCTCACACTAGTGCCAGTCTCAGTGTCTACTCTCACACTAGCGCCAGTCTCACCGAGTGTACTCTCACACTAGCACCAGTCTCAGTGTCTACTCTCACACTAGCGCCAGTCTCACAGAGTGTACTCTCACACTAGTGCCAGCCTCAGTGTCTACTCTCACACTAGTGCCAGTCTCAGTGTCTACTCTCACACTAGTGCCAGTCTCAGTGTCTACTCTCACACTAGTGGCAGTCTCACAGAGTGTACTCTCCCGTAAGTGCCAGTCTCAGTGTCTACTCTCACACTGTTGCCAGTCCTACGGAGTGTACTCTCACACTGGTGCCAGTTTCAGTGTCTACTCCCCCACTAGTGGCAGTCTCACAGAGTGTATTCTCACACTAGTGCCAGTCTCAGTGTCTACTCTCACACTAGCGCCAGTCTCACAGAGTGTACTCTCACACTAGCGCCAGTCTCAGTGTCTACTCTCACACTACCGCCAGTCTCACAGAGTGTACTCTCACACTAGTGCCAGTCTCAGTGTCAACTCTCACACTAGCGCCAGTCTCACAGAGTGTACTCTCACACTAGTGCCAGTCTCAGTGTCTACTCTCACACTAGTGCCAGCCTCAGTGTCTACTCTCACACTAGTGCCAGTCTCAGTGTCTACACTCACACTGTTGCTAGTCCTACGGAGTGTACTCTCACACTAGGGCCAGTCTCACGGAGTGTACTCTCACACTAGTGCCAGCCTGAGTGTCTACTCTCACACTAGTGCCAGTCTCAGTGTCGACTCACACACTAGTGCCAGTCTCACAGAGTGTACTCTCACACTAGTGCCAGCCTCAGTGTCTACTCTCACACTAGTGCCAGTCTCAGTGTCTACTCTCACACTGTTGCTAGTCCTACGGAGTGTACTCTCACACTAGGGCCAGTCTCACGGAGTGTACTCTCACACTAGTGCCAGCCTCAGTGTCTACTCTCACACTAGTGCCAGCCTCAGTGTCTACTCTCACACTAGTGCCAGTCTCACAGAGTGTACTCTCACACTAGTGCCAGCCTCAGTGTCTACTCTCACACTAGTGCCAGTCTCAGTGTCTACTCTCACACTACCGCCAGTCTCACAGAGTGTACTCTCACACTAGTGCCAGTCTCAGTGTCAACTCTCACACTAGCGCCAGTCTCACAGAGTGTACTCTCACACTAGTGCCAGTCTCAGTGTCTACTCTCACACTAGTGCCAGCCTCAGTGTCTACTCTCACACTAGTGCCAGTCTCAGTGTCTACTCTCACACTGTTGCTAGTCCTACGGAGTGTACTCTCACACTAGGGCCAGTCTCACGGAGTGTACTCTCACACTAGTGCCAGCCTCAGTGTCTACTCTCACACTAGTGCCAGTCTCAGTGTCTACTCTCACACTGTTGCTAGTCCTACGGAGTGTACTCTCACACTAGGGCCAGTCTCACGGAGTGTACTCTCACACTAGTGCCAGCCTCAGTGTCTACTCTCACACTAGTGCCAGTCTCAGTGTCGACTCACACACTAGTGCCAGTCTCACAGAGTGTACTCTCACACTAGTGCCAGCCTCAGTGTCTACTCTCACACTAGTGCCAGTCTCAGTGTCTACTCTCACACTGTTGCTAGTCCTACGGAGTGTACTCTCACACTAGGGCCAGTCTCACGGAGTGTACTCTCACACTAGTGCCAGCCTCAGTGTCTACTCTCACACTAGTGCCAGCCTCAGTGTCTACTCTCACACTAGTGCCAGTCTCAGTGTTGACTCACACACTAGTGCCAGTCTCACAGAGTGTACTCTCACACTAGTGCCAGTCTCAGTGTCTACTCTCACACTAGTGCCAGCCTCAGTGTCTACTCTCACACTAGTGCCAGCCTCAGTGTCTACTCTCACACTAGTGCCAGTCTCAGTGTCTACTCTCACACTGTTGCTAGTCCTACGGAGTGTACTCTCACACTAGGGCCAGTCTCACGGAGTGTACTCTCACACTAGTGCCAGCCTCAGTGTCTACTCTCACACTAGTGCCAGCCTCAGTGTCTACTCTCACACTAGTGCCAGTCTCAGTGTCGACTCACACACTAGTGCCAGTCTCACAGTGTACTCTCACACTAGTGCCAGCCTCAGTGTCTACTCTCACACTAGTGCCAGTCTCAGTGTCTACTCTCACACTGTTGCTAGTCCTACGGAGTGTACTCTCACACTAGGGCCAGTCTCACGGAGTGTACTCTCACACTAGTGCCAGCCTCAGTGTCTACTCCCACACTAGTGCCAGCCTCCGATGTCTACTCTCACACTAGTGCCAGTCTCAGTGTCTACTCTCACACTAGCGCGTCTCACTGTGTCTACTCTGATTCTGATTATTGTTTACTGATATTAGTTAATAAAAACCATCACAATACAAATACAAATTATATACACGTTAAAAAAGTATTAATCCATTTTCATTAAAACGTTGATTAATATTGGTATGACACAAAATAATATCAGGGTTTGTAAAAATAAAATGTTATAAAATGTATTCAGTACACAATTGCAGGGACTTTTCAGTTTTCACCAGATTATTCGTGTGGGGCGTGCATCTGTTGGAAGAAACAGAAGTCGACAGTTCTAGATATCGTCATCCTGCTATAATGTTGTCCTCCTATCAACGTCATACAGTCTTGTGACTTGTGATGTTGAGTACTACTTGCAACCCTGTTTTACTGCTCTATCTTGAGATTGTAAGAACTTCACCAGTTTACAGTTTAGCCGAGGGTCTGTAGAATCCAGGCTTCTCAGGATGGCTGCTCTGCACGTACGAATCCCTCGCTCATTAAATAAGTACTTTAAATGTAGTCAACGTGCATTATTCAGTTCGGGACATATACAGACCAAATGCACAAAGTCCTCGTCTGGGGCATCGCATAGTCTGCTCATTTATAATCCTTTGTATCTCAAAAGTGGTTTGTCTGACAGAGACGGGAGATCGCCTCGGCGCATGGCCAATATTTTTTTCCTGAAATGCACCGGATAGGTTAGCTGAAGGTAAGTTACTGGTTGCAATGTGACATACGTTTGAATTGTCATCCATGCATGAGCTCGTCGCGACAATATACTTTTATCATCAACTAACGAATTAATTTTTGCCGCTTTACTCATGGCCTGGCAAAATGTAGGATGCGACAAGTTCAGGTCTCACAGATCACCCGCGTTAGTTAGATGTAATGATGAAAACAAATATTTATTGTAAGCTGAATTGTCATCGTTGACCAAGGCGTCCCATAATGCGTTGACTAGAGGACTAGGGGCAAGGTAATTGTATTTTACCGATTCGAAAATACCAAATTTTACCGATTCGGTATTTTCGAATCGGTAAATGCAATGTAGGTAAAAAGTCAGTGAAAAATACCGAATGGTTAAGATTCGGTATTTACCGATTCGGTATTTGCCATTCATTCCTATGGGCCTTGAGGCCCATCGGAATGAATGTCAATTACCGAATCTGTAAATACCGATTCGGTAAAATTGGTAAAAAGTCAAGGGTGGCAAGGGTGTCACTTTGACACCCTGTTGCACCCCTGATTAGTGCTTGTGTGCACATGTGGCACACATGCATGCCCTAAGGGGATGTATGTCTGTCACATGGCACAGGTGTAAATGCACATATTTGCATTTACATAGTAATTCGTTATTTACCACCAACTAATAGTTGGTGGTAAATAACGAATCCTTAAAGCACAAAAGCACTGTTTGCAGTGCTTCCTACATCTCATTTCCCGATTCTGTAAATACCGAATCGGTAAATGATGATTCGGTAAATACCGAATCGGCAAATACCGATTCGTTATTTACCGAATCGGTAAATATACCACCTACATCTCAAAAGTCTATTACCGGTCGGTAACGGCCGATTTCCGTTACCGACCGGTAATAGCCTACCTACATCTGGCCCTAGATTGGTTATTTCGTATTTTGTGCATGGTTTTAATGCACTGGTACCTTCTTGCTATGTTTTGCTGTGTCAGTCCAAATTCCAGACGAATTTGGGCTGGGGAGGCATTACAGGGCAGATGAAACACCTGCTTATATGTTTTGAGTTGTAATCTGTCTAACATTTTGGAATCCCCACCATGCGTCACCATGCCTGCATAGGTTAGAGAAGGAAGCATTTTTGCTTTAATTGCAGAAAGGAGTGGTTGGTTGGAGGGACCGTCTAGTTTTTTTGCAAGCAAGCTGACTGCGTGTATTAAGGCGTTGTTCTTCCTAACCATATACTGCTGTCTACTCTCACCCTCTCCGTGCCAGTCTCCTGGTAGCCCCGCCCACCACCCCCAGCTGAAACAGCTCTGTCGGTAACTTCCGGCTCCATCTTTACAGGATGTTTTATTAATTACGAGCAGCATCAATTCAATAACACTTAATCAACAACAATCAGCTTTAATTTAAGGGGAGCTGGAAGCCTTCCAGGGGCAGGAATCCACGGGGGAGAAGAAAGGATTTAAAGCAAACAAAGGATTCATTTAAAACACTTTAATGATACACGCGCACAGCGCCGAGAGCCGAAGCGACGCTACCAATTAATAGACAAAATAAAGCGCGGATCAAAGGAGGACAATCATTCTATCAGGAGATAAACACAGTAGTATTCATTCAGCCCCCGGATTACTCAGCCCTCTTAGGGGGGAGGGCCCCGCGCCCCCTTCACTCCCTTTCAAACACAGCCATTGAAGTGCCAGCACTTTATACAGGGAGATGAGACCCCTGGATGACGCAGGACCCCGACTAAGGACTGCGAGCCCTGCCTGATCGAAGGGAAGCGCCCCGCGCCCCTTCACTCCCATTCAAACCCAGCCATTGAAGTGCCAGCACTTTATACATGGAGATGAGACCCCCGCATGACGCAGGACCCCGACTAAGGACTGCAAGCCCTGCCTGATCAAAAGGAAACGCCCGGGGCCCCCTTCACTCCCGTTCAAACCCAGCCATTGAAGTGCCGGCACTTTCTACATGGAGATGAGACCCCTGTATGACGCAGTGATGAAAAAGGGTTCAGGCAGATCAGGTCGTTTTACCCCTTTTCTAGGTTTGCCCGGCGTTAGCCGCTTCTCACCCAACTCACGATTACCAAATAAAGAGGCAGGCGCTGGAGACTGGAAGGCAGGAAACAGGAGTTTATTTCCGACGGAACAGAACACGTCAAATCAGACAACAGGGTATCTTCTCGAGGTGCTCTCCTAAGTTTCTCTACGGCTCCGTCTTTTATACACAGGTTTATGATGTACAAACATTCCTTATTGCAATAAAGACACTTTGAAGTACAAAAGGGCATGTTTGGGACCCCAGCTCCAGGCCCATTCCCATACGGACCGCTCTGATGTTGTTTTCCCCTCCCAAATGTGACATGTGATTGTAATCTGCAGCTGGACATTCCAACAGGACACGAGGGCAGGAGGGGGTGGTCAGATCTAAGGTTGGGCAGGCGATAAGATCATGTTTCGCTATGCGGGGCCGGAGGGGTACATTCACAAGACCTAGTTTTATGACATGGGACTGGGTCGAGAGGCCAGGTGTAGCCGGGGGGGTCATCAGAAGAGAGGAAGGGTGTTCCTGGGAGGAATGGGGGGGTGTCGGTCAGATCTAGCGGTGTGAAGGCCTTGATTAATCACCGTTTCTCTGAAGTGAGGCGAGGTCCTACTGTAGGAAGCAATAAACTGCATCTGTTGAGCTAGGTGACGGCCTGGGATCAGGCCGGGCAATCGGGCAGGGAGGAAGAGGTTACCAAAAGGGCCCGTTCTATGAGTAGGATGAAAGAGTGAGGGGGCAGGGGTTCAGCACGGAGGCAGGGTCGTGTTTAGCGGTGCGTTTATGGCCCGAACAGGAGAGACTGGGGCTGTCGGGGCGCGGGGTGCTTGCGAGGCTGGAGAGAGAGAGAGAGAGAGAGAGAGAGAGAGAGAGAGATGATGGCTATTGGCAATGGGCAGAGAGGTCATGACACAAAGATGGCTACTATCTATGTTCGTGATGGAGCCTAAAAGGGAACAAGATGGCGGGGCCACTGTTTCGTGACTTTCTTTACCTTCAACAGTGGCGAGGGTGAACACAAATGAACGCCGCTTATGTACATATACATTGTCATTTTCCACAGTCGCCGCTTTTTACATAAGATAGATCATTTCCGTGTTTATCATAATTGACGGGGTGTACATATAGTCGTGTGTAGTCAATGAAATAGCGTTTGTCAATACTGGTAGACTTGCGTATAACTGTGTACAGTTGATGCGACATACGAGGTAGAATACATATAAATTTACGTTTGTCGTACTTAAAAAGTGACCGATGAAACATTTTACAGGCAAAAGTGGTTGAGGGAGGTTCTGAGCTGGGATGGGGCAGTGAGATAAATAACGGTGATGGATCAAGCCCTGATCTTTGGACTGGGTAAGAGTGGTCTGCTTAATTCAGACACTCTGTTCATCACCACCCCCTTTTCTGAATCGTTTTTGGCCACTATAGGTGTGGCAGGGTATACTCAGACATGAGTCCCTTTCTCACTGCAGATGAAGTGCCTCTCAACTATGAAACCACCACGGTGACATCCGGATCTTGGCGCGTTGTGCTGCCTTCGGCCTATTCGCACATCGGTCCGCTACTGACGCCATCTCACAGGCTAATGGGGCGACCCACGCCGAGTTTCAGCATTGTAGGATGACCACACCAGTACAGCAACTTGCTAGACATCACCTCGGTGCCATCCGGATCTCGGCGCCCCACTGCAGATGAAGTGCCTTCTATTCTACAGTATTCGCAAATGGGGAATACCCAAAGAGAGAACCAGTTCCAGACAGTCAAGTTCGGACAAACAATCAATCAATCAAATGAGGAATACAATAGGCGCGACGGGTTACAACGGGGGCAAAAGCCTGCGCTACCCACCCTTCACTATCTGCAAAGGGAGAATACTCCTATCCTTCCCCGTTTGTAGACAGAGAGTCTCTCAGGACAAAACAATCAAATGCGTAATACTAGTATTTTCCAATGACAATCAAACAATCGATTCGCAATTTGTCGTGTTTACACGACCTTACCCAGACCGTATGGACAGTTTCTCGTCTTACGCTTCCAGCGCCCGATCGTCCTCTATTCTCCATAATTGCTGTGGCACTCCTGATGGTTCCCAGTCAGGACCGTAGATCACTCGAGAGAGGTCTGTTCGGAACCAGTGAACTTCGGATGATCGGCTGCCAGACAAGGGTCTATCGGGCAGGAGCTCTTCCCGATCGTTGCAGTCGTTCACTCTGTCGTTGGGACCTCTCTCACTGGATCCACGTGTCGCTGATGGGCCCCACGTTGGGCGCCAATTGATGAAAAAGGGTTCAGGCAGATCAGGTCGTTTTACCCCTTTTCTAAGTTTGCCCGGCGTTAGCCGCTTCTCACCCAACCAGGCCCGGACTGGTGATTCTGCCCACCGGGCAATCCCCCGGTCGGCTGGAGGGTGGTGGGGGCCGGTTTTCTAAACGGGGGCCGGTTTTGTGGCTGGGGGCCGATTTTCAGTCCGCCCGTCAGTCACACTCACAGCCTGTGACGGTCGGACTGAAAATCGGCCCCCAGCCACAAAACCGGCCCCCGTTTAGAAAATCAGCCCCCGCATCGAGAGTTTGACCCAGCCAGCACTGCAGCAATGCAAACTTCCACGGTTCCGTCCACCAAACGGAGGAGGAGGCTGTGCGCAGCGCGCAGAATGCCCCCCCCCCCTGTCTCCTCCTCTGCCGCGTCAGATGATTAATCTCACCACGTTCGTGACGTGATACCGGCGCCACTTGTTACAGGCGGGCGCGCGGCTAGTTTAAATAAATCACGGCGCAGCAGGCACTGACTGATCTTATCACTGCGCATGGTGTTAAAATTGCTCTCTTCTCTGGTAAGCCTTAGCGCTCGTGTGATTTCTAAAAGTTCCTGGGTGTTATCAGGTCCTCCTTCCGTTGTCCACTCCCAGGCTGCAACAGGATGTTTCAATTTTCTGCCCGCCAGCCGGGCCCCAAGGCACCGAGGAATGAATTGCTGTTCCTCTGCAGCCGGTGTTCGAGCATGAACGATCATCACCTGCTCACCTCATGACCTCGACACTATCCTGTTGCTGTGCCCTGCCCAGGCAGTCAGAGCCCAACTAGTGCCCCGGACTCACCATGCAAGCGTGAGTCTCGTAGTGAGAGCAGGTGGCACAGATTGAGGATACAGTGCGGGACGCTCTCTTAACCAAGAGGCAGGCTAACGATCTTGCTGTGACATGCAGGCAACTCCTCTCAGTGGATCATTCTATCAAGAGACCACATCAGGTAAGTCAGTTATTAATTTAATAATCCGCTCCAGTCCTGAAATTCAATATGTTTATTAAGAAAATGGCGAGGGGGCTCAAGCACAGCATAGCGCCTCGTAAATGGGTACTCTAACGTTGTCTGTTCTGTAAATGCACTGCAGGCCATATCCGAGTTTTGTCTCTACTAATAAATCATCAAAACTGCTAGTTTAGTTAAAGGGTTTAATATCTTTGCTTGACCGTGTTACTACAAGCAGCATGAGACTTGCTTGGTCACAGATAAGGCAGATGATTAATATCTGCGCTGGAGAGCTGTCTGTGTCAGACTTTTGTCTCATGGCTGTTTTTACTCACTATTAAGTAGAGCATAGAGTTTATATGCATACTACAAATAAAGTTACCAGCATATTGTATTGTAATGAACTGTGTTTTATGTAGATAGCTCAGTGGGTTAATTCTTTTGTCACAGAGAACCCTTTGGTTTTTGTGGTTCAGCCACACCTGAAGCGGAGGTTGGGGTGGTGGGTGCTGATTATTTAAAAATTAAATAATTGCTTTAAAAGCACATGCTACTGAGTTGGAATTTCTTATTGCTCAAATCAGTGTGATTTCCGAAATGTGTCTGTTTTCATGGACTTCATTGCATAATTTTGGCCGCAAGAAAGTGTAGCTCTACCTGTCATACATTTAGTTGTTAAATGTCTTTCGTTTCGTAAATCCACTGAATCTATGAAATTTCACCCACAAGCAATCCGAAACATTAGCAGCTATGCTCAAATGAGTGTAATTTCGGACATTTGTATGATTCCATTGTCTTCACTGCTTCATTTTTCTTGCAAAAGTGTCACTCAAAGTCGTTGGAATGTCACTCATAATTACACAGAAGTTATGAAAATGTCACTCATAGCAATCTGAAACCTTGGCAGCTATGAGGAGTGACACTTTCTCACGGGCAAAATCACTCAATAAAGATGAAGGAAACCTGTAAATACCAGAAACAGGTGCAAAGCAGCTGATCTTTGCAGCATGCATTTTAACCCTATATGCACAATTTTATGGGGAGTCAAAACTGCTACTAGACAAGTAACTATTGAGCAGGGGCTTTTACACCCATGTCTAAGTCCGTCATCATGTCTTCCCCCTCAGCCGCAGGTGCGGCTGAACCACAAGTAAGAAAATGATCTCTGTCGCAAAAGCAATAGCCCACTGAGCGATCTACATTAAATACAGTTCCTGATGTCCTGATGTCAAGGTACACGAGTCTCCTCCATGAACCTTTATACCCAAGCACACCACCCTGTCTCCCAGCTGAGCCGGAGGTGCGGCTGGACCAAAAGTAAGAAAATAATTGCTGTTAGCTGTCATACTACATGTCTCTCTGACCTCTTTCAAGTGCTCGCCGTCCTTTTTCCCCAGCACCCCCCCCCCCAAGGGGGCGGCAATCTAAGGGAAAGCCCCGGGCGCCACAAGCTCTAGCTACGCCCCTGCTAAGCCCGACCCCCGTGTCTGCCAGACTGCCACTGTCTGCCACGTGAGTGCCGCCCCGCCACCAACAGCAGTCACAGGCCTGTGAGTGAGGTGAGTCCGGCGAAATAAGAACAGGGCAAGCGTGACCAGGCCTGAGGCCTGGCTGGCCCTGGGCCTGGACGAGTGCTTAACATACAAATATCCTTTCTGCAGTGCTCTGACTACAGCTTTGCCGAGTTGGGTTCACACTTTTAAACACCTCTTGGTGAATGAATGCAACTGTGAGGTCACACATATGCAGACACGCGCATTAGCCCACAGAGCTATCGCACTGCCATTGCAATTACGGTGATGATGGTTGTTGGGAAGTCTCTGGTTCAACTGGCCGCGGCGTCCATATTTCCAGTTTTCCGACTAGTGCTTTCCCTGACTTCCGGCGCAGCTCCCCCCAAGTGTAGCGCCAATCTAGATTCAGGCGCAAACTCCAGTCCGAGCACTAATCGGGGTTACTACTCGGGCGCAGGTGCACCTCCCTTGAGCTTTATCCGCATTATTTTTTACCACATCAAACCGGAGCAGATGGTGCAGATCAGCAGCAGGGGGCAGAGTACAAGATGTAGAGTTGGCATATTAGCCCCCTATCTATGCATCGAATGTCTTCTGGTGCTGTCATTGCGACCTGTTGACCACAGCACCGTGCTGTGCAAACTCTGGGTGTGCCCTTACAGCACGACTCAGACGCCCTGGCCTAAGGCACTGGGAAGCAGTGCTTTGAATGGACCGGCATTGGAGGAGGTGCTGTATTTCACATCTGAAAGATTAACGTTGTAATCTGGTCACATCTCTGTTGTTGCCACGTCGAGATTTTTCTGTTGCAGGAAAGGATGAGGGAGGGGGTTTGATAGATCAAGTTTGGCCTTGACCGGCTGGAGAGGGCACCTGAATATGGGCGCTTGGTGGCTTGAAATGGGCATTTGGCAGCTAGAGATGGGTGTTAGATGGACTTAGGTGAATGTTGGGGGATGTAGGTGGAGTTGGTTTGATGGCGATGATTTGGTTGGATGCAGTGCGCATTTGATAGAGGCGGGTGTGTGTTCGATCATGATGGGTGTTGGATGCATGCAGATGGGCGTTGGCTGGTTGGAGAGTGCTGTGGTGGTTAGATGAAAGGGACCTCTGGAGAGATGGAGTTTGGTGTGATGGAAGTGGGTGTTGGATGGATGCAGATGGGTGGTTGGAGATAGCTGTGGTTCGACAGATGAAAATTGGTGTTGGATGAATGTAGGGCGGTGCTGGGTGCTTTCAGATGGCTTTCGTTGTATGTAAGTGACTTTAGACAGATGGAAGTGAATGCTGGATGGATGCGGATGGGCATTGGGTGGTTGGAGATGGACGATGGTGGATGCGAATGGGTGTTGGATGGATGCGGTTGGCATTGGGTGGTTGGAGATGGACGGTGGGTGGATGCGGATGGGTGTTGGATGGATGTGATGGGCATTGGGTGGTTGGAGGCAGACGGTGGGTGGATGCGGATGGGTGTTGGATGGATGCGGATGGCATTGGGTGGTTGGAGATGGACGGTGGGTGGATGCGGATGGGTGTTGGGTAGATGCGGATGGGCATTGGTTGGTTGGAGATGGACGATAGTGGATGCGGATGGGTGTTGGATGGATGCGGATGGGCATTGGGTGGTTGGAGTTGGACGGTGGTGCGGCCCACTCTTCACGCAGTGCTGCTGCTCTCATTAGCGCTCATATTTGTAGGCAGCGCTGTCCCCCGTCATCTCGCTGCCGACTATGTACCAGTACCACCTGATAACTAAGTTCTAAACTCTCGGCCCGAGAGACTCACTGAGGTTCTAACTTATCAGGTAGTGTGGTGGTACAGTCACGTCGCACTGCCTGCTCATCATTCCTCATTCGTTGTGCCAGTGCTGTGCCAATGTATGCCCAGTTTCACTTTCACCTTCTACTGCAAGTGGTCTGGCCTGGCCTGCCTGTCTCACAGCAGAGGTTTCTACTACGGTCCGGATGTGTCTCATTTATCATGGGATGTGTGTAGCCTACAGCGCAGAGTGGGAGTGACGCAGGAGCAGGCCCCCTCACATCCTGGTTCCTCTCCCCCAATGCCCTCTCCCTCACGTTTGTACATTTCAAACATGTTGCAAATTGGTTTAATTGCCGTTGACATTCACAATAACTACCACTCAGTGTTAATAACAAGCATTTGCAATGCAATAGGTCTCGCATTTACGTGACTTTAAGCTACTGGCATTGTAAATGATAATGCCTTTTATTTATGTTTTGGTTTTTAAAACATAAATAAAAAGCATTCTCATTTACAATGTCAATAGCTTACACCTTCGCAAATGTGAGATCTGTTGCATTGCAAATGCTTGTTAATATGAGGTTTGGCCCTGAGATTAGTATGATGTTTTTTGAGAACTGGGGCGAAGGACCAGGGATGTCTTGAATTTATGGTTGTTTTGAGCCTCATCCAAATGCATATAATGTTTCGACCATAAAACGCAAGAAGATACTGCCCTACACGTTTCCGACTTCTATGGTAAAGGACCCAACAGCAGATCTGGGGTCTTTCTACTCGGGATACTGAGGTAGTTAGCTCAGTAGAAATCCAACTTCATTGGGGCTTTGTGATTAAAGTATCAACTTCGAATAGTCCCTTTAAGAGAATGTTTGCATATGATTTACAGTCCTGATTTATTTGTAAAATAACGGTTTATATTTATTGTTCTTTATTTTGTCTTGTGATCAATATTATGTATTTAGATGGAAAAATGGCATCTGTCAGAGCCTTGTGCACAAATTCATTACAACGATTTCACAATAATGGTGCAAATACATGACCAATGTTTTTTTATGGGTTTAGAAAAGGAAACATATGAGGTCAGTTGCTCTCCACAGTTTGAAATTTGAATTTTGTGTAGAAATCAATACTCTGTAGTGGGAATTCAGGGGCACATGCATCGTGCTATTTACCGGTCGCAAATGGGCTGATTCGCAGAATCGTCCCGCTTGCGACTGGTAAACAGGCATTTCCGATGCATCAACCCAAAATGCATTCGCAAAACAGGTAATCGCAATTTTTGCGATCACCTATTCTGCGAATGCAGTTAGCGAATCGCAATTTGCGATTCCCAAAATGCAATGCAAGAAGCATTCTCAGAATGTGACTTTGCATTAAGGAATCGCAAATTAACATCAACTTCAAGTTGATGTTAATTTACAAATCCTTAGAAGGGCATGTGTGTACGCCACATGTGCACACATACCATTTTTGGGGGTGCATCAGGGTGGCCTTTTGACACCCTAGCACCCTTGAAATTGCATTTGCAATTTGCGATTACTTCAATGGTAATTGCAATTTGCGAATGCTCTCCCAATCATTCCTAGGGGCCTCTAGGCATTCCCTAATAGCGAATCGCAATTTGCAATTCGCTATTTGGAAATGTGTAGGAATCGCAAATTATTTTGCAATTCCTACATGCAAAAGGTATTGCGAGTCCTTAATAGCGATTCCTTAATAATCACTATTAAGGAATCGCAATTCCTTCGGTTGATGTATGTGCCCGATAATTATGATTTTATGAGCAATAGGCATGCTAAAAATGTTTAGCTTTTAAAAGATACATATATATTTTTTTTTTACTGAGAATTTAGGTAGCTTTTCAAAAAAGAATCTAGCAGTACTGTATAACTCTTGTCTTAACTTTAAAAGGACTATTTTGAGAATGCCCACAGAGATTGATGTAAGGATATTTTAGAGCATCTTGCTTTACGTTTTAAGGTGTTTTACAAGCATTTTACTAGCCTTCTTATACTCAGTCAAGAAGTTTGCCTATTGCTTTTGTGTCTGCTCTTTTGCGTAAACATTTATTGGTCTATAGGACTTAATTTCTCTCGATCCTATGCTTGCTTGTTGCTTGCTTCTTTGTTCTTTCAATTAGAAATCGCCTCTGGTCGTCGTGGATCATAGTCGCACTAGCAGCAGAAAAAAAAATCCCACACAAGCTGCTTGAAGCTGCCTGTGTAAGCGACCACAACCATAATTTTCTACTGGCAGTGGCTAGCGCCTAGCCCGACCGCCCTGTGTCCGGTGTCTGCCACAGTGCGAAAAACGGACTTGCGTCACTCAGGCCTGCTGACTGCTGTTGGTGGTGGGGTGGCACAGTGCCACCCCACCACCAACAGCAGTCAGCAGGCCTGAGTGAGGCAAGTCCGTTTTTCTGCCCCGAGCTTGAAAGAAGCAAGCAGCGCGCGACGTGAATATGTACCTGATAAGTTATAACCTCTCGGCCCAAGACTATTTTTGGTGCTCTCTGAAAGAATGCCTATGAATACATATGACTGGGTGGGTAACCTGATGTTCTTTAAGGACATCATCTACTGTTTACTGTGCTTTGAAAGTTGATACAATTTGAATATGTAATGAAAAATGTGCTGTAAAATTCACCATTTTGGTCTGTCGTTTTTCAAAAATTTCTTGGGGGGAGAACCCCCCCAAACCCCCCTAGTGGCCGTCGGGCTCGCTCGCTGCGCTCGCTCGCTACACGCTAGTCAGGGGCCGATTAGCTACGCGGCGGACGGGGGCTGGTCTGGCAAAATATGCCAGGCCTGCTTTCAGTTCCCAGTCCGGCCCTGCACCCAACTCACGATTACCCAAATAAAGAGGCAGGCGCTGGAGACTGGAAGGCAGGAAACAGGAGTTTATTTCCGACGGAACAGAACACGTCAAATCAGACAACAGGGTATCTTCTCGAGGTGCTCTGTCTAGTTTCTCTATGGCTCCATCTTTTATACACAGGTTTATGATGTACAAACATTCCTTATTGCAATAAAGACACTTTGAAGTACAAAAGGGCATGTTTGGGACCCAAGCTCCAGGCCCATTCCCATACCGACCGCTCTGATGTTGTTTTCCCCTCCCAAATGTGACATGTGATTG
Source organism: Lissotriton helveticus (assembly GCF_964261635.1). NCBI lineage: Eukaryota > Metazoa > Chordata > Amphibia > Caudata > Salamandridae > Lissotriton > Lissotriton helveticus. Next base: position 101,508,262 of record NC_136064.1, on the reverse strand, counting down.
TAATCTGCAGCCGGACATTCCAACAGGACACGAGGGCAGGAGGGGGTGGTCAGATCTAAGGTTGGGCAGGCGATAAGATCATGTTTCGCTATGCGGGGCCGGAGGGGTACATCCACGAGACCTAGTTTTATGATGTGGGACTGGGTCGAGAGGCCAGGTGTAGCCGGGGGGGTCATCAGAAGAGAGGAAGGGTGTTCCTGGGAGGAATGGGGGGGTGTCGGTCAGATCTAGGGGTGTGAAGGCCTTGATTAATCACTGTTCCTCTGAAGTGAGGCAAGGTCCTACTGTAGGAAGCAATAAACTGCATCTGTTGAGCTAGGTGACGGCCTGGGATCAGGCCGGGCAATCGGGCAGGGAGGAAGAGGTTACCAAAAGGGCCCGTTCTATGAGTAGGATGAAAGAGCGAGGGGGCAGGGGTCCAGCGCGGTGACAAGGTCGTGTTTAGCGGTGCGTTTATGGCCCGAACAGGAGGGACCGGGGGCTGTCGGGGCGCGGGGCGCTTGCGAGGCTTGAGAGAGAGAGAGAGAGAGAGAGAGAGAGAGATGATGGCTATTGGCAATGGGCAGAGAGGTCATGACACAAAGATGGCTACTATCTATGTTCGTGATGGAGCCTAAAAGGGAACAGGATGGCGGGGCCACTGTTTCGTGACTTTCTTTACCTTCAACAGTGGCGAGGGTGAACACAAATGAACGCCGCTTATGTACATATACATTGTCATTTTCCACAGTAGGACCGCGACTAAGGACTGCGAGCCCTGCCTGACCAAAGGGAAGCGCCCGGGGCCCCCTTCACTCCCATTCAAACCCAGCCATTGAAGTGCCAGCACTTTATACAAGGAGATGAGACCCCTGGATGACGCAGGACCCCGACTAAGGACTGCGAGCCCTGCCTGATCGAAGGGAAACGCCCAGGGCCCCCTTCACTCCCATTCAAACCCAGCCATTGAAGTGCCAGCACTTTATACATGGAGAAGAGACCCCTGTATGACGCAGGACCCCGACTAAGGACTGCGAGCCCTGCCTGATCAAAGGGAAGCGCCCGGGGCCCCCTTCACTCCCATTCAAACCCAGCCATTGAAGTGCCAGCACTTTATACATGGAGATGAGACCCCTGGATGACGCAGGACCCCGACTAAGGACTGCGAGCCCTGCCTGATCGAAGGGAAATGCCCGGGCCCCCTTCACTCTCATTCAAACCCAGCCATTGAAGTGCCAGCACTTTATACATGGAGGAGAGACCCCTGTATGACGCAGGACCCCGACTAAGGACTGCGAGCCCTGCCTGATCAAAGGGAAGCGCCCGGGGCCCCATTCACTCCCAGTCAAACCCAGCCATTGAAGTGCCAGCACTTTATACATGGAGATGAGACCCCTGGATGACGCAGGACCCCGACTAAGGACTGCGAGCCCTGCCTGATCGAAGGGAAATGCCCGGGGCCCCTTCACTCCCATTGAAACCCATCCATTGAAGTGCCTGCACTTTATACATGGAGATGAGACCCCTGCATGACGCAGGACCCCAACTAAGGACTGCGAGCCCTGCCTGATCGAAGGGAAATGCCCGGTGCCCCCTTCACTCCCATTCAAACCCAGCCATTGAAGTGCCAGCACTTTATACATGGAGGTGAGATCCCTGTATGACGCAGGACCCCGACTAAGGACTGCGAGCCCTGCCTGATCGAAGGGAAACGCCCGGGGCCCCCTTCACTCCCATTCAAACCCAGCCATTGAAGTGCCAGCACTTAATACATGGAGATGAGACCCCTGGATGACGCAGGACCCCGACTAAGGACTGCGAGCCCTGCCTGATCGAAGGGAAACGCCCGGGGCCCCCTTCACTCCCATTCAAACCCAGCCATTGAAGTGCCAGCACTTTATACATGGAGAAGAGAACCCTGTATGACGCAGGACCCCGGCTAAGGACTGCGAGCCCTGCCTGATCGAAGGGAAACGCCCAGGGCCCCCTTCACTCCCATTCAAACCCAGCCATTGAAGTGCCAGCACTTTATACATGGAGAAGAGACCCCTGTATGACGCAGGACCCTGACTAAGGACTGCGAGCCCTGCCTGATCAAAGGGAAGCGCCCGGGGCCCCCTTCACTCCCATTCAAACCCAGCCATTGAAGTGCCAGCACTTTATACATGGAGATGAGACCCCTGGATGACGCAGGACCCCGACTAAGGACTGCGAGCCCTGCCTGATCGAAGGGAAACGCCCGGGCCCCCTTCACTCTCATTCAAACCCAGCCATTGAAGTGCCAGCACTTTATACATGGAGGAGAGACCCCTGTATGACGCAGGACCCCGACTAAGGACTGCGAGCCCTGCCTGATCAAAGGGAAGCGCCCGGGGCCCCCTTCAGTCCCAGTCAAACCCAGCCATTGAAGTGCCAGCACTTTATACATGGAGATGAGACCCCTGGATGATGCAGGACCCCGACTAAGGACTGCGAGCCCTGCCTGATAGAAGGGAAATGCCCGGGGCCCCTTCACTCCCATTGAAACCCAGCCATTGAAGTGCCTGCACTTTATACATGGAGATGAGACCCCTGCATGACGCAGGACCCCAACTAAGGACTGCGAGCCCTGCCTGATCGAAGGGAAATGCCCGGGGCCCCCTTCACTCCCATTCAAACCCAGCCATTGAAGCGCCAGCACTTTATACATGGAGGTGAGATCCCTGTATGACGCAGGGCCCCGACTAAGGACTGCGAGCCCTGCCTGATCGAAGGGAAGCGCCCGGGGCCCCCTTCACTCCCATTCAAACCCAGCCATTGAAGTGCCAGCACTTAATACATGGAGATGAGACCCCTGGATGACGCAGGACCCCGACTAAGGACTGCGAGCCCTGCCTGATCGAAGGGAAATGCCCGGGGCCCCCTTCACTCCCATTCAAACCCAGCCATTGAAGTGCCAGCACTTTATACATGGAGAAGAGAACCCTGTATGACGCAGGACCCCGACTAAGGACTGCGAGCCCTGCCTGATCAAAGGGAAGCGCCCGGGGCCCCCTTCACTCCCATTCAAACCCAGCCATTGAAGTGCCAGCACTTTATACATGGAGATGAGACCCCTGGATGACGCAGGACCCCGACTAAGGAATGCGAGCCCTGCCTGATCAAAGGGAAACGCCCGGGGCCCCCTTCACTCCCATTCAAACCCAGCCATTGAAGTGCCAGCACTTTATACATGGAGATGAGACCCCTGTATGACGCAGGACCCCGACTAAGGACTGTAAGCTCTGCCCGATCAAAGGGAAACGCCCGGGCCCCCTTCACTCCCATTCAAACCCAGCCATTGAAGTGCCAGCACTTTATACATTGGGGTGAGACCCCTGTATGACGCAGGACCCCGACTAAGGACTGTGAGCTCTTCCTGATCAAAGGGAAACGCCTGGGGCCCCCTTCACTCCCATTGAAACCCAGCAATTGAAGTGCCAGCACTTTATACATTGGGGTGAGACCCCTGCATGACACAGGACCCCGACTAAGGACTGCGAGCCCTGCCTGATCAAAGGGAAACGTCCCGCGCCCCCTTCACTCCCATTCAAACCCAGCCATTGAAGTGCCAGCACTTTATACATGGGGGTGAGAGCCCTGCATGACACAGGACCCCGACTAAGGACTGCGAGCCCTGCCTGATCAAAGGGAAGCGACCGGGGCCCCCTTCACTCCCATTCAAACCCAGCCATTGAAATGCCAGCACTTTATACATGGAGATGAGACCCCTGTATGACGCAGGACCCCGACTAAGAACTGCGAGCCCTGCCTGATCAAAGGGAAACGCCGGGGGCCCCCTTCACTCCCATTCAAACCCAGCCATTGAAGTGCCAGCACTTTATACATGGAGAAGAGACCCCTGTATGACGCAGGACCCCGACTAAGGACTGCGAACCCTGCCTGATCAAAGGGAAGCGCCCGGGGCCCCCTTCACTCCCATTCAAACCCAGCCATTGAAGTGCCAGCACTTTATACATGGAGAAGAGACCCCTATATCACGCAGGACCCCGACTAAGGACTGCGAGCCCTGCCTGATCGAAGGGAAGCGCCACCATCCCTGGAAAGAGTCCTTCGATGAACCTCTCGGAATATCACACAAATAGACTGTTAGTGACAGACAAAAACACTTCACACCCTCCAACCCGCCCCTCGACCCCTTCTGCTGCGAGGTGGAAGATTCCACTTTTTCTCCAACTTTATACCTGTTTTCCCACAATTATTATAATTTTCTCAACAATTTTTCATTAACCACTCTTATAATAAAACCCTTACTCGTCATGGCAGTAAATGTGTCATATTGTTACAACAATCCATTATTACTACCACACAAAAAAATACATAAAAATGTTTTTTCAGTGCGTATGTAAAGCGCTCTGATACCTACGGGTCAATCTAGCGCTATATAAAACTTTTTTTTTAAAAATGCACCCCTGTCAGAAGCCTTTCAGAGGGGCACACTAGGGCTACTGGCCCAACGGGGGTGGTTGAGTCCTTTCACTCCTGATGCCCCGGGGCCTGCTCTACTATGGGCCCTGAGCAACTGGACCAAGTACCTCTCCTGCACTTGACCCTCAGTGGCAGCTGTGGACAAGCCATCAAGGCTCCGCGGAAGGGGGAGGTGTAAGTACAGGTGAGGGGACAGGACTCATAACTCAAAGTACAAACAGTACAAACAATAAATCAATGTCCAGTCAAATACTGGCTTTTGTCAGAAAAATAAGTATTTTATTACTAACTCTACACATGCAAAACAGTAACGATACTCACATGCAATAACACACTCTCCTTGAGGTCGGGGCTCTAGTATTTGTCAGGCAAGTCCCTGTCGCACCTTCTACCTTATATCATGTTCAAGGTTATTCCCCATTCACAAGTGGCCGCATCTAGGGAATGTGTACTAGTAGGCCATACTCTAGAGTTCCCTCTGACTCCTTAGTTATTAGTCAAAAGTGTCTATGGTGCGACAGCAACGTTAGCAGCGAGTCCCCGGGACCCCACAGACCCATTTCCGGTCTTACCCGTTCAAGCGGTACGGGAGTCTTCAGCGGTGCAACGAGTGCTCTCTCCATGTGCGCTCCAGAGTCCAGATCCTGTTTAGTGGAGACGTACCACGCGCAGTTCACATGGCAGAGCCCGGCAAACATAGGCTCTCCCATCCGGGCAGCACTGCCGGCTCATCCACCGATAGTAGCTGCTCCGCTCGGCAAACATGAGGTGTAGAAAAGTGCCGCTTTTTTTGCATGGTTTCCTCCCCCGACTTTTTGCCTAATGTTGATGTACTTTGACTGACTGCGCCTTGGGTTCCTGCCAACCAGGTACCGAGGGCCTATGTTCTTTCCCTGAACTGTACTGTTGCAAAACCCAACTGGCACTCTTTGGCCACAGGTCAGTCCCTTGTAAATGGTACCACAGGCCTACATGCCAACATTCTAGCACACGTTCCTGGAGATTTGAAATAAAAAATCGGCAGAATGGAAATTCCACATTGACTTCTATTGTAGAAAATGCAATTTCAGGTGGGAGACAGCTAAAATAAAGCCATTTGTGGCTTGAAAAATCGATAGTCTCCCGCCTGAATTGGGTCTATTGGCATGTATGCACAGGTACCAAGGGCACTGTGGCCAGAGAACGCCTCTAAGGGCTGCAGCACTTATTGGGCCAGCCTTAGAGGCCTTGTACCTTGTCACACACACACACAGCCATTGCATCCATGTGTGCCATGCTTACAAACCCCTACCCTGGCATAGGTAAACCCCCCCTCTAGCTGGGTGCACTATACCAGTGGTGAGGGTACAGATGCATGAGCCCTGTGCCCCTACAGTGTCTAAGTCCATTCTTAGACATTGGACCCCGACTAAGGACTGCGAGCCCTGCCTGATCAAAGGGAAGCGCCCGGGGCCCCCTTCACTCCCATTCAAACCCAGCCATTGAAGTGCCAGCACTTTATACATGGAGATGAGACCCCTGGATGACGCAGGACCCCGACTAAGGACTGCGAGCCCTGCCTGATCGAAGGGAAATGCCCGGGCCCCCTTCACTCTCATTCAAACCCAGCCATTGAAGTGCCAGCACTTTATACATGGAGGAGAGACCCCTGTATGACGCAGGACCCCGACTAAGGACTGCGAGCCCTGCCTGATCAAAGGGAAGCGCCCGGGGCCCCATTCACTCCCAGTCAAACCCAGCCATTGAAGTGCCAGCACTTTATACATGGAGATGAGACCCCTGGATGACGCAGGACCCCGACTAAGGACTGCGAGCCCTGCCTGATCGAAGGGAAATGCCCGGGGCCCCTTCACTCCCATTGAAACCCATCCATTGAAGTGCCTGCACTTTATACATGGAGATGAGACCCCTGCATGACGCAGGACCCCAACTAAGGACTGCGAGCCCTGCCTGATCGAAGGGAAATGCCCGGTGCCCCCTTCACTCCCATTCAAACCCAGCCATTGAAGTGCCAGCACTTTATACATGGAGGTGAGATCCCTGTATGACGCAGGACCCCGACTAAGGACTGCGAGCCCTGCCTGATCGAAGGGAAACGCCCGGGGCCCCCTTCACTCCCATTCAAACCCAGCCATTGAAGTGCCAGCACTTAATACATGGAGATGAGACCCCTGGATGACGCAGGACCCCGACTAAGGACTGCGAGCCCTGCCTGATCGAAGGGAAACGCCCGGGGCCCCCTTCACTCCCATTCAAACCCAGCCATTGAAGTGCCAGCACTTTATACATGGAGAAGAGAACCCTGTATGACGCAGGACCCCGGCTAAGGACTGCGAGCCCTGCCTGATCGAAGGGAAACGCCCAGGGCCCCCTTCACTCCCATTCAAACCCAGCCATTGAAGTGCCAGCACTTTATACATGGAGAAGAGACCCCTGTATGACGCAGGACCCTGACTAAGGACTGCGAGCCCTGCCTGATCAAAGGGAAGCGCCCGGGGCCCCCTTCACTCCCATTCAAACCCAGCCATTGAAGTGCCAGCACTTTATACATGGAGATGAGACCCCTGGATGACGCAGGACCCCGACTAAGGACTGCGAGCCCTGCCTGATCGAAGGGAAACGCCCGGGCCCCCTTCACTCTCATTCAAACCCAGCCATTGAAGTGCCAGCACTTTATACATGGAGGAGAGACCCCTGTATGACGCAGGACCCCGACTAAGGACTGCGAGCCCTGCCTGATCAAAGGGAAGCGCCCGGGGCCCCCTTCAGTCCCAGTCAAACCCAGCCATTGAAGTGCCAGCACTTTATACATGGAGATGAGACCCCTGGATGATGCAGGACCCCGACTAAGGACTGCGAGCCCTGCCTGATAGAAGGGAAATGCCCGGGGCCCCTTCACTCCCATTGAAACCCAGCCATTGAAGTGCCTGCACTTTATACATGGAGATGAGACCCCTGCATGACGCAGGACCCCAACTAAGGACTGCGAGCCCTGCCTGATCGAAGGGAAATGCCCGGGGCCCCCTTCACTCCCATTCAAACCCAGCCATTGAAGCGCCAGCACTTTATACATGGAGGTGAGATCCCTGTATGACGCAGGGCCCCGACTAAGGACTGCGAGCCCTGCCTGATCGAAGGGAAGCGCCCGGGGCCCCCTTCACTCCCATTCAAACCCAGCCATTGAAGTGCCAGCACTTAATACATGGAGATGAGACCCCTGGATGACGCAGGACCCCGACTAAGGACTGCGAGCCCTGCCTGATCGAAGGGAAATGCCCGGGGCCCCCTTCACTCCCATTCAAACCCAGCCATTGAAGTGCCAGCACTTTATACATGGAGAAGAGAACCCTGTATGACGCAGGACCCCGACTAAGGACTGCGAGCCCTGCCTGATCAAAGGGAAGCGCCCGGGGCCCCCTTCACTCCCATTCAAACCCAGCCATTGAAGTGCCAGCACTTTATACATGGAGATGAGACCCCTGGATGACGCAGGACCCCGACTAAGGAATGCGAGCCCTGCCTGATCAAAGGGAAACGCCCGGGGCCCCCTTCACTCCCATTCAAACCCAGCCATTGAAGTGCCAGCACTTTATACATGGAGATGAGACCCCTGTATGACGCAGGACCCCGACTAAGGACTGTAAGCTCTGCCCGATCAAAGGGAAACGCCCGGGCCCCCTTCACTCCCATTCAAACCCAGCCATTGAAGTGCCAGCACTTTATACATTGGGGTGAGACCCCTGTATGACGCAGGACCCCGACTAAGGACTGTGAGCTCTTCCTGATCAAAGGGAAACGCCTGGGGCCCCCTTCACTCCCATTGAAACCCAGCAATTGAAGTGCCAGCACTTTATACATTGGGGTGAGACCCCTGCATGACACAGGACCCCGACTAAGGACTGCGAGCCCTGCCTGATCAAAGGGAAACGTCCCGCGCCCCCTTCACTCCCATTCAAACCCAGCCATTGAAGTGCCAGCACTTTATACATGGGGGTGAGAGCCCTGCATGACACAGGACCCCGACTAAGGACTGCGAGCCCTGCCTGATCAAAGGGAAGCGACCGGGGCCCCCTTCACTCCCATTCAAACCCAGCCATTGAAATGCCAGCACTTTATACATGGAGATGAGACCCCTGTATGACGCAGGACCCCGACTAAGAACTGCGAGCCCTGCCTGATCAAAGGGAAACGCCGGGGGCCCCCTTCACTCCCATTCAAACCCAGCCATTGAAGTGCCAGCACTTTATACATGGAGAAGAGACCCCTGTATGACGCAGGACCCCGACTAAGGACTGCGAACCCTGCCTGATCAAAGGGAAGCGCCCGGGGCCCCCTTCACTCCCATTCAAACCCAGCCATTGAAGTGCCAGCACTTTATACATGGAGAAGAGACCCCTATATCACGCAGGACCCCGACTAAGGACTGCGAGCCCTGCCTGATCGAAGGGAAGCGCCACCATCCCTGGAAAGAGTCCTTCGATGAACCTCTCGGAATATCACACAAATAGACTGTTAGTGACAGACAAAAACACTTCACACCCTCCAACCCGCCCCTCGACCCCTTCTGCTGCGAGGTGGAAGATTCCACTTTTTCTCCAACTTTATACCTGTTTTCCCACAATTATTATAATTTTCTCAACAATTTTTCATTAACCACTCTTATAATAAAACCCTTACTCGTCATGGCAGTAAATGTGTCATATTGTTACAACAATCCATTATTACTACCACACAAAAAAATACATAAAAATGTTTTTTCAGTGCGTATGTAAAGCGCTCTGATACCTACGGGTCAATCTAGCGCTATATAAAACTTTTTTTTTAAAAATGCACCCCTGTCAGAAGCCTTTCAGAGGGGCACACTAGGGCTACTGGCCCAACGGGGGTGGTTGAGTCCTTTCACTCCTGATGCCCCGGGGCCTGCTCTACTATGGGCCCTGAGCAACTGGACCAAGTACCTCTCCTGCACTTGACCCTCAGTGGCAGCTGTGGACAAGCCATCAAGGCTCCGCGGAAGGGGGAGGTGTAAGTACAGGTGAGGGGACAGGACTCATAACTCAAAGTACAAACAGTACAAACAATAAATCAATGTCCAGTCAAATACTGGCTTTTGTCAGAAAAATAAGTATTTTATTACTAACTCTACACATGCAAAACAGTAACGATACTCACATGCAATAACACACTCTCCTTGAGGTCGGGGCTCTAGTATTTGTCAGGCAAGTCCCTGTCGCACCTTCTACCTTATATCATGTTCAAGGTTATTCCCCATTCACAAGTGGCCGCATCTAGGGAATGTGTACTAGTAGGCCATACTCTAGAGTTCCCTCTGACTCCTTAGTTATTAGTCAAAAGTGTCTATGGTGCGACAGCAACGTTAGCAGCGAGTCCCCGGGACCCCACAGACCCATTTCCGGTCTTACCCGTTCAAGCGGTACGGGAGTCTTCAGCGGTGCAACGAGTGCTCTCTCCATGTGCGCTCCAGAGTCCAGATCCTGTTTAGTGGAGACGTACCACGCGCAGTTCACATGGCAGAGCCCGGCAAACATAGGCTCTCCCATCCGGGCAGCACTGCCGGCTCATCCACCGATAGTAGCTGCTCCGCTCGGCAAACATGAGGTGTAGAAAAGTGCCGCTTTTTTTGCATGGTTTCCTCCCCCGACTTTTTGCCTAATGTTGATGTACTTTGACTGACTGCGCCTTGGGTTCCTGCCAACCAGGTACCGAGGGCCTATGTTCTTTCCCTGAACTGTACTGTTGCAAAACCCAACTGGCACTCTTTGGCCACAGGTCAGTCCCTTGTAAATGGTACCACAGGCCTACATGCCAACATTCTAGCACACGTTCCTGGAGATTTGAAATAAAAAATCGGCAGAATGGAAATTCCACATTGACTTCTATTGTAGAAAATGCAATTTCAGGTGGGAGACAGCTAAAATAAAGCCATTTGTGGCTTGAAAAATCGATAGTCTCCCGCCTGAATTGGGTCTATTGGCATGTATGCACAGGTACCAAGGGCACTGTGGCCAGAGAACGCCTCTAAGGGCTGCAGCACTTATTGGGCCAGCCTTAGAGGCCTTGTACCTTGTCACACACACACACAGCCATTGCATCCATGTGTGCCATGCTTACAAACCCCTACCCTGGCATAGGTAAACCCCCCCTCTAGCTGGGTGCACTATACCAGTGGTGAGGGTACAGATGCATGAGCCCTGTGCCCCTACAGTGTCTAAGTCCATTCTTAGACATTGTAAGTGCAGTAATGTCATAGAGATTATATGGTCTGGGAGTTTGTCATTACGAACTCCACAGCACCATAATGGCTTTACTAAAAACTTGGAAGTTTGGTATCAAACTTCTCAGCACATTAAACCCACACTGTTGTCAGAGTGGGAGGTAATGAAAAATGCACACAGAGGGCATCTTAGAGATGCCCCCTCAAAAACAATCTAACACTAGTGTCCAGGCTGAGTGGCTGCTTGCCAGCTGCCACCACCAGACATGTTTCTGTACCCCTGGGTCGAGAGCCACCAGCTCTCGGAGTCCTGAAACAAAGCACATCCTGGATCGAAGTGCCAAGCCTCCTCCCTCAGGATGGGCAGGGTTCACTAAGGGGAAACTTCAAAGGCTTGCCTCCTTTGTGAGCTAACCCAGCAACTGGCCCCCACTGGTTCTGACCCTCACTTTGGGCAGGAGAAACAGCTGGAAAACCAAGTTAGGAGGAGAGGTGTGCCCACCTTTGCCAACCCCACTCCTGTGGAGGCGAGGTGAAGCACAACGTTCAGTCCACCAGAGTGAGGCTTATGCCCCCCTACTACTGGAGGGTGCATAATAGGGGGTGTACCTACACCAAGGAAGGGGCCATTGGCCCCAACCTGTACCAACCTGCAACACCCCTGCATTTAGTAGTTAGGGGCAACCCTGAACCTTGCCTCCTCAAACAAGAAGAAGGACCGAAGAGCCGTGCTGAAGAAGAAGAGGAGAACACTAACTGCCTTGATATCAGCCCTACTGGCTCGTCCAGACATCGACCTGCTCCAGTGGAATCCCAACGTGTCCTGCAGCCAGGAGCTCTCCAGAACCCTAAATCTTGTGGCCTGCTCATGAGCAGCCACCAACCGGAGGCCCCCTAGCCCCCATTGGATAACATTGGGCCGTCGCACTCTGCACCCGGCCGCCCTAGTGCAGCTGAGGGTGCTTTGAGAGTGCATCCTTGACCCTGGGGGAACTCTGGTTCTAACCCCAGACCACCAACCTCCACAACTAAGTACTTACCTGTACACTGATAACTCCATTTTCTCTCACAGGATGTCATTGACTGTTTTTCGGTAAAAAAAACTTCTAAGTACCGTGTTTGAATAAAAAAACTGCATTTACTTACCTATATTCAGGAAATATCCCAGTGTGCCATCCAGGTAAGCCACACTGTGTAAGTAAGGGAACCTGCAAAGTAATAGAACCAACACTCATCAAATGCAAGGAGAGGGGCTCTACCCACCAATGAGACAGGGCACCGGGCAAAACTCAAAAGTCAAGCATATAATTCCCTTCAGGAGAGGAATATACTGTTTCATTGTCCTGAAGAAGGTAGTTTTATCCTAGTTAACCCACCAAAATTCACTGACGCCTTGTTTTTGTTAATTTTGTGCTACATTGTATCACATTTTAATATGAAATTGGTTTCTGTAATGTGGTGTTCCTATGTATTTTCACAAAATGACTTGATTTTATGACCAATATGACTGTCTTAAGTGTTGTCTCTCTCCCCCCTCCTTTTTAGAATACGCCTAGGCAGCACTTGCGCTGTCTCTTCGAGACATGCTGTATTCAGGATATGTGCATAAAGCTCCGCCTTCTTCCCACCCATCTTTTTCATTGGCTCCTGTCCCTGTCCTTTGTAAATGGTGGCTTTTCATTGGTCATTAGGCTTTGTAGTCCCTCCTTAGTCCCCCTGTCTCTTTTTGTAACCTCCATGAGAACATCCATATTACTGTGTTGTTACGCCCTAGGTTTTAATTACAGCCTCAAGTCACTATTTTCTGAAAGACCTTCAGACAGGACACTCACTTGGTCCTAAACACTGGCAGTGGTTACTTTACTCACTAGCACATCTCACATTTATATTAGACCTTCTATACATTTCCCTTCATCAGCTCCACATAGAGTACAACCGAATCCGGAATTAATGGAATAATTATTTTGTCACATTTCAAAGCTACTAATTGTATATTTTGAATGAACTGTGGTACTGTCTTGCATGCAATGCATTATGGGTAGGGTGGATTTACCATATCTTCAAAGTTTATGATGCTCACTGGGGACCTCTAGATGCAGCTTGCGGTACTGCACCTACGACATCTCATATTTATATTAGACCTTCTACAAATTTCCCTTCATCAGCTTCACATAGAGTACAACCTAATCCAGAATTAATATAATATATATATTTCACATTTCAAAGCTACTAATTGTAAATATTGAATGTACTGTGGTACTGTCTTTCATGCAATGCATTATGGGTAGGGTGGATTTACCATATCTTCAAAGTTTATGATGCTCACTAGGGACCTCTAGGAGCTGCTTGCGGTACTGCACCTAGACATGCAGTGCTGGTGCCTTGCTCTCTAGGGACTCTAGGAGCAGCTTGCGGTACTACACAGAGACATGCAGTGCTGGTGCCTTGTTCACTAGTGACCTCTAGGAGCAGCTTACAGTACTGCACTGAGACATGCAGTGCTGGTGCCTTGCTCTCTAGGGACCTCTAGGAGCATCTTGCGGTACTGCACCTAGACATGCAGTGCTGGTGCCTTGCTCTCTAGGGACTCTAGGAGCAGCTTGCGGTACTGCACCTATACATGCAGTGCTGGTGCCTTGCTCACTAGGGACATCTAGGAGGCGGAGCAGCTTGCAGTACTGCACCGAGACATATAGTCCTGGTGCCTTGCTCAGTAGGGACTCTAGGAGCAGCTTGGGGTACTGCACCTAGACATGCAGTGCTGGTGCCTTGCTCTCTAGGGACTCTAGGAGCAGCTTGCGGTACTGCACCTAGACATGCAGTGCTGGTGCCTTGCTCTCTAGGGACTCTAGGAGCAGCTTGCAGTACTGCACAGAGACATGCAGTGCTGGTGCCTTGTTCACTAGTGACCTCTAGGAGCATCTTGCGGTACTGCACCTAGACATGCAGTGCTGGTGCCTTGCTCACTAGGGACCTCTAGGAGCAGCTTGCGGTACTGCACCTATACATGCAGTGCTGGTGCCTTGCTCACTAGGGACCTCTAGGAGCAGCTTGCAGTACTGCACTGAGACATGCAGTGCTGGTGCCTTGCTCACTGGGGACTCTAGGAGCAGCTTGCGGTACTGCACCTAGACATGCAGTGCTGGTGCCTTGTTCACTAGTGACCTCTAGGAGCAGCTTGCAGTACTGCACAGAGACATGCAGTGCTGGTGCCTTGTTCACTAGTGACCTCTAGGAGCATCTTGCGGTACTGCACCTAGACATGCAGTGCTGGTGCCTTGCTCACTAGGGACCTCTAGGAGCAGCTTGCGGTACTGCACCTATACATGCAGTGCTGGTGCCTTGCTCACTAGGGACCTCTAGGAGCAGCTTGCGGTATGTCATCTAGACATGCAGTGCGGGTGCCCTGCTCACTAGGTACCTCTAGGAGCAGCTTGCGGTATGTCATCTAGACATGCAGTGCTGGTGCCTTGTTCACTAGTGACCTCTAGGAGCATCTTGCGGTACTGCACTGAGACATGCAGTGCTGGTGCCTTGCTCACTAGGGACCTCTAGGAGCAGCTTGCGGTACTGCACCTAGACATGCAGTGCTGGTGCCTTGTTCACTAGTGACCTCTAGGAGCATCTTGCGGTACTGCACTGAGACATGCAGTGCTGGTGCCTTGATCACTAGGGACCTCTAGGAGCAGCTTGCGGTACTGCACCTATACATGCAGTGCTGGTGCCTTGCTCACTAGGGACCTCTAGGAGCAGCTTGCAGTACTGCACCTAGACATGCAGTGCTGGTGCCTTGCTCACTAGGGACCTCTAGGAGCAGCTTGCGGTATGTCATCTAGACATGCAGTGCGGGTGCCCTGCTCACTAGGTACCTCTAGGAGCAGCTTGCGGTACTGCACCTAGACAAGCAGTGCTGGTGCCTTGTTCACTAGTGACCTCTAGGAGCAGCTTGCGGTATGTCATCTAGACATGCAGTGCTGGTGCCTTGCTCTCTAGGGACTCTAGGAGCAGCTTGCGGTACTGCACTGAGACATGCAGTGCTGGTGCCTTGATCACTAGGGACCTCTAGGAGCAGCTTGCGATACTGCACCTATATATGCAGTGCTGGTGCCTTGCTCACTAGGGACCTCTAGGAGCAGCTTGCAGTACTGCACTGAGACATGCAGTGCTGGTGCCTTGCTCACTAGGGACCTCTAGGAGCAGCGTGCAGTACTGCACCGAGAAATACAGTGCTGGTGCCTTGCTCACTAGGGACCTCTAGGAGCAGTTTGAGGTACTGCACCTAGACATGCAGTGCTGGTGCCATGCTCACTAGGGACCTCTAGGAGCAGCTTGCGGTACTGCACCTAGATATGCAGTGCTGGTGTCTTGCTCACTAGGAGCCTCTAAGAGCAGCTAGCGGTACTGCACCGAGAAATTCATTGCTGGTGACTTGCTCACTAGGAACTTCTAGGAGCAGCTTGCGGTATGTCATCTAGACATGCAGTGCTGGTGCCTTGCTCACTAGGGACTATAGGACCAGCTTGCGGTACTGCACTTAGACATGCAGTGCTGGTGCCTTGCTCACTAGGGACTCTAGGAGCAGCTTGCGGTACTGCATCTAGACATGCAGTGCTGGTGCCTTGCTCACTAGGGACTCTAGGAGCAGCTTGCGGTACTGCACCTAGACATGCAGTGCTGGTGCCTTGCTCACTAGGGACCCCTAGGTGCAGCTTGCGGTACTGCATCTAGACATGCAGTGCTGGTGCCTTGCTCACTAGGGACTCTAGGAGCAGCTTGCGGTACTGCACTTAGACATGCAGTGCAGGTGCCTTGCTCACTAGGGACTCTAGGAGCAGTTTGCGGTACTGCATCTAGACATGCATTGCTGGTGCCTTGCTCACTAGGGACTCTAGGAGCTGCTTGCGGTACTGCACCTAGACATGCAGTGCTGGTGCCTTGCTCACTAGGGACTCTAGGTGAAGCTTGCGGTACTGCGCCTAGACATGCAGTGCTGGTGCCTTGCTCACTAGGGACTATAGGTGCAGCTTGCGGTACTGCGCCTAGACCTGCAGTGCTGGTGCCTTGCTTACTAGGGACCTCTAGGTGCAGCTTGCGGTACTGCGCCTAGACATGCAGTGCTGGTGCCTTGCTCACTAGGGACTATAGGTGCAGCTTGCGGTACTGCGCCTAGACCTGCAGTGCTGGTGCCTTGCTTACTAGGGACCTCTAGGTGCAGCTTGCGGTACTGCACCTAGACCTGCAGTGCTGGTGCCTTGCTCACTAGGGACTATAGGTGCAGCTTGCGGTACTGCACCTAGACATGCAGTGCTGGTGCCTTGCTTACTAGGGACCTCTAGGTGCAGCTTGCGGTACTGCGCCTAGACATGCAGTGCTGGTGCCTTGCTTACTAGGGACCTCTAGGTGCAGTTTGCGGTACTGCATCTAGACATGCAGTGCTGTTGCCTTGCTTACTAGGGACCTCTAGTTGCAGTTTGCGGTACTGCGCCTACCACATCTCATATTTATATTAGACCTTCTATAAATTTCCCTTCATCAGCTCCACATAGAGTACAACCTAATCCAGAATTAATATAATATATATTTTTTCACATTTCAAAGCTACTAATTGTAAATATTGAATGTACTGTGGTACTGTCTTTCATGCAATGCATTATGGGTAGGGTGGATTTACCATATCTTCAAAGTTTATGATGCTCACTAGGGACCTCTAGTTGCAGTTTGCGGTACTGCGCCTACCACATCTCATATTTATATTAGTCCTTCTATAAATTTCCCTTCATCAGCTCCACATAAAGTACAACCTAATCCGGAATTAATATAATTATTGTTTTGTCACATTTCAAAGCTACTAATTGTATATATGGACATAACTATTTGAATGTACTTGTGGTACTGTCTTGCATGCAATGCATTATGGGAGTATCATAAGTTTGATGCTCACCAGGGACCTCTAGAAGCAGCTTGCGGTGTGTCATCTAGACATGCAGTGCTGGTGCCTTGCTCACTAGGGACCTCTAGGAGCAGCTTACAGTACTGCACTGAGACATGCAGTGCTGGTGCCTTGCTCACTAGGGACTCTAGGAGCAGCTTGCGGTACTGCACCTAGACATGCAGTGCTGGTGCCTTGCTCACTAGGGACCTCTAGGAGCAGCTTGCGGTACTGCGCCTAGACATGCAGTGCTGGTGCCTTGCTCACTAGGGACTCTAGGAGCTGCTTGCGGTACTGCACCTAGACATGCAGTGCTGGTGCCTTGCTCACTAGGGACTCTAGGAGCAGTTTGCGGTACTGCATCTAGATATGCAGTGCTGGTGCCTTGCTCACTAGGGACCTCTAAGAGCAGCTTGCGGTACTGCACCTAGACATGCAGTGCTGGTGCCTTGCTCACTAGGGACTATAGGTGCAGCTTGCGGTACTGCGCCTAGACCTGCAGTGCTGGTGCCTTGCTTACTAGGGACCTCTAGGTGCAGCTTGCGGTACTGCGCCTAGACCTGCAGTGCTGGTGCCTTGCTCTCTAGGGACTCTAGGAGCAGCTTGCGGTACTGCACCAAGACATGCAGTGCTGGTGCCTTGCTTACTAGGGACCTCTAGGTGCAGCTTGCGGTACTGCGCCTAGACATGCAGTGCTGGTGCCTTGCTTACTAGGGACCTCTAGTTGCAGTTTGCGGTACTGCGCCTACCACATCTCATATTTATATTAGACCTTCTATACATTTCCCTTCATCAGCTTCACATAGAGTACAACCTAATCCAGAATTAATATAATAATTTTTTTTTCACATTTCAAAGCTACTAATTGTAAATATTGAATGTACTGTGGTACTGTCTTTCATGCAATGCATTATGGGTATGGATTTACCATATCTTCATAGTTTATGATGTTCTGTAGGGACCTCTAGATGCAGTTTGCGGTACTGCGCCTACCACATCTCATATTTATATTAGACCTTCTATACATTTCCCTTCATCAGCTCCACATAGAGTACAACCTAATCCAGAATTAATATAATATATATTTTTTCACATTTCAAAGCTACTAATTGTAAATATTGAATGTACTGTGGTACTGTCTTTCATGCAATGCATCATGGGTAGGGTGGATTTACCATATCTTCAAAGTTTATGATGCTCACTAGGGACCTCTAGGAGCAGCTTGCGGTACTGCGCCTAGACATCTATATTAGACATTCTATAAATTTCCCTTCATCAGCTCCACATAAAGTACAACCTAATCCGGAATTAATATAATTATTGTTTTGTCTCATTTCAAAGCTACTAATTGTATATATGGACATAACTATTTGAATGTACTTGTGGTACTGTCTTGCATGCAATGCATTATGGGAGTATCATAAGTTTGATGCTCACCAGGGACCTCTAGGAGCAGCTTGCGGTATGTCATCTAGACATGCAGTGCTGGTGCCTTGCTCACTAGGGACCTCTAGGAGCAGCTTACAGTACTGCACTGAGACATGCAGTGCTGGTGCCCTGCTCACTAGGGACCTCTAGGAGCAGCTTGCGGTACTGCACCTAGACCTGCAGTGCTGGTGCCTTGCTCACTAGGGACCTCTAGGAGCAGCTTGCGGTACTGCACTTAGACATGCAGTGCTGGTGCCTTGTTCACTAGTGACCTCTAGGAGCAGCTTGCGGTACTGCACCGAGACATGCAGTGCTGGTGCCTTGCTCACTAGGGTCCTCTAGGAGTAGTTTGCTGTACTGCACCTAGACATGCAGTGCTGGTGCCTTGCTCACTAGGGACCTCTAGGAGCAGCTTGCGGTACTGCACCTAGACAAGCAGTGCTGGTGCCTTGCTCACTAGGGACCTCTAGGAGCAGCTTGCGGTACTGCACCTAGACATGCAGTGCTGGTGCCTTGCTCACTAGGGACCTCTAGGAGCAGCTTGCGGTACTGCACTGAGACATGCAGTGCGGGTGCCTTGCTCAGTAGGGACTCTAGGAGCAGCTTGCGGTACTGCACCTAGACATGCAGTGCTGGTGCCTTGCTCACTAGGGACCTCTAGGAGCAGCTTGCGGTACTGCACTGAGACATGCAGTGCTGGTGCCTTGCTCACTGGGGACTCTAGGAGCAGCTTGCGGTACTGCACCTAGACATGCAGTGCTGGTGCCTTGCTCTCTAGGGACTCTAGGAGCAGCTTGCGGTACTGCACCTAGACATGCAGTGCTGGTGCCTTGCTCACTAGGGACCTCTAGGAGCAGCTTGCAGTACTGCACCTAGACATGCAGTGCTGGTGCCTTGCTCAGTAGGGACTCTAGGAGCAGCTTGCGGTACTGCACCTAGACATGCAGTGCTGGTGCCTTGCTCAGTAGGGACTCTAGGAGCAGCTTGCAGTACTGCACCTAGACATGCAGTGCTGGTGCCTTGCTCACTAGGGACCTCTAGGAGCAGCTTGCAGTACTGCACCTAGACATGCAGTGCTGGTGCCTTGCTCAGTAGGGACTCTAGGAGCAGCTTGCGGTACTGCACCTAGACATGCAGTGCTGGTGCCTTGCTCAGTAGGGACTCTAGGAGCAGCTTGCAGTACTGCACCTAGACATGCAGTGCTGGTGCCTTGCTCACTAGGGACCTCTAGGAGCATCTTGCGGTACTGCACCTAGACATGCAGTGCTGGTGCCTTGCTCACTAGGGACCTCTAGGAGCAGCTTGCAGTACTGCACCTAGACATGCAGTGCTGGTGCCTTGCTCACTAGGGACCTCTAGGAGCAGCTAGCGGTACTGCACCTAGACATGCAGTGCTGGTGCCTTGCTCACTAGGGACCTCTAGGAGCAGCTTGCGGTACTGCACCGAGAAATACAGTGCTGGCGCCTTGCTCACTAGGGACTCTAGGAGCAGCTTGCGGTACTGCACATAGACATGCAGTGCTGGTGCCTTGCTCACTAGGGACCTCTAGGTGCAGCTTGCGGTACTGCATCTAGACATGCAGTGCTGGTGCCTTGCTCACTAGGGACTCCAGGAGCAGCTTGCAGTACTGCACTGAGACATGCAGTGCTGGTGCCTTGCTCACTAGGGACTCTAGGAGCAGTTTGCGGTACTGCACCTAGACATGCAGTGCTGGTGCCTTGCTCACTAGGGACTCTAGGAGCAGTTTGCGGTACTGCATCTAGACATGCAGTGCTGGTGCCTTGCTCACTAGGGACTCTAGGAGCAGTTTGCGGTACTGCATCTAGACATGCAGTGCTGGTGCCTTGCTCACTAGGGACCTCTAAGAGCAGCTTGCGGTACTGCACCTAGACATGCAGTGCTGGTGCCTTGCTCTCTAGGGACTCTAGGAGCAGCTTGCGGTACTGCACCTAGACATGCAGTGCTGGTGCCTTGCTCTCTAGGGACTCTAAGAGCAGCTTGCGGTACTGCACCTAGACATGCAGTGCTGGTGCCTTGCTCTCTAGGGACTCTAGGAGCAGCTTGCGGTACTGCACCTAGACATGCAGTGCTGGTGCCTTGCTCTCTAGGGACTCTAGGAGCAGCTTGCGGTACTGCACCTAGACATGCAGTGCTGGTGCCTTGCTCTCTAGGGACTCTAGGAGCAGCTTGCGGTACTGCACCTAGACATGCAGTGCTGGTGCCTTGCTCTCTAGGGACTCTAGGAGCAGCTTGCGGTACTGCAGCCAGACATGCAGTGCTGGTGCCTTGCTCTCTAGGGACTCTAGGAGCAGCTTGCGGTACTGCACCTAGACATGCAGTGCTGGTGCCTTGCTCTCTAGGGACTCTAGGAGCAGCTTGCGGTACTGCACCTAGACATGCAGTGCTGGTGCCTTGCTCTCTAGGGACTCTAGGAGCAGCTTGCGGTACTGCACCTAGACATGCAGTGCTGGTGCCTTGCTCACTAGGGAGCTCTAGGAGCAGCTTGCGGTACTGCACCTAGACATGCAGTGCTGGTGCCTTGCTCACTGGGGACTCTAGGAGAAGCTTGCAGTACTGCAGCTAGACATGCAGTGCTGGTGCCTTGCTCACTGGGGACTCTAGGAGCAGCTTGCGGTACTGCACCTAGACATGCAGTGCTGGTGCCTTGCTCTCTAGGGACTCTAGGAGCAGCTTGCGGTACTGCACCTAGACATGCAGTGCTGGTGCCTTGCTCTCTAGGGACTCTAAGAGCAGCTTGCGGTACTGCACCTAGACATGCAGTGCTGGTGCCTTGCTCTCTAGGGACTCTAGGAGCAGCTTGCGGTACTGCACCTAGACATGCAGTGCTGGTGCCTTGCTCACTGGGGACTCTAGGAGCAGCTTGAGGTACTGCACCTAGACATGCAGTGCTGGTGCCTTGCTCACTAGGGAGCTCTAGGAGCAGCTTGAGGTACTGCATCTAGACATGCAGTGCGGGTGCCCTGCTCACTAGGTACCTCTAGGAGCAGCTTGCGGTACTGCACCTAGACATGCAGTGCTGGTGCCTTGCTCACTGGGGACTCTAGGAGAAGCTTGCAGTACTGCAGCTAGACATGCAGTGCTGGTGCCTTGCTCACTGGGGACTCTAGGAGAAGCTTGCAGTACTGCACCGAGACATGCAGTGCTGGTGCCTTTCTTATTAGGGACCTCTAGGAGCAGCTTGCGGTACTGCACCTAGACATGCAGTGCTGGTGCCTTGCTCTCTAGGGACTCTCGGAGCAGCTTGCGGTACTGCACCTAGACATGCAGTGCTGGTGCCTTGCTCTCTAGGGACTCTAGGAGCAGCTTGCGGTACTGCACCTAGACATGCAGTGCTGGTGCCTTGCTCTCTAGGGACTCTAGGAGCAGCTTGCGGTACTGCACCTAGACATGCAGTGCTGGTGCCTTGCTCACTGGGGACTCTAGGAGCAGCTTGCGGTACTGCACCTAGACATGCAGTGCTGGTGCCTTGCTCACTAGGGACCTCTAGGAGCAGCTTGCAGTACTGCACCTAGACATGCAGTGCTGGTGCCTTGCTCTCTAGGGACTCTAGGAGCAGCTTGCGGTACTGCACCTAGACATGCAGTGCTGGTGCCTTGCTCACTGGAGACTCTAGGAGCAGCTTCCGGTACTGCACCTAGACATGCAGTGCTGGTGCCTTGCTCACTAGGGACTCTAGGAGCAGCTTGAGGTACTGCACCTAGACATGCAGTGCTGGTGCCTTGCTCACTAGGGAGCTCTAGGAGCAGCTTGAGGTACTGCATCTAGACATGCAGTGCGGGTGCCCTGCTCACTAGGTACCTCTAGGAGCAGCTTGCAGTACTGCACCTAGACATGCAGTGCTGGTGCCTTGCTCACTAGGGACCTCTAGGAGCAGCTAGCGGTACTGCACCTAGACATGCAGTGCTGGTGCCTTGCTCACTAGGGACCTCTAGTAGCAGCTTGCGGTACTGCACCGAGAAATACAGTGCTGGCGCCTTGCTCACTAGGGACTCTAGGAGCAGCTTGCGGTACTGCACATAGACATGCAGTGCTGGTGCCTTGCTCACTAGGGACCTCTAGGTGCAGCTTGCGGTACTGCATCTAGACATGCAGTGCTGGTGCCTTGCTCACTAGGGACTCCAGGATCAGCTTGCAGTACTGCAGTGAGACATGCAGTGCTGGTGCCTTGCTCACTAGGGACTCTAGGAGCAGTTTGCGGTACTGCACCTAGACATGCAGTGCTGGTGCCTTGCTCACTAGGGACTCTAGGAGCAGTTTGCGGTACTGCATCTAGACATGCAGTGCTGGTGCCTTGCTCACTAGGGACTCTAGGAGCAGTTTGCGGTACTGCATCTAGACATGCAGTGCTGGTGCCTTGCTCACTAGGGACCTCTAAGAGCAGCTTGCGGTACTGCACCTAGACATGCAGTGCTGGTGCCTTGCTCTCTAGGGACTCTAGGAGCAGCTTGCGGTACTGCACCTAGACATGCAGTGCTGGTGCCTTGCTCTCTAGGGACTCTAAGAGCAGCTTGCGGTACTGCACCTAGACATGCAGTGCTGGTGCCTTGCTCTCTAGGGACTCTAGGAGCAGCTTGCGGTACTGCACCTAGACATGCAGTGCTGGTGCCTTGCTCTCTAGGGACTCTAGGAGCAGCTTGCGGTACTGCACCTAGACATGCAGTGCTGGTGCCTTGCTCTCTAGGGACTCTAGGAGCAGCTTGCGGTACTGCACCTAGACATGCAGTGCTGGTGCCTTGCTCTCTAGGGACTCTAGGAGCAGCTTGCGGTACTGCACCTAGACATGCAGTGCTGGTGCCTTGCTCTCTAGGGACTCTAGGAGCAGCTTGCGGTACTGCACCTAGACATGCAGTGCTGGTGCCTTGCTCTCTAGGGACTCTAGGAGCAGCTTGCGGTACTGCACCTAGACATGCAGTGCTGGTGCCTTGCTCACTAGGGAGCTCTAGGAGCAGCTTGCGGTACTGCACCTAGACATGCAGTGCTGGTGCCTTGCTCACTGGGGACTCTAGGAGAAGCTTGCAGTACTGCAGCTAGACATGCAGTGCTGGTGCCTTGCTCACTGGGGACTCTAGGAGCAGCTTGCGGTACTGCACCTAGACATGCAGTGCTGGTGCCTTGCTCTCTAGGGACTCTAGGAGCAGCTTGCGGTACTGCACCTAGACATGCAGTGCTGGTTCCTTGCTCTCTAGGGACTCTAAGAGCAGCTTGCGGTACTGCACCTAGACATGCAGTGCTGGTGCCTTGCTCTCTAGGGACTCTAGGAGCAGCTTGCGGTACTGCACCTAGACATGCAGTGCTGGTGCCTTGCTCACTGGGGACTCTAGGAGCAGCTTGAGGTACTGCACCTAGACATGCAGTGCTGGTGCCTTGCTCACTAGGGAGCTCTAGGAGCAGCTTGAGGTACTGCATCTAGACATGCAGTGCGGGTGCCCTGCTCACTAGGTACCTCTAGGAGCAGCTTGCGGTACTGCACCTAGACATGCAGTGCTGGTGCCTTGCTCACTGGGGACTCTAGGAGAAGCTTGCAGTACTGCAGCTAGACATGCAGTGCTGGTGCCTTGCTCACTGGGGACTCTAGGAGAAGCTTGCAGTACTGCACCGAGACATGCAGTGCTGGTGCCTTTCTTATTAGGGACCTCTAGGAGCAGCTTGCGGTACTGCACCTAGACATGCAGTGCTGGTGCCTTGCTCTCTAGGGACTCTAGGAGCAGCTTGCGGTACTGCACCTAGACATGCAGTGCTGGTGCCTTGCTCTCTAGGGACTCTAGGAGCAGCTTGCGGTACTGCACCTAGACATGCAGTGCTGGTGCCTTGCTCTCTAGGGACTCTAGGAGCAGCTTGCGGTACTGCACCTAGACATGCAGTGCTGGTGCCTTGCTCACTGGGGACTCTAGGAGCAGCTTGCGGTACTGCACCTAGACATGCAGTGCTGGTGCCTTGCTCACTAGGGACCTCTAGGAGCAGCTTGCAGTACTGCACCTAGACATGCAGTGCTGGTGCCTTGCTCTCTAGGGACTCTAGGAGCAGCTTGCGGTACTGCACCTAGACATGCAGTGCTGGTGCCTTGCTCACTGGGGACTCTAGGAGCAGCTTGCGGTACTGCACCTAGACATGCAGTGCTGGTGCCTTGCTCACTAGGGACTCTAGGAGCAGCTTGAGGTACTGCACCTAGACATGCAGTGCTGGTGCCTTGCTCACTAGGGAGCTCTAGGAGCAGCTTGAGGTACTGCATCTAGACATGCAGTGCGGGTGCCCTGCTCACTAGGTACCTCTAGGAGCAGCTTGCGGTACTGCACCTAGACATGCAGTGCTGGTGCCTTGCTCACTGGGGACTCTAGGAGCAGCTTGCGGTATGTCATCTAGACATGCAGTGCTGGAGCCTTGCTCACTAGGGACCTCTAGGAGCAGCTTGCGGTGCTGCACCGAGACATGCAGTGCTGGTGCCTTGCTCACTAGGGACTCTAGGAGCAGCTTGCGGTACTGCACCTAGACATGCAGTGCTGGTGCCTTGCTCTCTAGGGACTCTAGGAGCAGCTTGCGGTACTGCACCTAGACATGCAGTGCGGGTGCCCTGCTCACTAGGGACTCTAGGAGCAGCTTGCGGTACTGCACCTAGACATGCAGTGCTGGTGCCTTGCTCACTAGTGACCTCTAGGAGCATCTTGCGGTACTGCACAGAGACATGCAGTGCTGGTGCCTTGTTCACTAGTGACCTCTAGGAGCATCTTGCGGTACTGCACAGAGACATGCAGTGCTGGTGCCTTGCTCACTAGGGACTCTAGGAGCAGCTTGCGGTACTGCACCTAGACATGCAGTGCTGGTGCCTTGCTCTCTAGGGACTCTAGGAGCAGCTTGCGGTACTGCACCTAGACATGCAGTGCTGGTGCCTTGCTCTCTAGGGACTCTAGGAGCAGCTTGCGGTACTGCACCTAGACATGCAGTGCTGGTGCCTTGCTCTCTAGGGACTCTAGGAGCAGCTTGCGGTACTGCACCTAGACATGCAGTGCTGGTGCCTTGCTCTCTAGGGACTCTAGGAGCAGCTTGCGGTACTGCACCTAGACATGCAGTGCTGGTGCCTTGCTCACTAGGGAGCTCTAGGAGCAGCTTGTGGTGCTGCACTTAGACATACAGTGCTAGTGTCTCGCTCACTAGAGACCTCTAGGAGCAGCTTGCGGTACTGCACCTAGACATGCAGTGCTGGTGCCTTGCTCACTGGGGACTCTAGGAGCAGCTTGAGGTACTGCACCTAGACATGCAGTGCTGGTGCCTTGCTCACTAGGGAGCTCTAGGAGCAGCTTGAGGTACTGCATCTAGACATGCAGTGCGGGTGCCCTGCTCACTAGGTACCTCTAGGAGCAGCTTGCGGTACTGCACCTAGACATGCAGTGCTGGTGCCTTGCTCACTGGGGACTCTAGGAGAAGCTTGCAGTACTGCAGCTAGACATGCAGTGCTGGTGCCTTTCTTATTAGGGACCTCTAGGAGCAGCTTGCGGTACTGCACCTAGACATGCAGTGCTGGTGCCTTGCTCTCTAGGGACTCTAGGAGCAGCTTGCGGTACTGCACCTAGACATGCAGTGCTGGTGCCTTGCTCTCTAGGGACTCTAGGAGCAGCTTGCAGTACTGCACCTAGACATGCAGTGCTGGTGCCTTGCTCACTAGTGACCTCTAGGAGCAGCTTGCGGTACTGCACCTAGACATGCAGTGCTGGTGCCTTGCTCACTAGGGAGCTCTAGGAGCAGCTTGCGGTACTGCACCTAGACATGCAGTGCTGGTGCCTTGCTCTCTAGGGACTCTAAGAGCAGCTTGCGGTACTGCACCTCGACATGCAGCGCTGGTGCCTTGCTCACTAGGGACCTCTAGGAGCAGCTTGCGGTACTGCACCTAGACATGCAGTGCTGGTGCCTTGCTCACTAGGGAGCTCTAGGAGCAGCTTGCGGTACTGCACCTAGACATGCAGTGCTGGTGCCTTGCTCACTGGGGACTCTAGGAGCAGCTTGAGGTACTGCACCTAGACATGCAGTGCTGGTGCCTTGCTCTCTAGGGACTCTAGGAGCAGCTTGCGGTACTGCACCTAGACATGCAGTGCTGGTGCCTTGCTCACTAGGGACTCTAGGAGCAGCTTGCGGTACTGCACCTAGACAAGCAGTGCTGTTGCCTTGCTCACTAGGGACCTCTAGGAGCAGCTTGCGGTACTGCACCTAGACATGCAGTGCTGGTGCCTTGCTCACTGGGGACTCTAGGAGCAGCTTGCGGTACTGCACCTAGACATGCAGTGCTGGTGCCTTGCTCACTAGGGACCTCTAGGAGCAGCTTGCGGTACTGCACCTAGACATGCAGTGCTGGTGCCTTGCTCACTAGGGACCCCTAGGTGCAGCTTGCGGTACTGTACCTAGACATGCAGTGCTGGTGCCTTGCTCACTGGGGACTCTAGGAGCAGCTTGCGGTACTGCACCTAGACATGCAGTGCTGGTGCCTTGCTCACTAGTGACCTCTAGGAGCAGCTTGCGGTACTGCACTGAGACATGCAGTGCTGGTGCCTTGCTCACTAGGGACCTCTAGGAGGAGCTTGCGGTACTGCACAGAGACAAGCAGTGCTGGTGCCTTGCTCACTAGGGACCTCTAGGAGCAGCTTGTGGTACTGCACCTAGACATACAGTGCTGGTGCCTTGCTCACTAGGGACCTCTAGGAGCAGCTTGCAGTACTGCACCTAGACATACAGTGCTGGTGCCTTGCTCACTGGGGACTCTAGGAGCAGCTTGCAGTACTGCACCTAGACATACAGTGCTGGTGCCTTGCTCACTAGGGACCTCTAGGAGCAGCTGGCGGTACTGCACCTAGACATACAGTGCTGGTGCCTTGCTCACTAGGGACCTCTAGGAGCAGCTTGCAGTACTGCACCTAGACATACAGTGCTGGTGCCTTGCTCACTAGGGACCTCTAGGAGCAGCTTGCGGTACTGCACCTAGACATGCAGTGCTGGTGCCTTGCTCACTCAGGACCTCTAGGAGCAGCTTGCGGTACTGCGCCTAGACCTGCAGTGCTGGTGCCTTGCTCACTAGGGACCTCTGGGAGCAGCTTGCGGTACTGCGCCTAGACCTGCAGTGCTGGTGCCTTGCTCACTAGGGACCTCTAGGAGCAGCTGGCGGTACTGCACCTAGACATGCAGTGCTGGTGCCTTGCTCACTAGGGACCTCTAGGAGCAGCTTGCGGTACTGCACCTAGACATGCAGTGCTGGTGCCTTGCTCACTAGGGACCTCTAGAAGCAGCTTGCGGTACTGCACTGAGACATGCAGTGCTGGTGCCTTGCTCACTAGGGACCTCTAGGAGCAGCTTGCGGTATGTCATCTAGACATGCAGTGCTGGTGCCTTGCTCACTGGGGACCTCTAGGAGCAGCTTGCGGTACTGCACCTAGACATGCAGTGCTGGTGCCTTGCTCACTAGGGACCTCTAGGAGCAGCTTGCGGTACTGCACCTAGACATGCAGTGCTGGTGCCTTGCTCACTAGGGACTCTAGGAGCAGCTTGCGGTACTGCACCTAGACATGCAGTGCTGGTGCCTTGTTCACTAGTGACCTCTAGGAGCAGCTTGCGGTACTGCACCTAGACATGCAGTGCTGGTGCCTTGCTCACTGGGGACTCTAGGAGCAGCGTGCGGTACTGCATCTAGACATGCAGTGCTGGTGCCTTGCTCACTAGGGACCTCTAGGAGCAGCTTGTGGTACTGCACCTAGACATACAGTGCTGGTGCCTTGCTCTCTAGGGACTCCAGGAGCAGCTTGCGGTACTGCACCTAGACATGCAGTGCTGGTGCCTTGCTCACTAGGGACCTCTAGGAGCAGCTTGCGGTACTGCACCTAGACATGCAGTGCTGGTGCCTTGCTCACTGGGGACTCTAGGAGCAGCGTGCGGTACTGCATCTAGACATGCAGTGCTGGTGCCTTGCTCACTAGGGACCTCTAGGAGCAGCTTGTGGTACTGCACCTAGACATACAGTGCTGGTGCCTTGCTCTCTAGGGACTCCAGGAGCAGCTTGCGGTACTGCACCTAGACATGCAGTGCTGGTGCCTTGCTCACTGGGGACTCTAGGAGCAGCGTGCGGTACTGCATCTAGACATGCAGTGCTGGTGCCTTGCTCACTAGGGACCTCTAGGAGCAGCTTGTGGTACTGCACCTAGACATACAGTGCTGGTGCCTTGCTCTCTAGGGACTCCAGGAGCAGCTTGCGGTACTGCACCTAGACATGCAGTGCTGGTGCTTTGCTCACTGGGGACTCTAGGAGCAGCTTGCGGTACTGCACTGAGACATACATTGCTGGATCCTGGCTCACTACGCAATCATTTGCAATGCACTAGGTCTCGCATTACTGAAAGTATGAGCTAATGGTGTTGCATTATTATTTGCAATGCAATACCTCAAACTAGCAGTAATGCAAAACTTATTGCATTGCAATCTTGTTATATTGTATTTTCAGAAGACTCCGTGTATATAATGTTTTTTTTATTTTTGTGATTAGTTGTAACAGATATATTGTGAAAATGAATATTTGCATCAATGTTTGCATTCAAATTGGAGATATAAGTATTTCTTGTGCTTTCTAAGTCAGATTGTGTATAGATTATTTATAGAGTGATTGATTTGAATGATAAAGAGTACCGAAAGGGACTATATTCTTGACTTTTGATACAACCAATACTCACAAAGTAATTATAAGGTATATGCCCAGTAATTCAACAGTTCCTTTTTACAAGTGATTTATCTGTAACCAAAACAGAGTACACAGAATTGCATTAAACTGTATTGTTTCTATAAAGTATCATTTCACGTACCTGTACCAGGCCTGCTTGGTACTAGGAAATAAATACAACTTAATTATATTTTTATACAAAACAAATTGGTCGGAGTTCAGTCCTTGAGTGTGTGAAATCATTTCTTTCCTGATTGTGTACAATAAATGCTTAACACTACCCTCTGATAAGGCCTTACTGCTCGCCCACACTACCACAAATAGAAAGTAAGGCACTATCTACTTTAACCTCTGCCTACCTTTGGGGATCCACTGGACTCTGTGCCAACTATATCTCACTTTGGTATAGTATGTACAGAGCCAGCTTCCTACATGAGGTAAGTCACTTTTCCCCTTACAGGAGGTCTCCATCTCCCAACTGGAGCTCAGAGAGGGTGTGACATCTACAGCAGTGTCTTGCAATCCTTGGGGAAGCAGTCAGGTGCAGTTGACTGGCTTGACCTGCCGGTCACAGCATAATCCTCCCGTCCAGGCCGCAAACCGAAAACTTGACCACAGTGGTTCAGGCAGCCATTTCTGGCATTTGGTGTTGCCACGTTACTCACATTCAGGTGGGATTGCATTCACTATGACAGCCCCTCACGGCATGCGGGGTCGGCAAATTCGGAGTACACAAGTCTCACGCTCCTGGCTCATATAAGTTCAACGGTGGCCCGCTTTGGCAAACGGGGTCACCGCTGAATAGCTGTGTGGGAATGGTGCTTTCCGCATAATGGTCGTCTCACGGCTGAGATCACAGTGGCCTCCTGGCATGTAGGGTTTGCTGGACCAGTCCTGCACATGGGCAATGACCTAATCGGGGCACAGCCGTTCTCCTCATTCTTTGCTCAGGGAGTCCTCTCTGTAGAACTCTCCACTTAACTTGGCTACCTCCAATGCTCTCCTCTTTCTCACAGTCCACATTGGCCTTGTCAAGCAGGCAGGCGAGGGTACTCCAGGCTCCAGGACAGATGATGTTGGTTTTTCCTGGGTGATGTCCCCATACCCAGTAGGAAAGCTAGCAGGCCTTAGCCCCAAGTCTTGGCGATGCAGAAGTCCTTCAGAGCTTCCCCTTCTCACAAATTCCGTCCGGCTGCTAGGCAGATGACAAAGTTTGGGGTCTCAACCTCCCCTTCTTGTAGTCCGTTTCCAGACACTAAAATTGGATTTAGAGTCTGAGTCTTTGAAGTTTTATCTTGGGGTTTGGCTTCTGTTGAAGTGGACACTGCTCTTTTTCTGCTTTCCCCTTCAAAGGATGGTGATCACAGCAGGCACGACTCCAAGCTGATTGACCCACAACACAATTCATGGGCGTGACCAGAGTTCACCTCTAGATGTCAGCCACAGTGGTATATGCATCGAAAGGTTAATTTCAGACCTTCAGCCCTAATTTCTATGATTCCCTTATCAACCCATTCTCCTTCCTGAGATGTGTCCAGGCCCCTTCCTTGTGATCTATCACTGAATCAAAGAGCAGGCTTTTGAAGTGTAAGGGCAGTATTTTCTTTCTCTCCTCTGTCGCTCCACCCTGCTCACGGGAATGCAACTGTTGCAGGGATTCTGCGCAGTAACAGAACTATGCTTGGGATTATGAGACCTTAATAGACATGGACTGAGTCATCCTACCACCTGAGTTCCCATGAACCCGGAACCGACTAGCTATAGTGTCTGGGTGAGTGCTGGGATGTGAGGCAGTGTGTGCCTACCCTCCTCCTGTTTGAAAAGGCTCCCTTGAACTTAAGAGCTGACGAGCTCTGGTTGGTGCACCTGCACCCAGCGAGTGGCAGTGAGACCTGAGAAGACTTTGGGCAGCATTTCCAGCACCCCCAAAAATAATATGTTGCTCTTTACTGAGGAAGGGCAACAATCCTGAAACAAGTGTCAAGAGATACACAGCACTGGCTGCACCAAAAAGGGTGAAAAACTAAAGCCTGTCACCGAAGTAAGTATTATCCTGCACTGCATTTACTATGGTGCATGGGATAAGCTGAGTGCAGGGATGTGAGGCAGTGTGCGTGTACCCTCCTCCAGCTATAGTGTCTCACTTGCCCTCCTACTCACTCACAGGGATGTATGTCACTACAAAGCATGCTTTTACAACGCATGCCATTACGACGCAGGTTTTACAACGCAAGTCGTTACAACGACTTGCGTTGGGGGCGCTGGATAGTGAATAGTTAAATTTACTATTCCAACTCCAGTTCCAGTGGATAGTAGGGAAGGTGTTGGATAGTAATTAAACTATTCCCTATCCTAGAGCGCCCTCCAGCGCAATTCGTTGTAATGACTTGCGTTGTAAAAGTTGCGTCGTAATGGTAGTGCGTTGTAAAAGTTGCGTTTTAAAGGATGTTTCCCACTCACAGAGGATCAAGTGAAGAGACACCCCAGAAGACAACACTCCCAACCATCTCAGGAATTGCGGTTGCAAGACACACCCTCTCACACTCGTACTAGTCCACAATTACAATTGGATCTGACAGAGACATGAGAAAAGTTCAACCCCTTGGCTGCGAGATTAATTTTTCCACAGTGCGAGAGGGGGTGTGAGCGCAGTGCCACAGAGCTCAGGACGAGTCACGGTAGTCATGTGCTCATGACGGCCGGTAGTCATCCAAACTCCGCCCACTGATTAATTCACCCGCACAGGTGGGGAATTAATCGTGCGTTTGCGGAGCGGCAACGTTCTGACGGCTCCCGACCGTCATGAGCACATGATTACCGTGATTTATGATGGCCGGGACCCGTCCCGTGCAGGGAACCAGTTAAAATGTTTATTGTAACTATAGCGCTCTAGTACGCACTATACATGTATACTCAGAAAATGCTAAATACAAATACGGTCAGCATAGTAAGTAGTCCATAAATCATAAAAGAAGCTGTCATTAAATAAGCCAGGGCAGCCTGACCTCCCTCCCCTTCTACAGAAGCAAAATGATTATATATCAGAAGATCTCTGGGTGTTAGCAGCAGACTCCGTACCTCGGCATACACAGATGAAAGTTGTACATCTCAGGTGCTGTCACAATCTCTTCCTTGGAAAGATCCCTCTACAAGTGTGTGTGGTTACCTAACTGTGCATACCTATATGACAAAAGTATGTGGTCTGAAACAGCAACTGTAACTGCGTAATTTGTCTAGGTACGAAGGCCTGACCAGAACCCAGTGACAAGGGGCATTGTTGTTTCACCTTGGCTACGGTGTTCAGCATAAACCCCAGTAAAGAACAAAATGCAAAAACAACAGTAGGGTCTGTGTGAAAGTACAGTGAGGCAAAGCAAAGCAGAGGGCAGTCTGCAACGTGCTCATGCTAACTTAAGGAAAGCGACAATGGACCTGAATGGGAGGACATATGACACAGCAACACACAAATCTGTCTGGGGGATTCCTCTCCTCCCGTCCTCGTGTCTTCACCAGGCGGGCTTGGGCTCCCAGAATGGAGTCCAGGGTCATCCATACAATGTGCCTATGGAGTCATGCTTAGACTCAGCGTACATTCAGAGCACACTTTCCTATCAGCGCTGAAACCTCTATACATTGTACCACTACAAGTACACATACATTCAGTCTGCGTGTACTGTTCAGCGCTGAAGCATTTCTATACTGTACCTGGGTGGGCTATTTACCAAACCTTCTCTGCCAGCAAACACGCACCCTCTGCAAGCTGCACAACACTTCACCCTTCATGTGTTGTACTTAGCGCACTCACACAAGCACCCAGCGTATGCTTCCAGTGTGCATGCACTGCACTGCATCTTTCATGTTGTGTATGTCTCGCATGCACACATACACCCAGCACATGCACTAATGCCACATATACTACACAGCACTGCTCTATCTTTGTACGGTAATCTTACAAGCACACATGCATCTAGCACAGAATCACCACTCCTGCGCTGCGCAGCACTCTACATGTGACGATGTAGGCCAAGGGTCAGGTAAGCACACACACTCACCCTGTGCACACTGCGAAACATGTCACCCTTCATGCATTGTACTTCACACATTCACATATACACCCAGCACATGCTTCCTGTGCTCATGCACTGCGCAGCACTGCATCTTTCGTGTCATGTATTGCTTGCAGTCATACATACACCCAGCACATGCTTCCAGTACGCACGCACTGCGCAGCACTGCATCTTTCGTGTCATGTATTGCTTGCAGTCATACATACACTCAGCACATGCACTAATCCCACGTACAACATACAGTACTGATCTATCCGTGTACCACAACCTTCCCAAGCACATGTACGTCCAGCACAGTCACTAGTCCTGCGCAGCACTTTACATGTAACAATGTAGGCCAAGGGTCAGTTAAGCACACATACTCACCCTGTGCACACTGCGAAACATGTCACCCTTCATGTATTGTACTTCACACACGCACACATACACCCAGCACATGCTTCCAGTACGCACGCACTGCGCAGCACTGCATCTTTCATGGCATGTATTCCTCGCAGGCATACATACACTCAGCACATGCACTAATCCCACATATAACATACAGTACTGATCTATCCGTGTACCGCAACCTTCCCAAGCCCATGTACGTCCAGCGTAGAGTTACTAGTCCTGCGCTGTGCAGCACAGCACTCTACATCTAACCATGTAGACCAAAGTGAGGTAAGTACACAGCAGCAGAACTTTTAAAAAGGTGAGTGAACCTGTCGGCCTCACTCCATTGACACAGGGTAAGAAAAGTCCTGTTTACTTATTCTGATTACTACACCGTATGCTGCCACCATCGTGCTCGTGCTGCTTCACACCTGGTGTAGGCGGTGATTTCCACCAATATGAGAGCAGTGCTTTGGGCACCCCTCCTGGTTCAACAAGACCACAATTTGTGAGACAGGCCCATGTCATGGCACACACGCATGATCCGTGTTGACCTTTGACAAACAATCAGCATTAGGGAACATTGATAAAACATTGAAAAAAATGGGACTCCTTTTATCCATAGGTTCAGAAGTGACACTCATGGCATATTCTGACACATTCGTGGTGTGTCCTGCCAGTCTGTCCCTCAGCTGAGGAGTTAGGGGTTCACCCTCGAGAGAAAACATTGAAAAAATAGTGTCTTTTTCAGCATGAATTCCTTAAATGATGTCTAAAAGGCACAGGTTACAGAGGTCATTCAGAAAATGCAAACTCCCATGGAATATCATTTTATATTTTCTTTGTTCATTTTTACTTTTCACTTTCTTTCATTTTCCCAATTTATCCTTTCCAAGCAGATTCACAGTCATGGTTTATGTATGAGAATCTCTTTGTAGGGGCCGGTGTGGAAACAGTTCTACAAAAGTCAGAATCCTCATCTATGAAATCATTCACCAAAGCCTCTTCAGCAGTGATGAGCACTGGGTCATCCTGTGTTCACCGATACTTTCTCTGGCACAGCTCCTAACATCAGCACCACAAGGTCCTCTGATGGTACAACGATCAAAGGTACCTGCCTTCCATGACTTCTACCTTAAATTATTCTCTCATGACGCGTGGCATCTCTTCCGATGACGTCATTCTGAATGCAAAACATCTAACTCTTTATATCCTTGTCCACAAAATGCCGCCTTGGCTCCGCCCCCATGCAAAGCCATCAATCCTGAACCATTGGTGTCCTGGACTGTTCCATAAAGCCCAAAGCACCAAGGCGAGGACGCCCTTTGGGCAGACACCACTGGGAGCCCCAATATGCCATCGTCAGACAGCATGGCTCAGCATAGTATCTTACACTGATGGCACCCAGCTTATCCTCTCTCTCACGAAGAACCCCGAAGACACCAGACTCAGCTTCCAAGAAGGAATGAAAGACGTCGCAGTCTGGATGAACGACAGTTGCCTAATGTTGAACTCCAAGGTCCTCGTCCTTGGACCCTTCCCCACAGCATGGGACAGCATCTGGTGGCCCGCTGCTCTTGGAAACCCACCCACGCCAACGGACCACACCCGGAACCTCAGCGTCATCCTAGACTCCTCCCTCACCATACCCGCCAGAACAACACAGTCACCTCAACCTGCTTCAACTCCCTCCCCATCCTCTGAAAGACCTTCAAGTGGATCACCCATGAATGTAGAAAGACTGTCCCCCACGCACTAGTAACAAGCAGACTAGACTACGGCAACGCCCTCTACGCTGGAATCAACAAAACCCTTCTACACAGGGTCCAAACCATCCAGAACACAGCGGCCAGACTCATCCTCGGAACCCTTCAACAAGAACACATGACCCCACACCTATGAGACCTCCACTGGTTCCCCGTCGAGAAGAGGGTAACTTTAAAGTACTAACCCAAACCTACAAATCCCTCCACAACATCGGACCCAAATACCTCAATAAAGAGTCTCCTTCTCGTACCCAAAAGGAACCTTCGCTCTGCTGACTTCACCCTGACAGAGACCCCAAGCATCCGCAGAACCAGAGCAGGCGGAAGAGCCTTCTCCTACGTAGCAACAAAGACCTGGAACAAGCTCCTAGTCAACATCAGACGCTCCCCCACTCTGAATACATTCAGGAAGAAACTCAAGACCTCAAGACCTGGCTCATCGACTGACCCGGAGCTGCACCTCTGCCACCCTCCACCCCCCAGCGCCTTGAGACCCTCACGGGTGAGAAGTGCGCTTTATAAACCCCCTGGTTGATTGATTAATTTCTGCAACTAAAGTTAGCAAAAGAGCGCGTTGTGTCTGCCTATTGCCTCTACTGTCATGCCCCACTATAGTTTTAAGAAATTATTGGCAAAGACAATGATATGGAAGGGATAGGAGCAAGTCAATGCTAATATTTTGAACTCACTGAAAGGAAACATCAGTATACCTGTGCCATCTAAGAAACAGCTAAGTCCTGCCTGCCACAGTGGGATTCCTTGGTCCTTCCTCAAACAGAAGGATTAGTCTGGATAGTCTGGCTTTGAAAATGCAAGACTCTTCCTGGAGCAGATCCTGGGGTAATCCTGAGAAATGGTTGCACACAACTGCTTCTATCATGAGTAATCCCATTACAAGATGCCTGGGGAGGTATCCTGGAGGACTAGCATTCCAGGCCACTTCTGTCCAATTTTTCTAGGTCCGACATGCTGTGCCTGGAAACCTCAGACCCGGTTTTAATGGGTGTGGATCGGAACCCAGAAAAACCAAGGCTGGGAGACAGAGCCTGTCCGCCCCATCCAGGACTCAGGGGTAACAGATAAGGCTCCCCATAAAGAGCACACAGCCTTCCCTCCCCTAAGACACACTCCCTGACTCCCTCACAAGACATCCCAACACCCACGGGTCACTACAGATGTATGAGACATGATCAACACTGGTGGGAAACTAGCTGTGTAAGCTATCTGGAATCTGGGAAACTAGATAATGGAGATTCTGGATCCAACTAGGGTTTCCTCATACCAGGGAGTTGATCGTAAAATGTGCATCGCAACAGTAGATGTAGCAATGGGTTTGGTTGGCTAAATGTGCCATAAAGTCTGCTTTCCGTCTGTTGCCCGCTCACCCGTTTGATTTTGGTTTACTGGGTATTCAATTTGATTGTCAAATATTTGCAGTCAAGGTGTTGCTGATGGGCTGTGCAACTTCTTGTCATCTGTTTCAAGTTTTTAGTTCCTTTTTGAGTGGTGCTTTATAACTAGATCAGGACATGAATGAGTGACTCTTTACTTGGATGACCCTTTTTCTTGAAAAGAAGGGTTCTAGCTCATGAAGAGAAGCTTTGAAGAAGGTCGAAGCCTTGGCGATTGAGTTGGGGGCATCGCTTGCTCCAGAAAAGACCAAAGGCCAGACTACGACTGCTTTTCCTAGGCATAGAAGTGAACACAGAAGTGAGATACAGCAGAGTAAAGTTCAGGGACGTGTGCTTTTACTTAAGGAAGCTATTTCAGTCAAAGAAGTTGGAGTAGAGGAAAGTTCAAAGACTGTTGGGCTTTGCCATTTTGGGGCTGAGCTTACCTCATCACGGGATACGGATTTCAGCAGCAGTGCATGCAGATCTGGAAATGTGTCTTCTGTTCATCAAGAACTCCCATTGGTGACACACTCTGGTCTATGGATGTGGACTTCGCTTGGCACACTCAGACGCATTCTGATGCAGCTGGCGCAGACAGCTTTGTTTAGTTTTGTGAGAGCTGGTGGTGGTCTGAACAGTGGCCAAGACCGTGGGGTGAAGAAGGTAGAAGCACTGAATTTCTTGAGTTCTTTCCTTTGTTGGTGGCGCTTTCCTGATGAGGAGCTGAGACAGCCAATAAGATGGCTACCTTTAATGTTGACAGTGAGACCATGGTGGCATTATTTATATTACATAAGGTTGGGCAGAAGAAAAATGGAGAGGAGGCAGGACAAGGGTCCCCTGACCGATGCAGAATCTGTTCATGCTCATGAAAGGTCTGTTGGTGATAAGTTTTCCTGGTTTTATTTTTAAGGTTATGTATGTTATGGTTATTCTTTGGAGCCTTTAGAGTAAAAGAAAGACAAAGACAAAGGGAAAGAGAAGAGCATGGTGTCGCAGAAGTGTATTTGGAGAATGGTTGAGAAAATTTAAAACTGACCAAATGGCGAAGGCATGAAAGTGTCTCTAGGGAACATATGTACTCTGATCTGTCCAGTAGAGGCTTACAGGCACATGCATCAATATTGCATTTTGCAATTCCTTAATTGCGAAAAATAAGGAATCGCAATTAAGGAATTGCAAAATGCAATGCATCAAGAAATTGCTACAAAAATTGCGATTTCTTAATTTTCCTTAATTGCGACTCGCAATTTGAGAGTCGCAATTAAAGAATACCTCCCCATTCATTTCTATGGGCCTAGAGGCCCATAGGAATAAATGGGAAGACATTCTCAATTTGCGATTCACAATTAGCGAATCGCAAATTGAGAATGCGATTTCAAGGGTGCAGGGGTGTCCAAAGGACACCCTGTTGCACCCCTGAAATCAATCTGTGCACATATGTTGTGCACACACATGCCCTTAGGGCATGTGTGTGCACAACATGAAACTTTGAAAAATGTACAAAAGTGCATTTTTCAAAGTTTTCGCAAATTACCATGAGGTTTAACCTCATGGTAATTTGTTCCCCTAATTGCGAAATCGCAATTTTTGAAAGTTTCATGCATTGCATTTAAGGAATCGCAAAATGCGATTCCTTAAATGCAGTCGCAATTTGAGAATTCGCAAATATTTTTGAATTCTCAAATTGCGAGGGCCTTCACCCTTCATGCATCCCAAAAGCAGATTTTGAGATCGCAAATGGCCGATTTTTGCGATTCGCACCGTTTGCGATCGCAAAATCCTTTGATGCATGTGCCTGTTAGTGAAGTTTCAGGATGCTGGAGGGGCACAAAGGCACATGGTTTTCTGTCATGTGAATGGGAAGACATCGGTGGCCTCTCAGCGTTTGGTGGTAATGAGGAAAGTTTTGGTACCAGCGGCGTTGAGGGCCAGAGGTTTGCCGTACATTCATTTGGGGTTGGGGCAGCTTCTTAAGTGAACAGGCTTGGGGTTTCTCTGAACGAAATAATGAGATTGCAAAGGTGGTCATCATAGGACTGCCCTTGTTACATCAGGCCAGTGGAAGGACTTTTTTTAATTGTGTATCATCATATGGGTGTTTCTTTGTTATAGGTTATGTCAAGGGACCCAGCTAGCCTGTTTTGTCCATGAGGAGCCTTGGTCGTTCATTCATTAGGTGGGCCCCACTGGACATTCATTCATTAGATCGGCCCCACCGGACATTTATTCATTAGGTGGGCCCCACCGGACATTCATTCATTAGGTGGTCCCCACCGGACATTCATTCATTAGCAGGCGCGGTACGTCCATTGGGGCGTGGGGGCGTAGCCCCCCCGCCCGCAGCTCCCTCGGCGTCTCTGAACTTAAGTAAACTGAATCAGCTTACTTGAGTTCAAAGAGGCCGAGGGAGAACTGACAATCATGTCAGACAGCTTGACATCGGACCGCCCAAACCCCCTTCAGAGTCTGAAGGGGTGGGCGGTCTGGCGTCATGGTGACTGACATGACTGTCACCAGGGGCAGCAGCACAAGTGCGCATGAGTGGGGATGGAGGGCGTATTTTTTAATCGTGCCCACTCATGCGCACTGGTTTTTTTCCCTTGCTTGCGCATGCCCATTAGGAGCCCCTCGGCCTCCTAATGGGCGTGCTGCGGGCGAAGATTAGCCATGCCCTGAGCCATGCCTGGTGCTGCTGGCAGAGCCAGGATTGGATGAGAGGGGCTGCCAGGGCCGTTCGTGAAGGCGCCAAGGGGAGCAGCATTGGTGGCGCGGACCGGCTGAGGTAAGTTTAGTTTTCCTTTTATATTTATATTATATATTTAATTCCCTGCCACCCACCCACGCGCGAACCCCCCACTCCCCCGCGAGCTGCGACTGGTATCAATGTGTCTTAAAATGACATAATAATAACGAAATACTGCCAAAGAGCATGACGCACTATGTTGCATAATTTTGTCAGTCTCCCATTGCTGAATGATTTCAGTGGCCCCTGATGACAGATCCAAGTGTCACATTACGTTTTCGGGGGCAGGAAGTATATTTTGTGGAGTTGTTTAAGTGTATATTATTAACTCGCAGTTTCTCTGAGGTAAAGTGTGCACAGCTCAGAAACAGAATGAAACCCCTGACTACTCAGTGTTTCAGAGCTATGCTTTCAGCAGCGGGTGCACAAGCTCGGACCCATTCACTGCCACGGCCTTTGGCAGCCTACACGCTGTGAGTCACTTGTGGAAGGTGCGAGTCACTTACACAGTGAAACCACTTCATGGTCCCCTTGCAGCGCAGCCGTACACCTCACAGGCCCGGTTTCTAAATTCAGACAGAATATGCAAAAATCGCGGATGCCGGCTGAAAATAATGCTTGGTTGCCAGAAAGTGAAGTGTTAGTGTTTACTACTGAAGTTGCCTAGTGATAATAACATTCTACAAGAACTCAGAAGCCACAGCAATGCTCACAATGAGGGTGACTACACAGCTGGATACAGAAATGTTTTTTTTCTTCCAGGAACAGGTGACATGATCTTTGGGTTGGTTGGATGTGCATGCTGGGGCAGAGGATGTAGCGAGCACTGTTATCTCAGTCTGTTATAAAGTCCTGTGGTACACTGGATAAGATGTTACCTACATTATCATTATATTAAAGTTCTTTATTGGTGTCATAACTACACTATCACAATTGCTTTCTTATTCTACCTGCTTTCTCAAATTAACTTGGAAATGCACCATTTGCTGACTCTTTTTTTAAAAAAATTATCGGGGGGGAGAAGCCCCTCCAACCCCCGAAACCCTCCTCATAACGGTGGGGATCACTCGCTACGCTCACTCGCCACAGTGCACTCATCCAGAATTTTTACGGCCCCCCACTTTCAAATGTCACTAGCCGCCCCTGTTCATTAGGTGGTCTCCATCAGACATTCATTCATTAAATTGCCCCC
The DNA here is from genome assembly GCF_964261635.1 of Lissotriton helveticus. Taxonomy (NCBI): domain Eukaryota; kingdom Metazoa; phylum Chordata; class Amphibia; order Caudata; family Salamandridae; genus Lissotriton; species Lissotriton helveticus. The sequence continues at coordinate 101,467,981 of NC_136064.1, read as the reverse complement.
CCTGGACATTCATTCATTAAGTGGGCTGCTACACAGACGTACAAGAGATCATTAGTTAGAGAATCGGGAACAAGGTTGGATGAAATGGAGGTAAGTGTTGCCCTGGCTGTCTGAGATGGTGAGTGTGAGGCCACGCCCAGATGTCCTATTGAGTCATTTAGGGGAAGATGAGCAGCTTCAGCTCTCAGATTATGTCTTAATTAAAGCTGTGAAGAGTGATTTGTTGGGAAATGGGAGTTTTGGTCAGGCACAGGCATTTTTTGGATGGAATTAGTGCCTAGGAGAGTTTAGTTAGGTGTGAAGAAACATGGAACAGTAGAGAAGGTTAGGCGCAAAATGAACAGGCAGATGTGCAGTTTCTGTGCAGGAAACACTATTGGCATTATTAGACAAGGTAACATCACAGAGGGAAGATTTAAGTTTTTCAGACATGGTGTTGGTCTTTCATACATTTTGGATAATGAAACTATTCACTGGAGATTAGGGAAAGACTTGCTCACAAGATAGCAACACGCCTGTGATCTTGAAGAGGATACTTCAGTGTTAGAGAAAAAGGGGCAACCCAGTAACCCACAGACCTGAACCGGACACTTCTTATTAACAACCATTTGCAATGCAATAGGACTCGCATTTACATAAGACCTATTGCATTGGAAACGGGTGAGAGAGGTGCGAATAAGGCACGAAAAACGGGAGTGGGGGGGCGGGTGAGAAGGCATGGACAGCGGGAGGGGGTGGGCACAGGAACAAAATAGTGGTCAGTAAAGGGGCCAGTAGCCATGGAAGAAGACATGGCCGTCATTAGGCGGGACTAGCAGCCTATAAACCAATTGGAAGACAGCATTTAGAAAGGACACAGACACAAGCCAATGAAAAAGTAGGCGGGGGAGTGGGCGAGGCTTCCCTCACATAGTCAACTACCACAGACCAACCCCAGAGCAGTACTTGCGCGCTAGCTCAGGGCTCTACCTAAAAAGGTGGTTCCTGTGGGGGAAGTGTAGCCTTGGACTTCCACAGCAATAGCGACATAAAGAACTCTGCTGTAGATTTATTTTAATTATAAGGTAAGTGCATTTATTTACTTAATTACATTCACAAATGACACAGCATTCATATTTTTCAAAAGATAAGGCCCTCCTACAGAGTGACGGTGCAGTGAGAGTGGGTAAAATGATTAAAATGTATGCGTAAAGATGCTTCCAACACCGAAAGTAGGTTGGTAATCTTTATTGTAGCATCAAAATAACAAGACTTCCATCTGCTTCACCAACTCCAGGTTCTTCTCTGCTCCACTTCAAAGATCAACATTCCATACCACCTAGCAACACTCAACATTCTATCATGAATAAATCCCCACAGTGTGCTTGTTTTATATACAAAATATATGCTTGTGAATGATTGTGACAGTATGTTGTTACAAAAGGCACTCATTCTATGACTGTCAAGAAACAAAATCAAAAATTGAAACCAATCCACATATGTTTTTGTTGATTGGCACATTATTTAGATTGGGGTCATCATCAGGACTGAATAAGAACGAGAGACAGCAGGTAATTGAGGCAAAGAGACCCACAACTGTACGTGTGTCACACGCAGTCTCAGGGAAAAATATCAGTGAGCTGCACTGATGTAGCCAGGGACTGTGCCATTATTCCTTATCAGCACGGCTGTCGCTTGCATCCAGTCTGTGGGCCAAAAAATGAATTTCAGTTTCAGTAGGTATTAAGGCTCCCCTACAGCACCAGCAATGTCACCTGCATGCAGAATATATTTAAATCTGTGCTCTCTGGGCTTAAAACACGTGCCGCAGACTTCGCACAGGGTTAGCAGTGAATTAATGTGTCTTAATTATCTCCTAGTGTGTTAAGGAGATAGAAATGGCCTTCATGGAAGGAAGCTAAATGCAATGGAAACATTAAATCAATTATCCACTGTAGGAAGCTGGCTCTCTATATAGTGTACTAAAAAGAAGCACACTGTGCAGAGAGTCCAGAGTCTCCCCAAGTGGTGCACCGAGGTAAAAGCAAATAATTTTGTGTAAGTGTGGGCAAGCAGTTAGGCTTATCGGAGGGTAGTGCCAAGCATTTGCTGCACTCACAGAGGCAATAAATGAGACACACACTCAAGAATGAATCTAAGACCAATTTGTAAAAAATAAAGTTGATTTTTACGCATTTCTTAAGATCAAGAACACAGTTCTACGGTAAGTACTTTTGGAGTTACGATCTTTCAAAGTTCATAAAATATTTCACTTTTGTGCACAATTATGCACCATAGATAACAATTGGGAAAAATAGGAATAATGCATATAAAAGAGGCAATGCTTTCACACAGTTCACCTTCTTGTTTTACTGAGACATCAGGAACAGGTCCAAAGTTCGAGCAGGAAAGATTCGGAAGCGTCCTGGATCGGGTAGGTATAGAGTGCTCAGGGTCTTGGTGACTTGCGCCAAGACGAATGGGCCAACTTGAAAATGCACTGCACAGGTGAACTTATGAGTAAGTACAATGTGTCTCCTTGGAGGTCACAATGGTCTCAGGACTTTGGCATCAGAGCTGTTTAGTCTGTGCTCGGGCCAGTGGGGCTAAGGGCAGAGCAAATAGGTCAGCCGGGTGTCGTGCATCTTCAGGTTCCTCGCAGTCATGAGCAGGCAACTTGGAGAAACAATCTCAAGACAGATTAGGAAGCGGGTCTGCGGTGTCTTGATGCCCCTCGACAGGTGTTTGCTTATAGTGCTTAGGGAGTCCAGCGTGGACACTTCTTCTTGGTTTTAACCTTTGGGGGTCTGGCACCCGGGTATTGGTATGCCACAGCACCGGTAGGTCCTGGTGCCTCCAAACTTGGTGGAGAGGTAGATCTGAACTTCCAGAGCTGTTGTGCCTCTTCTTGTTTCGGTGCTATATCAAGGTCGTTGGGGAGCAGCAAATTCGACAAACTGAACTTCCTGGGATTGGTACCTGCAGCATGCAGGGGGGGTGATACCTTCACTCCAAGGGAGCTTCTCAACAATTTCTCAAAGATGGTAGGTGCTCCGTGGCTTTTGCTGTCCTTGCAGGTTCAGGACAACACAGCAGGCAGCGATTGTCGAGTCCATGGAGCAGCTGGCAGGGTTTGGAACCTATTTCTTCTACAGCCGGGTTTCAGTTCTCGTGTAGCGGGTCCTGATCTTCTTTAGTGTCAAAAAGAAATTCCCTTTTGGGTGCAAACTCAAATCACAAAGACAATCTCTTATCACAACCATTCATTCAAACAGGAGCGAACAAGGAAAATTTAGTTTAAAAAACTTTTGACAATTTATTCAATTTGTTAAAAACATTATAAGACATCAAACATGATAAAAAGCTGCACAGGTTATACAGATAAGATTCTCATTACATAAACAATCAGATTTTCATAAGTGGGAAACAGGACCAAAGAAAATGATGAATTCTGTTGGTTTGAGGTCAGTATAGTAGCCAAAAACGGTGATTACACTTCGATACACAATTGATTCTTTAACTCAAAGATATTGTCACCGAGGCTTTGTATACTTCTACTCAAAGGGGGAATCGACGCGTATCGGTGGGCACAGTATTTAGAAGCCAACACCTTCTTCAGGATAGTTTTGATAGAGTCCCACACATTTATAAAAATCTTTAATATAAGAGAGATGGCTTAGCTAGGCATAACCACAGCTTTGTATACAATTTACAATTTACAGCCATCAACAGTTTTTTAAGAAAACATATCTATCCTATAAGCTCCACATTCTAGATTCTATACATCATTTATACATATCATCTTTGCAAATCTCATCTCAAACACATGATTACATTTGAACATTTCATATTCGGTGTTAAAAAAAAACTCTATGCAATTTAATATTTGGCATATGTGTTTTACTGTTGGCGCCAAATTACGTCTCACCACCGGAGATCTACTGTGAGAAGAGGTTACTTTTCAAACTATCTCTGATATGTCATTATTTACCTTTATTTCAAAGCTGCTCGCAGTCTCACGTTTGCTCAGGTTTAAAAGGTTATCGCCCTCAACATGGCTGTCTAAATATTCAAAAACAGAGACAAACTCAGAGTTCAAAAAGTACTCACGTTTAAAGACACCAATATATGTAATACTATAGTAACTGCAAACCAGACCTTTAAAATTGATGCAATCTGAATCTCTTATTCTTAAAGACCGCTCTTATATCCAACGGTGCTGTGATCGAATCTGGGGAGCAGATAATACTGACCATAAGCCATTATATACATTTTGTGTGTCTCCCCCCAGAGTATCAACCTCAAAGAGGCATGAAATGCCACCACGTAGAAAGTACACCGTACCGAAAAAAAAACCAGGTTCCATAACAATGCTACCAATGGATACCACATGTCATGTGCGCAATGGAAGATAGGATAAATCCATTAGGCGCAGTTCTTAGATTCACCCCTAGCTATAACAAATTGTATATAATTATAAGCATTTATTTACAACAAGGAGTGGTGATGGACAGAGTCTCTGAATTAAGCAGAGTACTCTCACCCAGTCAAGAGATCAGGGCTAGATCCAACACCGTTTTTTAGCTCATTGCACCATCCCAGTTTCAGAACCTGGCTGTATGCAAATTAGTCTGTCCCTGGCCCAGTGCATCATGGGAACAGGGCAGACCAGACTACAAAAGCCAATTCTTACACTGGGAAGGAAACAAGCTTCCGGGGACTGGTTTCTGGCATTACAGCCATCTTCGGGCCGGCTTGCTTGAATCCTGATGGTGCAATGAGCAAGGGACTCACATCTGAGTATACCCTTCCACGCTTAGGGTGGACAAAAATATTTGCAACAAGGGGTGGTGATGGACAGAGTCTCTGAATTAAGCAGAGTACTCTCAACCAGTCAAGAGATCAGGGCTAGATCCAACACCGTTTATTAGCTCATTGCACCATCCCAGTTTCAGAACCTGGCTGTATGCAAATTAGTCTGTCCCTGGCCCAGTGCATCATGGGAACAGGGCAGACCAGACTACAAAAGCCAATTCTTACACTGGGAAGGAAACAAGCTTCCGGGGACCGGTTTCTGGCATTACAGCCGTCTTCGGCCCGGCTTGCTTGAATCCTGATGGTGCAATGAGCAAGGGACTCACATCTGAGTATACCCTTCCACGCTTAGGGTGGACAAAAATATTTACAACAAGGGGTGGTGATGGACAGAGTCTCTGAATTAAGCAGAGTACTCTCACCCAGTCAAGAGATCAGGGCTAGATCCAACACCGTTTTTTAGCTCATTGCACCATCCCAGTTTCAGAACCTGGCTGTATGCAAATTAGTCTGTCCCTGGCCCAGTGCATCATGAGAACAGGGCAGACCAGACTACAAAAGCCAATTCTTACACTGGAAAGGAAACAACCTTCCGGGAACAAGCCCTGATCTGTTGACTGGGTAGGAGTGTTCTGATTAACTCAGATACTCTGTCCATCACCACCCCCTTTTTGTAATTATTTTGGCCACCATGAGTGTGGAAGGGTATGCTCAGACATGAGTCCCTTGCTCATTGCACCATCAGGATTCAAGCAAGCCGGGCCGAAGACGGCTGTAATGCCAGAAACCGGTCCCCGGACATTTGTTTCCTTTCCAGTGAAGAATTGGCTTGGTAGTTTGGTCTGCCCTGTTCCCATGATGCACTGGGCCAGGGACAGACTAATTTGCATATAGCCAGGTTCTGAACTGGGATGGTGCAGTGAGCTAAAAAACGGTGATGGATCAAGCCCTGATCTGTTGACTGGGTAGGAGTGTTCTGATTAACTCAGATACTCTGTCCATCACCACCCCCTTTTTGTAATTATTTTGGCCACCATGAGTGTGGAAGGGTATGCTCAGACATGAGTCCCTTGCTCATTGCACCATCAGGATTCAAGCAAGCCGGGCCGAAGACGGCTGTAATGCCAGAAACCGGTCCCCGGACATTTGTTTCCTTTCCAGTGAAGAATTGGCTTGGTAGTTTGGTCTGCCCTGTTCCCATGATGCACTGGGCCAGGGACAGACTAATTTGCATATAGCCAGGTTCTGAACTGGGATGGTGCAGTGAGCTAAAAAACGGTGATGGATCAAGCCCTGATCTGTTGACTGGGTAGGAGTGTTCTGATTAACTCAGATACTCTGTCCATCACCACCCCCTTTTTGTAATTATTTTGGCCACCATGAGTGTGGAAGGGTATGCTCAGACATGAGTCCCTTGCTCATTGCACCATCAGGATTCAAGCAAGCCGGGCCGAAGACGGCTGTAATGCCAGAAACCGGTCCCCGGACGTTTGTTTCCTTTCCAGTGAAGAATTGGCTTGGTAGTTTGGTCTGCCCTGTTCCCATGATGCACTGGGCCAGGGACAGACTAATTTGCATATAGCCAGGTTCTGAACTGGGATGGTGCAGTGAGCTAAAAAAACGGTGATGGATCAAGCCCTGATCTGTTGACTGGGTAGGAGTGTTCTGATTAACTCAGATACTCTGTCCATCACCACCCCCTTTTTGTAATTATTTTGGCCACCATGAGTGTGGAAGGGTATGCTCAGACATGAGTCCCTTGCTCATTGCACCATCAGGATTCAAGCAAGCCAGGCCGAAGACGGCTGTAATGCCAGAAACCGGTCCCCGGACGTTTGTTTCCTTTCCAGTGAAGAATTGGCTTGGTAGTTTGGTCTGCCCTGTTCCCATGATGCACTGGGCCAGGGACAGACTAATTTGCATATAGCCAGGTTCTGAACTGGGATGGTGCAGTGAGCTAAAAAACGGTGATGGATCAAGCCCTGATCTGTTGACTGGGTAGGAGTGTTCTGATTAACTCAGATACTCTGTCCATCACCACCCCCTTTTTGTAATTATTTTGGCCACCATGAGTGTGGAAGGGTATGCTCAGACATGAGTCCCTTGCTCATTGCACCATCAGGATTCAAGCAAGCCGGGCCGAAGACGGCTATAATGCCAGAAACCGGTCCCCGGACGTTTGTTTCCTTTCCAGTGAAGAATTGGCTTGGTAGTTTGATCTGCCCTGTTCCCATGATGCACTGGGCCAGGGACAGACTAATTTGCATATAGCCAGGTTCTGAACTGGGATGGTGCAGTGAGCTAAAAAACGGTGATGGATCAAGCCCTGATCTGTTGACTGGGTAGGAGTGTTCTGATTAACTCAGATACTCTGTCCATCACCACCCCCTTTTTGTAATTATTTTGGCCACCATGAGTGTGGAAGGGTATGCTCAGACATGAGTCCCTTGCTCATTGCACCATCAGGATTCAAGCAAGCCGGGCCGAAGACGGCTGTAATGCCAGAAACCGGTCCCCGGACGTTTGTTTCCTTTCCAGTGAAGAATTGGCTTGGTAGTTTGGTCTGCCCTGTTCCCATGATGCACTGGGCCAGGGACAGACTAATTTGCATATAGCCAAGTTCTGAACTGGGATGGTGCAGTGAGCTAAAAAACGGTGATGGATCAAGCCCTGATCTGTTGACTGGGTAGGAGTGTTCTGCTTAACTCAGATACTCTGTCCATCACCACCCCCTTTTTGTAATTATTTTGGCCACCATGAGTGTGGAAGGGTATGCTCAGACATGAGTCCCTTGCTCATTGCACCATCAGGATTCAAGCAAGCCGGGCCGAAGACGGCTGTAATGCCAGAAACCGGTCCCCGGACGTTTGTTTCCTTTCCAGTGAAGAATTGGCTTGGTAGTTTGGTCTGCCCTGTTCCCATGATGCACTGGGCCAGGGACAGACTGGGGCAACAATATGTTCGTTAAACAAACGGACACACAGGGGATGGCAGATTGTACCATCACTCTGTCCATAAAGCTTTAATTATAACCTTTATGAGTTGGGCATAACTTGAATGACCCGTGGGCATTGTGGCGCTACATATACGTCGTGTCTCGAATTGAATGACAACTACAATGGTAAAGATTTGTCCTTTTTGTTTCCTCCTCTTTTCCTTACAGAGACCTATTTAGGTTCTTTTTGAGAATCTTAGCTTCCCTGGGCCAGCTCATGCCCTAAAGCATAAAACTATCAGTTTATTTTTACTGTTAGTTTTTAGGACGACAGGCATACTATATTTAGCAACTGAGCTATTTTTTAGTAGGGGCCACTAGAAGGTCCTGATGAGTAAGCAGTAGGGGACTGCTTACGAAACATGTAGACCAGGTAGTGGCTATTTGCTCTACCCCAAAACCCCCTTCTTAACGTCCCCAGCTAGGGAAGTGAATAAATCTTTTTTTTCCACTAGCCAGAGGATTTTTAACTTTTTGTTTTTTCCACACATTATTAGGTCCCTACACTTCACTGACACAACTCACCTTGCACCATCACATAGCCTTGTCACATTATCAGTGCTCCCGCGTAGTTCGCCAGGTCGTAGCACGCCCCGCCCCGTAGAGGGACGGGAAGACCCCAATGATGAAGCATGACACTATTGGATTTTTTTAGTGTGTGAGGGGTATTTTAACAAGCACATTGTGCTCTCATCTTTACCACCCTAAGAGAGAGTGAATCTTCCCACAATTCACAGAAATTAATAATATTTTTTGCCACTTCACATTGATAGAATCCATTTGTTTATGCATATCCATTTGGAGGGTGATTCTATCAGTACCTCTCTACTTCCTCTTGTGTTTTGTAATTTGCATATAGCCAGGTTCTGAACTGGGATGGTGCAGTGAGCTAAAAAACGGTGATGGATCAAGCCCTGATCTGTTGACTGGGTAGGAGTGTTCTGATTAACTCAGATACTCTGTCCATCACCACCCCCTTTTTGTAATTATTTTGGCCACCATGAGTGTGGAAGGGTATGCTCAGACATGAGTCCCTTGCTCATTGCACCATCAGGATTCAAGCAAGCCGGGCCGAAGACGGCTGTAATGCCAGAAACCGGTCCCCGGACGTTTGTTTCCTTTCCAGTGAAGAATTGGCTTGGTAGTTTGGTCTGCCCTGTTCCCATGATGCACTGGGCCAGGGACAGACTAATTTGCATATAGCCAAGTTCTGAACTGGGATGGTGCAGTGAGCTAAAAAACGGTGATGGATCAAGCCCTGATCTGTTGACTGGGTAGGAGTGTTCTGATTAACTCAGATACTCTGTCCATCACCACCCCCTTTTTGTAATTATTTTGGCCACCATGAGTGTGGAAGGGTATGCTCAGACATGAGTCCCTTGCTCATTGCACCATCAGGATTCAAGCAAGCCGGGCCGAAGACGGCTGTAATGCCAGAAACCGGTCCCCGGACGTTTGTTTCCTTTCCAGTGAAGAATTGGCTTGGTAGTTTGGTCTGCCCTGTTCCCATGATGCACTGGGCCAGGGACAGACTAATTTGCATATAGCCAGGTTCTGAACTGGGATGGTGCAGTGAGCTAAAAAACGGTGATGGATCAAGCCCTGATCTGTTGACTGGGTAGGAGTGTTCTGATTAACTCAGATACTCTGTCCATCACCACCCCCTTTTTGTAATTATAATTATAAGCAGCTATGTACTTCTCATTGACAGCCTGACATAAGGGTCGGTGTAACAAATCGCTCAGGCTATCTTTAGTCAAAGCCGAATACCCTTAATGAATACAGGGCTGCCGATATTGGTCTATACAATGTCTTCTTTAGTCCAATAAATCTAAGCTTCAGGACTCGGGGAGCCACCTAAATGCTAAATCTAGGGGTGTTAAAATGGGAGGCAGTTTGTAACTAATGGGCTACTTAACTTTAGGGTGTCAACACCCTCTAGTGACACTTCATGTGAGAAGAGGCACTACTTGGAGGTTTTCTCACCATCTCAAGATGTTGGAATTTCAGGAGAGGGTTCACCTCGCCTGCCTCGCCATATGTGTGATGCAGGCTGAAGGGGGCCTCCGCCTAATCTAACTAATTTTCCTGCCTCCCTCCTGCTAAAATTGGAGCAGGAAAGGGGGCTTGGCATCCCCCAGGCTGGAGGTTCCTGGGTTGGATTTCAAAGGCGACTTTGCCTTTGAAGCTTCTCACCTGGGAAGGCCGTCCTGTCCTGGAGGAGGTGTGAAACACCCCCACCCAGAGCTGGTATTGTTTCTGTTCTGTGAGAGCATTTGCTCTCACCCCATAAGGTCCGAAACATGTCTGGTGGTGACAGGCTGGTGAGAACCAGCCAGAGACCCCACTAGTGTTTGATTAGGTTTCAGGGGACCCTCTAAATGTTTCTCTTTTGTGAATTTATTAATAAACCCAAAAGTGGCATCAGTGAGTTTTTTAAAGACAAGGTGCTTGGTATCAAACAACTTGGAAATCTGTGAAACCATTATGGAGCTAAGAAACCGGTGTTGATAAGTATCCACCCCATGTATTCCTTATGGCTTACCTGTGCACTTACAACATCACAGAATGGACAGGACATGGTAGGAGCACATCTGCTCATGCTGATATACCCACACACAGGATATAGTGCACCCTACCTTATGGCTAAAGGCCTGGAGTAGGTGTGACTTACCTCTATCTTATTCAATGTATGGGTGTCATAGCACACAGGACTGTGTGCCAAGTCAACTGTTCGGAATTTACGACACCAAGACATGTAGCCTGCAATTGCAGGATGCATCCCCTTGGTGAGGAGACCCCGCAGTGGCACAACAAGTGCTGCAGCCCCAGAGGATCCTCTTCAGTCCCTATGCCCTAAGTACCAGGGTATCACTTACTAGGGACTTACAGGGGTGGCTGAAGGTGTGACAAATGTGGTACAGTGTTTTGAGAAAGAGATCTGGCCCTGGGAATCTGGTTAGCAAGGACCCAGTGGTGGCTAACCATGCAAAAAGAGACACTTTCCTACATCCACCACTTTAAGAATAGACTTGTTAAGTGGCACTGTTTACAAAACATCAAATGTACTTCTTTGTTTCTTTTCAAGTTTACATGTTTGTCCCCAATCAAAATAAAGCTACTCGTAGGGGAAACATCGGATCTGGGGAGTGTGCCGGCATTTTCTGGCTCCTGAATTACCCGGAACCAGATCCAGCCGGGTCACTCCCCAGATCCAACGTCTCTCCTGTGAGTGGCTATATTTTAACTGGGGACAAACATTTAAACTTGGAAAGAAACAAGCAAGTACATTTGATGTTTGTAACAACACCACTTAACAGTTCTATTCTTGAAGAGGTGGATAATTGTTTTGATGTTTCTATTGCATGTAGCTTCCTTTCATGACGGCCATTTCTATGTCCTTATCACACAAGGGATAATTAATACACATTAATTCACTGCTAACCCTGTGTGAAGTCTGCAGCACGTATTTTATGCCCAGAGAGTAGAGATTTAAATATCCACTGCACGCAGGTGACACTGCTGGTGCCGTAGGGGGGCCTTGCTAACTACTGAACCTGAAATTAGTTTTTGGGCCCTCAGACTAGACACAAGAGACATCCATGCAGAATAGATGAGGAATAATGGGACTGTCCCTGGCTACTTTAATGCAGTTCACTGAGATTGTTCCTTGAGACTGTGTATGACACACCTACAATCGTGGATCTCTTGGCCCAAATTATCTGGTATCTCTTATTCTTTTTCTGTCCTGATGATGACCCCAATTTAAATAATTGTGCCAAGGGGTCGAAACGTCGATAAAAACTTATGCAGACTGGGTTTACATTATTTTGATTATGTTTTTTTTTCTTGACACTCATACTATGAGTGCCATTTGTAACAACATACTGTCACAATCAGTCACATGTATATATTTTGTATGTAATACAAGCACACGCTTTAATCACTTTACCCACTCTCACTGCGAAGTCACTCTGAACGAGCACCTTATCTTTTGAAAAATATGAATGCTGTGTCATTTATGAATATAATTAATTAAATAAATGCACTTACCACATAATTAAAATAAATCTACAGCAGAGTTCTTCACGTCGCTATTGCCGTGGAAGTCCAAGGCTACACTTCCCCCATAGGGACCACCTTTTTGAGGAGAAGTGAACACTTCGGCTGTTGGAGCGGCAGCACATTAGTTTCTGCTGGGTACGGTTTGTTTTTCTTTCTTGATCATGGATGTTCAACGGGACTGATGTGGCTGTTGGGAATGTATGACGTTACAACGCATACTTTTACAATGCATGCCTTTACAATGCAGTTTATACATCACAACATCCTTTACAACGCCTTCTTTTACATAGCATGCCCTTAAAACCCATTTTCAGAAACTACCTTTACATCGCATACCATTACAATGCATACCATTACATTGCATTTAAAATAAGTGTTGGATAGTGTAGGGGTAAAAATTACAATTCTAACTCCAGTGAGTGCAACAGTAGGGTAAGTGCCGGATAGTGTAAGGGTACTATGCGTTGTAATGGTATGCGTTGTAATGACTTGCGATGTAATGCCTGTGTTGTAGTAACATGCATTGTAATGACAATCTTTGTAGTGACATGCAATGTAATGGCCGCGTTGTAATGATTGCGTTGTAAAGGTTGTTTCCCGGCTGTTGGAGCATCAGCCAGCCAGCAGCAAAAACGAATGAGGGGCAGGAGGGAGAGGAAAATGCCCTGAGGGCAGGGTTCTCTTGGTTGGCAACAAACACAGGACTCGAGCACGAAGCCAGGGAGGGGTTGAGGCCTCGCCGAGGGCGCCTTGGCACAAGGAGCATATGGCCGCAACGCTGAGGTCAGGTGTGGAGGGATGGTGAATGAAGCGAAAGGGGGTGGTGCTGAATGTTTGGATTATTCTGGTTGGGGGGATTCATGTTGGAGATGTGTATGGTGGGGGGATAGGTTGTATAATGTATTCGTGAGGTGGGGTTGTATATGCTGGATTGTAAAAAGGAAGTTCAGCCACATGCCTGTCCCAATAAAGCGGCCTTTTAATCTATCACATGGTTCTAAATATTGCTGTCCGCCCCCCCACCAAGTCCTTTCCGCCATCATTGTTTCTGTCTTCTGTATTCACATTTAGGTGCATACATCCGACCCCGGTAAGCAGGGGTGTCTCTAGGCTCATGGCGGCCCTAGGCAGGATGCATAGGTAGGGGGCCCCTGGAGGAACAGGTAGGGGGCCCCCGGAGGAATGCAGGCATGGAGGCCGGTGAAGAGGGGGAGTCAGGGTGTTTAGAAGTGGAGCAGAGCCGGAGGCCGCCAAATCCCTGCCAGGGGCCGCCACGCAAATGTGTATCCATCCTCAGAGGATTATTATATTAAGGATGTATATTGGCGTGGCGGCCCCTGGGGTTTGGTGGCCCTGTGCAGGTGCACAGCTTGCACATGCCTAAGGCTGCCCCTGCAGTAATTTACTGTCCCTGATATTATAGGGTGCCACAGGGCTCGGAGATTCATAATCCTAGTGTAAAGAGAGATCCGCACGTGACAGAGGCTGAAAAAACAAGAATGTGAAATGCTAGTAGAGTTTCACGAGTAGAGAATAAAACAAGAAAGTGAGGGAGACTGAGACTGACAGAAGGGAGGAGAAAGGAGAGCTGGAGAGGGGTGAGGAGCAGGAAAAGGGAAGACTGTGAGGTGAAGAGGTAGGAAGGCCTGAGAGGGTGAGTGAACAGACTCGACTCAAAGCAGGGCAGAGTCGAGCTTCAGGCCCCAGCGGGGGGCCCCTCCAGGCTCGGGGTCCTCTTAGCGCCAGGTGTGACCTTTCAAGGGTCCTGTAACCGCTTGTCGCACTCACACGTCCCCAGTGATGGAGGCAACAGCAGGCCTGAGCTCCCCCCACAGGCCCCCAAGGGCTGTGGACCAAACACAATCTAAACAACCATCTCTACCCACTGGGAGTGGCTGGTGGAGCTCCACAGGGAGCCAGGGTAAGGGTGAAGGTGAAAGGTCAGAGAGGACAAGTGAAGAGGTGAATGAGAGAGAAAGTGAAAGCACCACAGAAAAAGAAAAGTTCTTCTATTCTTTGAAGACAGGCTCTGCGCTGGATAATCAGTTGTTGCACTGCTCGGTGTTTGTTGGCGCTGAGCTTGCTGTACCGGCCTCTCCCATTAACCTTCCTGAGAGGCCTGTGACGTCTACCATCACTACCACTCAGAGTCAAGTGCCGAAGGGGTTGTACTTGGCCCAGTTTGCAGAGTCATAGTAAGACAGACCCCGGGACAGCAGAGGCAAACAGCATCGGTCCCCATGGCAAAGGGCCAGGAAGCCCTGCAAGGTCCCTGGTCCCCTGAACTGGGCCTGGCAATCAGCCTCTTCTATCCTCAGCCCCTTCAGTGGGGGTGGAGTCCGCCAACAGGTGTTCAGTACAAAGCTTCCATTTGGAGGTTGGTGATGATGGCTGCCAGATGTGGCGGTCCTGCAATGGGAGGAATAGACATCTTCGCTAGGTAAGCCGTTGTTGAGGGAAGTGCCCGGCACTTTGGTATGAATTCTAACTCTGGGCAGCCAACTATACTACGCTCGCGAAGTTTGCGTAGTTTGTGCTACTTCGCGCTACGCAAATTGCACGTAGCACAGTGCAAAATCACGTAGCGTAGCGTAGTTGACATTTTTTGCTCACTCTCGGTTCTCAACGTCAAGTTGGCGACCGCGAGCGAGCTAAATGACATCCCGCGAGACTTTTTCCTCGTTCGCGATCTGCAACATCAAGTTGGCGATCGCGAGCGTGGAAAATAAACCTCCCGGCGAGATTCTCAACGCGGGGAGGTCAGGTTTCTCATTGCGAGTGGTCGTGTATGCTCAAGACCGTTTGCGATGAGAAACTACCAGACCGCGTTGAGAAAACTGCTGCTCTACTCGAGCGGCAGAAAACAACAGTTCGCACTGTGCGAGATGCCGTTTTCAATGATTGCACAGTGTGGACAAGCATCCGGCACTGTGCAATCATCGCAAACAGCGCACTACGCAGTTCGCATAGCTCTACGCATATCTCGCGAAATGCAGTTTGCGTAGCTATGCGTAGTGCATCTACACGAACTATGCTCACGGTTAATAAATTCTCCGATGGGGGGGGGTTAGGTTGTCAACTTTGGGCCTGATCGAACAGTAATCTGTGTGTGGTGGCAGGCAAGGTGGAGCGTGCTAATCGAGCCTGGGTATTGAGTATCGACTGATAATACAGTGCTAACCGTGGCCTAAGAGGGTGAAAAGCAACAAAATGGTGGAAGCATTGCTTCATTATGTCAGTCTAAAGGATGGAAGCCTCAAGGGTTTGCAAGATTTTGAAGCGTCCTTCTTGTGTGTGGCAGAACTCAAATGGGTAAAGCACAGATGGCGTAGAGGTCCAACGACAGCTCATGCGTGAGGGGGCAGCAAGCCAGGATCAGTCTCTGCTGGTGCGCGAAGGGGGGCGAGAGGACTGTATTGTCAACAACGGCGCAGAAGGGAGGTGGACCACCCAAGCCTGCATTGTAGTGAATGGGCAAAACAAGAAGCGAGTGATGGTCTATGAAAGATATTTCAAGGTCACAAGAGTTGCCAGGATTTTTACTTAGTTACATTTGTGTGAAAATTGAGTCTCTGCTGACAGTTTATGTAGTATATGTCCTGATTGAACACTAGCATATTTGTTGTGCATAAGATATAGGATCCAGTAGTGGCTGGTGTCCTTGCTGAGTGGCGGGGGGAGGGAGGGGAGGTGGACTGACGACTACAACAACAAAAAATACAAAAAGAATGTACCTGTCCCTCCTGCAGCATCACCACTCTTCTACTCCTCACCAGCACAGACTCCCAGAATCCTCTGCAGCCAATCCTGTCGGGATTGGCCTGAGCACCGAGGATTTGCACTCAGCCTCAGTGCGCATGACGCTGTGGCCGGCCAGCCAAACCGCCATGCACACTGATTAAATGGCCACCACTCTCCCTCCATGACTGTTCCCTTCCCCCCTCTTTGTGATGGCCCCGCCCTGAAGACTCACCCAGGAGAGAGAGGAGGTGACGCTCCTCTGCCATAGCAGAGGATCCACCGCTGATAAGGGCATATGCACTAAAGGATTTTGGAGTTCGGAAACGGCCCTATTTGCAGTAGAGGGCTGTTACCGACTGCAAAAATGCTTTTTCATATGTACAAAACGCAAGTTGTGATTCAGTAATATGTTACCGAATGACAGTTTGGGTTTAGCAATTCAGTATTTGGAAGGGGCATGTTTAGGGCGCCCCTGCCTAATTCTGTATCACAGTGCCATGTGTGAAGGATTTGCGACCGAATTATGTTTTGCAAAACATTCATTTGTTGCCGGCACCTCAAGGGTGGTGGTAACCCTTTGCAAATGAGAAGGCGCCCCAGGGGAGTCCTTCCCCTTCGTGAATGTGGAAGCAAATATTTTTTAAGAGCAGGCAGTTGTCTAAGGGACCGTTGCCTAGTCTTAAAAAATGAAAAATAAGCTTTTAACTTAATTTTTTGAAGCACATGCCATTTTTCTTAAAGGAAAACAGCCCACATTTCCCCTCCAAAAAAGATTGCTTTACTAAAACCCAATCAGGGACATGCTGATCCCAGCAGGCCACCATCCCTGTGATGGCTGAAATCCCTAATGGATTGCATATTGTGATCTACTTAATTAATATTCATGAGGTAGGTCAATTATAACCACTAAAGGAATCACTAAACGCATTTCAATGGATTTCATATATTTGGAAATATCCCCCAGATGCATCAAGCATCCATTTTGCGATTCCTTAATAGCGAAAAACAAGGAATCGCTAATAAGGAATAGCAAAATGGTATTCAAGAAGAAATCACTTTAAAAATAGCGATTTCTTAAAATTCCTTAACTGCGATTCGCAAATTGCGAGTCGCAATTAAGGAATACCTCCCCATTCATTCCTATGGGCATAGAGGCCCATAGGAATGATTGGGAAGAATTTTCAATTTGCGAATCGTAATTAGCGAATCTCAAAATGAGAATGCAATTTCAAAGGTGCAGGGGTGTCCAAAGGACACCCTGTTGCACCCCTGAAAATGATCTGTGCACATATGCGATTCAAAAACAATTGCAATTCCTAACATTTGTACATGTGATATGGCCCATAGTTTGCAGGTAGCACTTACCGTTTTATTGCGCCATGCCATTGTGCATAGAGATGCTCTGCATAAGGGAAAGTAGAAGGAACTCTTGTCTGAACACTTTCTAACTCTCCTGGTTGGATTAGACCTGGTGTTTTACACCCTCTGTGGCAGAGCAGTGTTAAGGTGCCCCCGCCAGTGCCCCGGGTGGATGTCTGCCCCGTGCCACTCCTTGTGGTGCAGAAGTTATCTCTGCTTCTGTGGATTTAGGTCACCGCTCTGCAGGCTGTGATGCCAGCACTCTAATTATAGCTGCTGACTATCCATCCAATAGGTATAAATGCCAGCTCCTTCCCGGGAGCCTGCTGAGAGTTACCGGCTACAAGCAGCCGCCTCCGGGCCTCTCAGGCAGCCAGACCCCCTCCCTGCCTCCTAGAGCTCAGCGGTGCGTGAGAGAGGGCTGCTGCACAGAGTCAGTGCACGCGCGTAACAGGGCCGGACAGGCCTTCCGCTCCACCGGGCATTCCCCGGTGGGCTGGAGCCCTGGAAGGCCGGTTTTGGAAGCCCAGGATAGCACTTTCCAGCTCCCCCAGATTACTTGCAGCAGGTAGAGGAAAGCTTCCAGAGGCAGGGGGTGAGGGGGAAGGTAGACAGAAAGCAATCAGAGAGGGAGAAGAGAGGACAGAAGTAGAGAGAGAGAGGGAGTGAGGGGGAAGGTAGAGAGAAAGCAATCAGAGAGAGAGAGAGAAGTAGAGCGAGAGAGAGAAGGGATGGATGGAGAGATATTGCGTGCAGAGTTGGAGGGAACGGGCCGTTTGAGCATTTCTGCCAGGGTTTCTTTTGGTTTCCAAGTCCAGTCTTGCATGTGACGTATGACCCGGGCCTGGAGCAGCGATAAGACAAATATAATAGAACTGCATCCCTCCCCGTACAAGAGTACGTGGTGGCTGCTGGGACATGGTGTGGATTTGCAGGTGGATGTAAACATATTCCCAGAAATAGAAAGAATAACTACAGGGGCGTAGCTGGCAGTAGTGCAGCAGGTGCAGTGCACCATGGCCCAGAGGGTGAGGGGGCACGGTCTTCTCTGCACTGGATGAGTACGCTATTGGCCATGCGCTTAAATTCTATTTTTAAACACTTGCTCAGCCTGGCTTCAGTGTCTACTTGTCCCACTCATGGGGCAGGGGTTGAAAGGAGTGACTGTGGGGCCTACCAAACCAAGGCAGGCACTCCTTCCATTTCTGGGTGGCGTGGGGCGGTGACAACACTCCTTCCATTTCTGGGTGGCGTGGGGCGGTGACAACACTCCTTCCATTTCTGGGTGGCGTGGGGCGGTGACGGCACTCCTTCCATTTCTGGGTGGCGTGGGGCGGTGACGGCACTCCTTCCATTTCTGGGTGGCGTGGGGTGGTGACGGCACTCCTTCCATTTCTGGGTGGCGTGGGGCGGTGACGGCACTCCTTCCATTTCTGGGTGGCGTGGGGCGGTGACGGCACTCCTTCCATTTCTGGGTGGCGTGGGGCGGTGACGGCACTCCTTCCATTTCTGGGTGGGGTGGGGCGGTGACGGCACTCCTTCCATTTCTGGGTGGCGTGGGGCGGTGACAACACTCCTTCCATTTCTGGGTGGCGTGGGGCGGTGACAACACTCCTTCCATTTCTGGGTGGCGTGGGGCGGTGACGGCACTCCTTCCATTTCTGGGTGGGGTGGGGCGGTGACGGCACTCCTTCCATTTCTGGGTGGCGTGGGGCGGTGACAACACTCCTTCCATTTCTGGGTGGCGTGGGGCGGTGACAACACTCCTTCCATTTCTGGGTGGCGTGGGGCGGTGACAACACTCCTTCCATTTCTGGGTAGCGTGGGGCGGTGACAGCACTCCTTCCATTTCTGGGTGGCGTGGGGCGGTGACAACACTCCTTCCATTTCTGGGTGGCGTGGGGCGGTGACGGCACTCCTTCCATTTCTGGGTGGCGTGGGGCGGTGACGGCACTCCTTCCATTTCTGGGTGGCGTGGGGCGGTGACGGCACTCCTTCCATTTCTGGGTGGCGTGGGGCGGTGACGGCACTCCTTCCATTTCTGGGTGGCGTGGGGCAGTGACAGGGGCGTAGCTGGCAGTAGTGCAGCAGGTGCAGTGCACCATGGCCCAGAGGGTGAGGGGGCACGGTCTGCTCTGCACTGGATGAGTACGCTATTGGCCATGCGCTTAAATTCTATTTTTAAACACTTGCTCAGCCTGGCTTCAGTGTCTACTTGTCCCACTCATGGGGCAGGGGTTGAAAGGAGTGACTGTGGGGCCTACCAAACCAAGGCAGGCACTCCTTCCATTTCTGGGTGGCGTGGGGCGGTGACAACACTCCTTCCATTTCTGGGTGGCGTGGGGCGGTGACGGCACTCCTTCCATTTCTGGGTGGCGTGGGGCGGTGACAACACTCCTTCCATTTCTGGGTGGCGTGGGGCGGTGACAACACTCCTTCCATTTCTGGGTGGCGTGGGGCGGTGACAGCACTCCTTCCATTTCTGGGTGGCGTGGGGCGGTGACAACACTCCTTCCATTTCTGGGTGGCGTGGGGCGGTGACGGCACTCCTTCCATTTCTGGGTGGCGTGGGGCGGTGACGGCACTCCTTCCATTTCTGGGTGGCGTGGGGCAGTGACAGGGGCGTAGCTGGCAGTAGTGCAGCAGGTGCAGTGCACCATGGCCCAGAGGGTGAGGGGGCACGGTCTGCTCTGCACTGGATGAGTACGCTATTGGCCATGCACTTAAATTCTATTTTTAAACACTTGCTCAGCCTGGCTTCAGTGTCTACTTGTCCCACTCATGGGGCAGGGGTTGAAAGGAGTGACTGTGGGGCCTACCAAACCAAGGCAGGCACTCCTTCCATTTCTGGGTGGCGTGGGGCGGTGACAACACTCCTTCCATTTCTGGGTGGCGTGGGGCGGTGACAACACTCCTTCCATTTCTGGGTGGCGTGGGGCGGTGACGGCACTCCTTCCATTTCTGGGTGGCGTGGGGCGGTGACAACACTCCTTCCATTTCTGGGTGGCGTGGGGCGGTGACAACACTCCTTCCATTTCTGGGTGGCGTGGGGCGGTGACGGCACTCCTTCCATTTCTGGGTGGCGTGGGGCGGTGACGGCACTCCTTCCATTTCTGGGTGGGGTGGGGCGGTGACGGCACTCCTTCCATTTCTGGGTGGCGTGGGGCGGTGACAACACTCCTTCCATTTCTGGGTGGCGTGGGGCGGTGACAACACTCCTTCCATTTCTGGGTGGCGTGGGGCGGTGACAACACTCCTTCCATTTCTGGGTGGCGTGGGGCGGTGACAGCACTCCTTCCATTTCTGGGTGGCGTGGGGCGGTGACAACACTCCTTCCATTTCTGGGTGGCGTGGGGCGGTGACGGCACTCCTTCCATTTCTGGGTGGCGTGGGGCGGTGACGGCACTCCTTCCATTTCTGGGTGGCGTGGGGCGGTGACGGCACTCCTTCCATTTCTGGGTGGCGTGGGGCGGTGACGGCACTCCTTCCATTTCTGGGTGGCGTGGGGCGGTGACGGCACTCCTTCCATTTCTGGGTGGCGTGGGGCAGTGACAGGGGCGTAGCTGGCAGTAGTGCAGCAGGTGCAGTGCACCATGGCCCAGAGGGTGAGGGGGCACGGTCTGCTCTGCACTGGATGAGTACGCTATTGGCCATGCGCTTAAATTCTATTTTTAAACACTTGCTCAGCCTGGCTTCAGTGTCTACTTGTCCCACTCATGGGGCAGGGGTTGAAAGGAGTGACTGTGGGGCCTACCAAACCAAGGCAGGCACTCCTTCCATTTCTGGGTGGCGTGGGGCGGTGACAACACTCCTTCCATTTCTGGGTGGCGTGGCGGTGACAACACTCCTTCCATTTCTGGGTGGCGTGGGGCGGTGACGGCACTCCTTCCATTTCTGGGTGGCGTGGGGCGGTGACGGCACTCCTTCCATTTCTGGGTGGCGTGGGGCGGTGACAACACTCCTTCCATTTCTGGGTGGCGTGGGGCGGTGACAACACTCCTTCCATTTCTGGGTGGCGTGGGGCGGTGACAGCACTCCTTCCATTTCTGGGTGGCGTGGGGCGGTGACAACACTCCTTCCATTTCTGGGTGGCGTGGGGCGGTGACGGCACTCCTTCCATTTCTGGGTGGCGTGGGGCGGTGGGGCGGTGACGGCACTCCTTCCATTTCTGGGTGGCGTGGGGCGGTGACGGCACTCCTTCCATTTCTGGGTGGCGTGGGGCAGTGACAACACTCCTTCCATTTCTGGGTGGCGTGGGGCGGTGACGGCACTCCTTCCATTTCTGGGTGGCGTGGGGCGGTGATGGCACTCCTTCCATTTCTGGGTGGCGTGGGGCGGTGACGGCACTCCTTCCATTTCTGGGTGGCGTGGGGCGGTGACGGCACTCCTTCCATTTCTGGGTGGCGTGGGGCGGTGACGGCACGCCTTCCATTTCTGGGTGGCGTGGGGCGGTGACGGCACTCCTTCCATTTCTGGGTGGCGTGGGGCGGTGACGGCACTCCTTCCATTTCTGGGTGGCGTGGGGCGGTGACGGCACCCCTTCCATTTCTGGGTGGCGTGGGGCGGTGACGCCACGCCTTCCATTTCTGGGTGGCGTGGGGCGGTGACGGCACTCCTTCCATTTCTGGGTGGCGTGGGGCGGTGACAACACTCCTTCCATTTCTGGGTGGCGTGGGGCGGTGACAACACTCCTTCCATTTCTGGGTGGCGTGGGGCGGTGGGGCGGTGACAACACTCCTTCCATTTCTGGGTGGCGTGGGGCGGTGACAACACTCCTTCCATTTCTGGGTGGCGTGGGGCGGTGACGGCACTCCTTCCATTTCTGGGTGGCGTGGGGCGGTGACGGCACTCCTTCCATTTCTGGGTGGCGTGGGGCGGTGACGGCACTCCTTCCATTTCTGGGTGGCGTGGGGCGGTGATGGCACTCCTTCCATTTCTGGGTGGCGTGGGGCGGTGACGGCACGCCTTCCATTTCTGGGTGGCGTGGGGCGGTGACGGCACTCCTTCCATTTCTGGGTGGCGTGGGGCGGTGACGGCCATGTCCAGGATGGATGCGGGGTTGAGCCAGGTTTCTGTGAGGAACAGCAGGTCGGGGGAGAGGTCCTCTAGGAGGATACAAACTTCAGTGTCCAGCAAGCGGTGGTAAGCAGAAGGCATTTGAGTGAGCGGGGAGCTTTGGGGTCAGTGGTGCCCGGGGCGGACCCTGGGGTGTGTGTTGAGAGCCAATGGAGGAGAAGAGTGGGGAGGTGAAGGAGAAGTGGACGGTGGAGCAGAAGGCTTCAAACATCTGGACGGGGACAGCTCTGGTGCAGTGGAGGGTCCTGGGGAAGCCGAGGCGCAGACTAGTCTTCCCCCATGAAACGTTGTTCGAGTATTGCAGGCCGGATGACATGGGTGGGTTGTGGGTGGGGGTTTTCTTAGGAGGGTATATAAGGAGTCAGGAGAGGTGTTACAGCTTCTTCTTGACTCCTTGCCCACCACCAGGGGGCTGTAAATTATTTAGAAGGTTTTTTTCATGGCCAGAGTAAGGCCAAGAGGCAGAGTAAGCCGTCTCGCCATAGTGGGAACGACTGAGGTGGACGTGGTGGGCGTCCTCCCTGTGCACTCTGTGGAGTGGAGAAGCGTGGCTCAGTGGTTAGAGGCGGCAGACCCGGAAGCTGAGATTGGCCGTGGACCAGGGTTCGATTCCCCGCCTCGGCGGGTCTTGGCTCAAAAATTCCACGGACTCGATAATTCTCGCTCCGGTGCCTACTCGATTCACGGGTTCACACTCTGCGACTCTGGGCAATAGCTTGCTTAATCTCCACTACAGCCCCTCGCGGCGGGATGCCTGGCTTTCACCTTGTGGATACCCTGCCGGGGTTATCTCACAGGGGAATACCAGGACGGGTTCCCTAAGCAAGTGCTTAGATACCGTGTCGGTGATTTGCGCTATATAAATACATTTACATTTACTCTGGGAGCAGCAGGGCACGCTGACCTGCTCAAGCCTCGTATCCTCGGCCAGGCCTGGGTCATGATGTGTCGTCCGACGCGGGCCACATCGGGCGGAGTTGCTGCCACGTTTGCGGCTTGCTCCCCTCCCCGGGGATGGTCAAAGAGAAGGCGGGGTGGAGCAGGGAGAGGACAGAGACCAACAAGAGAGGTGTGAAGAGGCAGCATAACCCCCTAGAAACCTTTAGGCAACCCATGGTTGAAGGGGGCTTGCTGGCAGCTCATGTGGCTGGGAAGGCGGGGTATATGGTGCCCGAGGGACTGGAGGCAATTCAGGAGCCTGCAGGGGCCCATGATGCAAGTGGGCCCCTTCCACAAGAGGGCCCCTTGGATTTATCTCCAGGGCAGTCCAGAGGGGCCTGGCTCAAGTGTCTGACGTGGTACCTGGCCTGCAAGGCAAAAGGGCGCAGGCCGGGGACACAGGGGCAGGACCAGGTTAGCAGTAGGGACAGAGGGCATAGACTGTCGGCAGCCCAGGCCAGGGATGCTGGGTCTGGGGGAGGCACTAGAGTTTTGGTCCTGTTTCAGACAATGCCCAGTAAAGAGGGTGCAGACAGGCCGGCAGGGCTGGGGAGTGGACACAGCATCAGGTGCCAAAGAGTTGACTTGGAGGCACAAATAAAGGATGAGAGGAGGGTTACTGAAGAAACTGAAGATTGTTAGGGGTGTCTTTGCAGGGACCGGAACGGGGCAACAGAGCAGGCAAGGCAGGCGAAGAAGGGTAGAGGTGTAACAGATGCAGGGGAGTCTAGGGCCACCCCAGGTAGCCATAGTGGGGGAGTGAGGACTATGGGTGCCTGATTAGGGCAGCAAAGGTCTACATATTTTTACAAGCGTATACGGCCCAGGGACCTTGTTGGTGTGGGACACCCGTCTGGTTGGAGCAACCCGGCGGTTGGTGGACAGAAGCCAGCAGGTGAGGCTGATAGACACTTGGTGACACCAACGGGGTGTATGACGGCCCCTAGATGTTGGTCAGAAGAACTAGGGGAGTCTTTGTCTGCCTACCCTACATGTTCACCCTATGTGGGAAGGGTATGCCCAGACGTGAGTCCCTTGCTCACTTTGCCACTGGATTTAAGCAAGCCGGGCTGAAGACGGCTGGAATGCCAGAAACCGGTCCTCGGAAGCTTGTTTCCGGTCCAGGGAAGGCATGCCTTGGCAGTTCGGGCTGGACTGTTCCCATGAGCCACAGGGTCAAGACTGATTTGCATATGGCCATGTCTGAACTGGGGTGGCTTGGTGAGCAAAATAATGATGGATTAAACCCGGATATGTGACTGGGGGTGAATGTTTTGCCATTGTGCAACATTCCGTCAATCATCTTGTGTGTTTTACCCTACATGGAGAGCTCAAGCATGCAATCTCCCAGGAGCAATACACTCAGGGTTGGACAGGGCTGTCCCTGACGTGCAGTGTGGAATGCATCAGTCTGCTTGATGTCTGCAGTGAACATGGGCGAGGATGAGTTGGAGTTGGATTATGATGAGGGCGGCGATGTGTGGGAGGACGGTCAAGTGTGTGATGTTGAAGAGGTGTGTCTGCCAGTGGTGCAAGGCAATGGAAGTGGTGGTGCAAGAGTCGCAGCAGTTGGTGTATCACAGAAGTCAAGTGCGGATGATGGAGGCACCTTTGGGCAACGGAAGGAGGCTCACACAGGCAACCGCAGAATGAAACAGGAAGCTGAACGCTTTTCCTCAGGTAAGAAAGATTGGTGGTCGATATGGAATACAGGGAGTGGTGGGCCTGGTGTGAAGATGTCAGGGCCGGACTGGGACCCACAATCGGCCCTGGCAAAGTGCTCGGCCGGCCCCCACTCGGTGGGGTGGGGGGTTGGGGACGGGGGTGGGGGCTGCCACCGAGCTCTTTGCCGGGGTCGATTTTCGGCCGATTTTGGTACAGGGCCGATTTTGCAGCTATGCTGCAAAAACGTCCCTGTACCAAAAACGCCCCCCAGCGGCCCAAAACCGCCCCCCACCCACGCGGCACACCGGGGGATTGCCTGGTAGCCGCTATGGCCAGTCCGGCCCTGGAAGATGTGTAAATCTATAGGAGTGGGCGACGAGGTAGGAGAAGGTGCGGGAGAGAAACCAAAGGGTCCGGAGGGATGGGGGGGCGGGTCGAACACAAGACCCAAATGACAAAAAGTTGGTGGATGGTACCAGGGTCCAAACGGATCAGATGAGGTGGGTGAGGAGAACAAAGATGGTGGGAGCCATAAAAAATGGGTGCCGTACATGGGTCTGGCTATGCTCCTCGGGCCTCGGGCCTCATGCCTCTGACAAGACAGAGAATACAATATGGAAACATGAATACATAGATGTGTTAAAACTTTTGTATAAGGAAATTCAGGCTAAAGCGGGGACCAAGGGGGAAGAGTATGAGCTTGCACGGCTGCCCAGTGTACCCATTTTTATGGAGAGCTGGACGTCGGCATTCTTGATTTATGCTAGTATCTATTGGGAAAAATATCCAGACAGGGTTATTGCATTATTTAAGTGTATGGATATTATAAGGAAAGCACACATTAATGTTGGGGCTATCCTTGACTCAGTTATGATGAGGAGTTTAGATCCAGGGTGAGCGTGAACCCAGGCAAACTAGGGGAACGTCAATTCTGAGCTCTGGATGTAGTGGATGTCTTTGACTCAATCAATGGCCTCGACCCTTACCGTGAGCGGCCTGCCCATTACATATAAGGCCTTTCAGCCACGTCCCACTCAACAAGGGGTGGGTAAGGTGCCAAAGCCCACAAGCAGCAATGCTGGGGCCTGTTGGAATTTTAACAAAGGTTTCTGCTCTAGACACCTGTGCAAGTTTAAACACCAGTGTTCTGAATGCAGAGGCAGATATCCCATTGCATAGTGTTTCCCGTTGGCCAGCCCCGCTGGGTAGTGGAAAACAACCAAAGGTAGAGGGAAGCAGAGTCCTGTTGGGCCAAAAGGCTCTATGTCAATTAGATTGGGTGGCTTATTGTCATCGATAGCACAATGCCCGGACAAGGAGACAACTTCTAGATTGGAGTGGGAAAGCAAAGCAAAGCCCGAGGTGGTGTCAGCCAAATTTAGGAAGGAAGTTGGTTAAGGGTGTTGGACTTGGCCCTTTCCCCCCAAACTTTTTCGCTTTTTGCCCCCCTAATTTGAAATGTCTCCCCCATGGTAATAAACCTGTATAGGCCATGTGTGGTGTGAGACACCTTGTTAATATGTACTGTCCTGCAATGGTGTGAGTTGCAAATTTCCCCCATTGTTAAATGTACCCTGGTGAAAGGCTGTGTTTTCAAAATGGATGCCCAGGCTATGTGTGTGCCACCTGACTGCAGGAGGTTAGCAGTCTAGTCGTTAGGTACCCAGCCACCCTTAGCTTTTGGAGGGAAGCCTGGCACCCAGGGTGCTCAACCCCTCTCCTTGAGCCTCCCCTTGAGCCTGCACCCCTCAAACCCCCCCCTCTACTGTCCCCGGGGCCCCTGTCAAAGGAGTGCCCCTCTCCCTAGGTCCCTGACACTGTGGGGACCATGAATTACGCTGGTGCTGCGCGACAGAAGCCCCATGAGGTGAGGAGCGTGCCTCTGAGGAACTGCTGAGGTACTGTCCGCCCCCCTTGTGAAGCTGTGGCCCCTTTGGAGTGCCGGGCTGTGAGGAGCTGCCTGTGAAGCACCGCATGGGGAAGATTATGCCCATAGGAACTGTTGCTGGCTGAAGTGCTGTGAGGCCCCTTGAGCGCCAGGGCCCCGAAGCGCTGTGAAGCCCTGAGCACCACAATTTGCGAGGTGCTAACCTGCCACCGGAAGCGCTGTGCCTGGAAGTACTGAAGCGCCGTGTGGCCTGAGGGAACTGTGAGGGGAATAGCGCCACGGTAGCCTACCCCTCGTTTTGGCGCGCTTGCCGCAATATAAATAATTAAATAAAAGGGAGCCTACCCCATACTGCCGCTGACATCACCGTTGCCGCCCGGGGAGTGTTGGCGCTGCCTCGCGCCAGTTGTATATAGCCGGAAATCACCGCCGCGGCCTGGCGCTGTAGGAGGAGACCCCCGCGGCTGGGGGGTAACGTTGCGGCGGCCCCCGGCACCAGGAGAGGGCCGCCGAAGTGGAGTGAGGGCCGCGATAGGCCTGAAGCCGGAGAGGCCGGCATCACGTGGCTGGGGAGCCGGTGAAGTCACCGACCGCGCCCCCAGCCCGCCGCGCACCGATTGGTTGGCGCTGCCGCGCCCCCGGGAGCCGCGTCCTGACTGGCTCCCGGGCCGAGACTAGCCCCAGCAGCAGGAAGAGGCCTCGCGGAGGCCGCTTTGGAAGTCCCGGGCCCAGTGAGGAAGAGGCGCCGGTTGAAGGCGAAGGAGGAGCTGCGGGGCCTCCAGTGAGCAGAGGGGAGCCCTGGGATTGAGAAGGCCAGAAGAACCCAGCCGGCGGTGTTGCGGGGCTCCCGTGGGGAAGAGGGAGCCCCGGTTACCCCTGTGAGCGGAGAGTGCCCCGGGTCCCTGTGAAGAAGGAGGGGCCCGGGTGAAAAAGGAGAGCCGCGCTGGGATTGGGCCCAAGGCGTGGCGTGAGCAGAAGTCCCGCCCTGTGAGGACGAAAGCGGGGACAGCCGGGTATCCTCGCCGGAGGGCTTAGAGCAGCCCGAGAACCCCCATCGGCCAACCACCGGATGCCAGTTAGGCCCTTCTGATCTGCCTACAGAGTCCCCTGCTCATCATAAAGGCCACGGGGGAAAGGTAGAATGTTGTAGTGGCCCCCAGGGAAAGGTTCGATATGTATAGCCAAGTGATATGCTCAATGAAATGCACATTTTTACCTGTTGCCTGATTTTCCCTGAAGTGTTTAGGTCTGACATCCAATCTACCTGTCTATGCCCCGAGGAGGGATTGCCCTATGTTGAGGTTCATAGGCCTAGAGTCAGGCACATGTTAAATGCATAAATCCCCCCAGGTTCAATGTGATTCGGGCCTAGTGTTTCTGTGACTGCTACCAGCATGACCTCCATGAGTTAGGGCCAAGTCTTATGTTAACGCTGGGTTGATGTTTAGGCAGATGGTTTAGCGCCCAGTGTGCTGATGGCCTAGTATAAATGCCCCTGTTAATGGTGGGTGTCCCCATGCGTTAGGCTGCTGAGAAGACGCCCATAGGTCAGACCTACTGCCCCTATGCCAAGGAAGGTCCTAATGGTCACAGTAGTGACTTGCACCCGGTTACGGCGCCCCCTGTCCCTGATTGGGCGTGTCCTGTGGCTAATGTTACTGATGCCAAGGTATCCTGAGGTTTTACACTTGATGGTTGATTGTATGTTCTTGTGCCCACAGGGCAAGTGAATGTGCCTTTTCTTACAGGTTTGGGCCTGGTGATCCCCTATGCTGGCTGGACGTGTTATTCCTGGCCCTTGTTATGCCCCATGTTAATGAGCAAGCCTTGCTGATTTATTACAGGTGCTCCAGTCTGTTAATATGTGCTGTGATACCATGAAGATTTCCCTTACAGGGGTTGTGTTGGAGTTATAGTGCATGGTGTGTACTTCTGCTAATGTTGCATTCTGCAAATTACAGCCTACTGCTAAGGATTAGAGCCTGAGTTGGCCCCGCCATATTGACCCCAGGTTTCATGACAATTTGATCACATTCTTTTCATTTCAGCCATGGGCTTACGGACTGAACCTCTTTCCCATTGTCCCCCTTGTAAATAATCCCCCCTGATACACTTGGCTCTGGCGCCAGTTGGCGCCGTGTTGTGATTACCACTGTTTTTGCATTTTTGCCTTGCAGGTTGGAGATACTAAACTACTTCTTATTTTTCCAGCTCAAGCTGGTGTCCTGCCTCTTTTGTGGTGTGCCTGATGAGTCGTATGTGGGTACTGCGTGGATGCTTCACATGTCCTCCGAAGTTTGGCCCAACGGCTTGGTTCCGTGCCACCCCCCTGGAGATTTGGTAACCCCATTTCTTACAAGGGAGGATTGTGGGCCTGTTGTAAATCTGGCCTTTGACTGACCTGGCAATATCTCTGTTGGGGTCGTACCTAAAAAGCTTGAAGTGGAATACAAGTTTATTCATAGCTTGTCTTGGCCGGAGGGTGTCTCTGTGAATAACTTCATCGCGGCTGTTGAACCTAGAGTAGTGTATGCTTCAGTTGATGATGCTATCAGGTTGGTCAGGCTCTGTGGACAGGGGACGGAGTTGGCAAAGCGTGACATCAAGTCAGCTGTTGCCAATACACCCAGATGACTTTTCATTGCTGGCATGCAATTTGATGGTGCCATTTATGTTGACAGAGTCCTGTCCATGGGGTGTGCCATTTCTTGTGCTTTGTTCAAGGTATTCAGCGCCTTTTTGCAGTTGGTCTTTACTAGGTAGAGCGGCCATCGGGAAGTGCCACATTACTTGGATGACTTCCTCTTTCTCTGGATTGAGGGGTCAGGTGAGTGCCACACTGCTTTGAGACATTTTGAGCCTATGGGGCAGACCTGGGAGTTCAATTGGCCCCAGAAAAGATGGAACGCCCTAGCACAGTGTTGACATTTTTTGTCATTGAGCTGGACACTTTTCATATGATTGCAAGATTGCCCAAAGGGAATGTTAAGGAGATTCAGAGTTTTTTAGAGGAGGTGATTGGGAAAAGAAGATTAGAACTTAGAAAGATTCAGACGTTGTTAGGGTGTTTGAATTTTGCTTGCAGAGTGGTGTGGGGGGACGAGGTTTCTGCAGAAGATTGGGCATGGTCATGTCTGGTAAACTTTTGCCTCGCCACAGGATATGGATTTCCATGGCAG
The DNA here is from genome assembly GCF_964261635.1 of Lissotriton helveticus. Lineage (NCBI taxonomy): Eukaryota > Metazoa > Chordata > Amphibia > Caudata > Salamandridae > Lissotriton > Lissotriton helveticus. The sequence continues at coordinate 101,438,280 of NC_136064.1, read as the reverse complement.
TGACAGCAGACCTCGGCACGTGGAGGTCCTTTCTGGATGACTTCAATGGTGTATCAATGATGTCTCAGTGTGGCAGGGGCAGACTTTTTCCGATGCAGCATGGGCCCATGGATTTGGCCTTTTTTGGGATGGATGATGGTGTGAGGAAAGGTGGCCACAGCAATTGTTGCAGCCTGGTCGGAGCACAACATTTTTGGAATTCTTCCTTTTGCTGGTGTCTTTGGCATTGTGGGGTAGTGAGGTGGCAAACAGGACAGTGATGTTTCATGTGGACATCATGACAGTTGTGGAGTTGGTAAACAGAAGAAGGCACGGGATTTGAAGGTTTTGAGACTTGCGTCGATTCATGCTATGTTTGCAGTTAATATTGTGTTCAGGGCTAATCACATGCCAGGTGTGAACAACACAATGGCTGGGTCATTTTCGCATTCGCAGTGACATCAATTTCACAGTCTGGCACCTGGAGTAAAGGAGACACCCGTTCCTACAGAGATCTGGGAGTAGGGGGCGTAAGAGTGATTAGGCTGGTGGAGATGTCATTAGCGGAATGTTCCAGGAGGAGCTATCTGCTTGCTTGGAGAGAATTAAAAACTTTTATGGGGTGCTTGTGGACGCCTCTGAGGCAGGATCAGAGTGACAGGGAAGGTGGGTTATACGTTTTGGTTTGTCTGTAATTGATAAAGGTTTATCGCCCGCAACAATAGCAGGTACGTTTGCAGGCTTGTATTTTTATAGCAAGTTGTAGTGGAGATTTCACCCGATGAGGGATGATATTTTTGGAAGAATTTTGAATGGATGTATGACGTTACAACGCATGCTTTTACCACGCATGCCTTTACAACGCAAGTCGTTACAATGACTTGCATGGGGGGGCGCTGGATAGTGAATAGTTTAATTTACTATTCCAACTCCAGTCCCCGTGGATAGTAGGGAAGGTGTTGGATAGTAAATTAAACTATTCCCTATCCTAGAGCGCCCCCCAGCGCAATGCGTTGTAATAACTTGCGTTGTAAAAGTTGCATCGTAATGGTAGTGCGTTGTAAAAGTTGCATTGTAAAGGATGTTCCCCATTTTGAATGGGTGGGGTAGGGAGGTAAGGAGGTAAGGAGTTATGGGAAGGCAATACTTTTGAATTGCTGCTTACCATTTTAAAATGTTTGTCAGATTGTTGTTACGATAAGTTTGAGGTGGCCTTCTTTTCAGGTTATGTATGGTGTGGATTCTGGGCGTCGGAATTGTTGTGGGTAGGACATGAGGCAGGGGTGTTGCATACAGAAGTGCCTTTGAAGATGGGTAAATTAGGGATCTTGCAGCAGATATCCAAGACGGACCAGGCAGGGAGAGGGAAGTGGATATGGCTGCAAGAAGATGGCTGGGGCCCGGGAGGAGGCGTGCCCAGTGAGTGAATGGTGCAGGCTTCAACAATGGCCAGATCAGAGGCAGGAGACCATATTCTGTTACGAAGGTGGGACAACGCTCATATCGTTCCAGCTTTTGGTGGTACTGCATATGGCGGTGAATAAAATGGGTCGAAATCCTGCCCATTTTGGGACTCACTCTTTCCGGTTTGGAGCAGGGACTGCGGCTGTACAGCTGGGATGGAGTTGGTCTCAGATTCGCTGGATGGGTTGGTGGAAGTCGAGGTGTTGTGAGTGATATGCATGGAAATAAAGTGAGGTGGTGCTGGTTTAGGGATAAAAGGCGGGGCTACTAGTGCCCCATAAAAAGGCTACTTCCAAAATTCTTGGTGCCTGTTCTCTTCCCTTTTTTCCCTCTCTTTGTGCACTTTAATTCACTTTGGTCCTGATGATGTGCCCACCGATTCCCCTGGAGCATTTGGCACGAAACATGTCAACCACACTTTAGAGACGGCCTGCTAGGAACATTACATCCACGTAGGGTGTCCACTTCATTTTAGCTAGGCAGGATCCACCTTTACCATTACATTTATTGCAACTCGGGCCGACCCTGACCTATTTTAAACCACTCTACCTGTGCACACCTACCCCCATTGCCCCCACACACACACGCACCCAACGGCTTCCTTTAAAAGATCTCCGACAAAGAGCCCCGGAAACGGTGAGCCTGTCCAGCCTTGCAGCGCCGGCCCGACGAAGAGCAAGGCCCAATGACGAAGCATGACACCTCTCGGGGTGTGTGAGGGCAACCAGACAAAAGCTGTGTCTCCCCCCCCCAGTCCTCCCTTGTTCCTTTCCACGATCCCCTTAGGAACTGTACCCCACTTGTTAAAGATAAAAGGCGGGGCTTCATGATGTGCGCTAATCTATTATTTTTCTCGTAGGGTGTGTATGTGGCCCTGATATTGGCCCAGTACTGCAAGCCTCTTGCATTTTCATATTATATGGACACCTGATATTGGCCCAGTACTGCAAGCCTCTTGCACTTTCATATTGTATGTTCAGCTGATATTGGCCCAGTACTGCAAGCCTCTTGCACTTTCATATTGTATGTTCAGCTGATATTAGCCCAGTACTGCAAACCTCTTGCATTTTCATATTATATGGACAGCTGATATTGCCCCAGTACTGCAAGCCTCTTGCATTTTCATATTATATGGACAGCTGATATTGGCCCATTACTGCAATCCTCTTGCATTTTCATATTATATGGTCAGCTCATATTAGCCCAGTACCTCAAGCCTCTTGCATTTTCATATTGTATGTTCAGCTGATATTAGCCCAGTAGGGCACGCCTCTTGCATTTTCATGCTATATGGTCAGCTGATATGGTCAGCTGATATTGGCCCATTACTGCAAGCCTCTTGCATTTTCTTATTATATGGACAGCTGATATTGGCCCAGTACTGCAAGCCTCTTGCATTTTCATATATATGGACAGCTGATATTGGCCCAGTACCTCAAGCCTCTTGTATTTTCATATTGTATGGTCAGCTGATATTAACCCGGTACTGCAAGCCTCTTGCATTTTCATATTGTATGTTCAGCTGATATTAGCCCGGTACTGCAAGCCTCTTGCATTTTCCTATTGTATATTCAGCCGATATTAGCCCGGTACTGCAAGCTCCTGGCATTTTAATATTTGTATGGACAGCTGATATTCGGCCAGTACTGAAAGCCTCTGGAATTTTCATATTGTATGGTCAGCTGATATTGACCCAGTACTGCAAACCGCTGGCATTTTTATATTATATGGACAGCTGATATTGGCCCAGTACTTCAAGCCTCTGGTATTTTCATATGTTACGGTCAGCTGATAATAGCCAAGTTCTGCAAGCCCCTGGCATTTTAATATTTGTATGGACAGCTGATATTCGCCCAGTACTGCAAGCCTCTGGCATTTTCATATTGTATGGTCAGCTGATATTAGCCCTGTACTGCAAGCCTCTGGTATTTTCATATTGTATGGTCAGGTGATATTAACCCAGTACTGCAAGTCTATGGCTTTTCATATTATATGGTAAGCTGATATTGGCCCAGTACTGCAAGCCTCTGGCATTTTCATATTGTATGGACAGCTGATATTAGTGCAGTACTGTGTAGTAAATGTCCTCTCCACTGTTCTCCTCTGGATAGACTGTACTATGATATCTGTGACATCATAGAATGCCTGGGTGTCCCTCTGGCTCACAGTGCCTCTCTATAACTTACTGTGGCAGTTGGTCATCTGAGGCTGAGCTGCTAACAACTGGCTCCTGGTGGGGTCTACTCTTGTACTTGTTATCTTGGAAGAAACTTACAATAAAGAATCTTAACTACACAGTGGACTGTGTATCATTCCTTTACTACATACTGCAAGCCCCTGGCATTTTCATATGATATGGTCAGCTGATATTAACCCAGTACTGCAAGCCTCTGCCATTTTCATATTATATGGTCAGCCAATATTCGCCTAGTACCTCATACCTCTGACATTTTCATATTGCTGGTCAGGCGATATTAGCCCAGTACCGCAAGCCTCCGGCATTTTCATATTGCATGGTCAGGTGATATTAGCCCAGTACTGCAAGTTTCTTTCATTTTCAACATTATATGGTCAGCTGATATTAGCCCAGGACTGCAAGCTTCTGACTTGTTCATATGATATGGTCAGCTGATATTAGCCCAGTACATCAAGCCTCTGACAATTTCATATTATATGGTCAGCCGATATTAACCCAGTACCTCAATCCTCTGACATTTGAATATTATATGGGCAGCTGATATTAGCCCAGTGCTGCAAGCCTTTGCCATTTTCATATTATATGGGCATGTGATATCACCCCAGTGGGAAACAGCCGTTTCAATGCGGGTAATACCACGCGGGTAGGTTACAACGCATTACATCTCAAGTCGTTTCTCTGAAAAGTGCCAGTACTCTGTAACAGAGTACCTGCTTGTCTCTGAGAAGTGCTGGTACTCTGTAGAAGTGCCGGTATTAGAGTACCTGCTTGTCTTGGAGAAGTGCTGGTACTCTGTAGAAGTGCTGATACTCTGTAACAGAGTACCTGCTTGTCTCTAAGAACTCTGTAACAGAGTACCTGCTTGTCTCTGATAAGCGTGAATCAAAATGGCCGCCACCAGGTGAGCTGCTCCGCGTTTTCGCCTGTTTTTTACATAAAACGGCAAATTTTTGTCAGATTTTTTCTGCAAATGAGGTCGCTGTATTTATAAAGGTATTACCTGCATTCTGAGGAGGTTTCAAGATATTCTGGATGTTGGAAGTGTTGTTTCAAGCTCCCTGGTTCCTGCTCCCAGCTCTCAATTAAGGTACTGCCTGGATTGTCTGTCAAGGGGGCGGAGTATACTTCAGGAAAGGGCCTGGCTTGGGCCTACCCACACCTACAGTCCAGTTTAGCTGCTGCACCAGTCTTTTTGAAGACTGCCTCATCTCCTTTCCTATATCTACCCATAAATTGTTCCTTTTTTGTCAAACTTAGTTATTTTTCCACAACAATGGAAAATAAAAATCCTCTCTACAATAAAAGGAGACAGCAGGTTTCACCTCCTCCAATAAAATCCAAAGTAGTAGAGTCATCTGAACCTTCACTATGTTTCATTTTGGAAGAAATTCAGGCACTTTGAGCTAATACAGATACTATTGCGACAGAAGTTAAAAGTGTGCGAAAAGACATGGCGTGTTTGTCTATGAAAATTTCTGATAACTCAATTAAGATACAAGATAATAAAGTCAAAGTGGATGCTTTTACCCCACTTCCGGCAAAAATATCTCCTATGTTCTCACATCTTTTGGATATTGAAGATCGCAACAGGCAATACAACCTTCGCATATTTAATTTACCAGAAGAAGTTGAGGGAACTAATTCTCGTCTTTACTTGGAGAACCTAATTCCTGGTCTTTTAAATATCAAATTTCCAGAAAAATTAGAAATTGATAAGGCTCACAGAATTCCTGCCCACCGCAACCCTCAACATACCAAGCCAAGACAAATGATATTTAAAGTTTTTCGTCATCATCATTTGGTTCTGATCAAAAAAGCAGCAAGAGAAATTCTCTCACTGATGGTCAATGGCAATAAAATCTTTATTCATCAGGATTTTGCTAAAGAAACTGTTGCAACACGCAAGGAATTTACCGACCTTCACCCTCAATTAAGAAGTCTTGGATACAAATACGGCCTCTTTGATCCATCGAAATGCGCATATGGAAAGATTCCTTCTCAAAATCCTTTCAACAGCCTGAAGAATTGCGGCATTTTCTAGATCAACAACTACAGCATTCGATGGACACTCATGGCCGTATTACTTGACTTTTTTCCAGTATGTTTTTTGTTGACAAATTCTTGATTAATTCTTTATATTTCGGGCTCCAACGGTTCCAGCCATGCTTGTAGAGCGTGTGTGTGTTTCAATGTTCATATTTATGTATTTTGTTTGTCTCTTATTCTATGTTCTACTTTCTCCTTTCCCTTTTACGTGCTCTGGAGCTACTCTCTTCTTATCATATGTGCTTTTTTCTTATTATCCTCTTAACCTTTTTCTCTTTTCCATCCATTATGGCTAGTATTAAAGTTGTTTCAATAAATGTTAAAGGTTTGCGCCATCCAGTTAAACTTACTAAAATTTTAGACTATTTAGATAATTGCAAAGCTGATTTTTGTTTTTTGCATGAAACTTGTGTAGATGACAAAATCCTAGATTATATGAAGAAAAAATGGGTTGACAGTAATGTTTCTTCTCCTGCTAATGGCAAGAGAAATGGTGTAGCTATACTTTTTGCAAAAAAATCACATTGCCAAATTTTAAGTGACATTACAGATACGGATGGGAGATATTTAATTGTTAAAGTTAAAATTCATGATTCTATCATATTTTTATTAAATGTTTATGGTCCCACTGAGGATGATCCTGTTTTTTTGGACTAATCTTTCAACTGAGGTGTTAAAAATTGGTAATGCCCTTTTAATTGTTACAGGTGATTTTAATGTCATATCTGATCTTTTATTAGACAGATTATCTCGTACTAAATTCCATCCTCCTAAGGTTTATTTTACTTTGAAATCATTTCTTCAAACCACTAAGTTAGTTGATATCTGGTGTCTCCATTGTACTACAGAAAAAATGTTTACTTTTTTTCAAACCCACACAATTCCCATTTTAGACTTGATTATATATTAGTCACAAGACAATTTATTAATTCCATCAATACTCCTAGGATTGGTAATATTGATGTCTCTGATCATGCTATGATTTCTTGTATTTTAAATCTAAATTCAACCTTTACTAAACAATCTAGATGGAGAATGAATTCTGGTATAGCTCTCAATTAACATAATAAGCCAAAACTTTTATCCGCCATTCATGATTATTTTCAACTTAATCCTGAAACATCTACTTCTATGGTTAATAGTTGGGATGCTTTTAAAGCTTATATTAGAGGAGTTGCTATTTCTATTATGGCCCACGAAAATAAGACCTATAATGCAAATACGGTTAGAAAAACAAATAGCGAAATTTGAAATACTTTTTTATTACGTCTAATGATCCACAATACTGAGATAAGCTACAAAAGCTCAGCTATGAATTTAATACAATTCTTAGTAAAAGAGCTGGCATTCAGATTTCTAAGGCCAAAGCTAAATTTAGTTTCAATGCAAATAGATCTGGAAAACATTTAGCAAATTATCTACATATTAAAAAAGATAAAACTCAAATCACTTATATTCATGGCCCCAATGGTAAAATTGCGTTATCTCATGAAGATATTGTTAATGAATTTTGGGATTTCTACTCTAAGTTATATAATAAACCTGATTTTAATGATGATTCTTTGGTAGATTCCTTCCTATCCTCATGTGTTTTACCTAAGACATGTCAATCTGATAAAAATGGACTTGACTTACCCATTACTAAGGACGAAATTTTATCTGCTATAAAATCTCTCAAAAAGAATACATTTCCGGGTCCTGATGGTGTCCCAGCAGAATACTATAAAGAATTTCAGTTCCAACTTGTACCTTTATTACTTCAACTTTTTACTACGTTTGGTTCATCAGGAATTACGTCTGGTTCTTTTACTGAGGCTTTAATTATTGTACTTCCTAAACCAGACAAAGACCCCACTCTTGTATCTAATTACCGCCCTATTTCTTTAATTAATCAAGATTGTAAATTATATGCAAAAATATTGGCTACACGATTATCCACTGTATTAGATTCTATCATACATGCTGATCAATCTGGGTTTATGAAAAATAACTATTCTGTAAATAATACAAGAACCTTACTACATGTCATTGAACAGGGTCAGACGTTAACTATTCCTTCAGGAATTATGGCTTTGGATGCTGAAAAAGCCTTTGATAAACTTCACTTGCAATTTTTATTTCATACTTTATCATCATTTAATTTTGGTGACACTTTTATCCGCATGATTTCAGCTTTATATTTTGCTCCTACTGCTCGTTTATTTATTAATGGCCAAGTTTCAAATCAATTCTCCCTTTTTAGAGGTACACGACAAGGGTGTCCCCTTTCCCCGCTATTGTTTTATTGGTATTGAACCCTTTCCTACCTTTATAAGAAAATGTGATAATATTAAAGGAGTCAATATTAAGGGTGTTATTATTAAAACATTAGCGTATGCCGATGACATACTTTTATTTATCAGAGATCCATTATCCTCATTTCCCTCTTTAGTAGAGATTATAGCAAAATACTCTATGGTTTTTGGGTACAAATTAAACACTAACAAAACGTAATTTTTTCCTTTAAATGTTTATTGTACTCCTGATATGATTTCCATGAATGAAATTATTTGGCAAACGAATAAAATAAAATACCTTGGTATTTTATCCTCTTCTTCTATAAAATCAACAATGACGTTAAACAGTAATTTTGTCTTTGATTATATTAAAGAAAAAACGTCTACATGGATTTCATTGTATCTTTCATGGTGGGGTAGAATGGAATTTATTAAAATGAATATTGATCCTAAAATCTTTTACACCCTTGCCATGATTCCTACTCAATTCCCATTAACATTTTATAAAGATGTTGATAAACTTCTTTCCAAATTTCTTTGGAATAACAAAGCACCTCGTATTAGTTATAAAAAATTAAAAATGTCTAAATGTAATGCTGGATTTGGTATCCCAGATTGTTTTCTTCATCATAATTTTTTTATTTTAAAACAAAGTGCCATATGGTTTACTCATTCCTTTTTACATATCCACCTACTTGGCTCCACTACCCACTCTGTTAACTATCTCTAACAAATCATAATTTTTCATAAATCTATTATTCACAAATCCACTAAAATGATTTTCAACGATTTAGATTCCATTTTTCAATATCCCATGTATAGTGCTGATGAATTTTAGTGAATCAAACAAAGGCCCCCTGAACAATAGAGAATAAACAATTCCTAGATCAGGGTAAAATCATGTGTGAAAATATACATCTAGGCAACTGTGATAGCTTGTAACACAGAAAAAGTTAAAGGCTAAAGGCCATTCTCAGAGTTATGGTACCAAAATAGTTTATTACCATTACATCAATGTACAAAACAAATTAAAATCAAACATTTAATAACAAAAGAAGTTAAAAATGACCCTAATAGGGGCATACAGTACATACACAATAATATATATATACATCACAAAAATAAAAAAATAAAATAGAAACACAATATAAAAAATGTGGCACAATACAATATTTTTTTCTTCATCATAATTGTTTTATTTTAAAACAAAGTGCCATATGGTTTACTCATTCCTTTTTACATATCCACCTACTTGGCTCCACTACCCACTCTGTTAACTATCTCTAACAAATCATAATTTTTTCATAAATCTATTATTCACAAATCCACTAAAATGATTTTCAACGATTTAGATTCCATTTTTCAATATCCCATGTATAGTGCTGATGAATTATCATTATGGTATAGCAGTATCATTAAATTGAATAGAAATATTAGTTTTTGGTTTTCATGGATTAAGGCTGGTATTTTTTATCTTAAAGATGTTTATTCCAATAACACTTTTATACCGTTTGAGGAACTACAAACAAAGTTTGGTTTATCTAATTCTGAACTTATAAAATACAAATATTTAAGTAATTTGATTTTAGATTCTTTTTCGCAAGCCATCCCATCTAATGTTCAAGCTGATTTATCCATTTATAACCAAACTATTTCAACGATTGCTCATGGTGTTTCTATTTTATATAAAAAATTGTCTAATACTTTAGGAAGTAACATAAATATGATTACAATGTTCTGGAATAATGAACTATCGCTTTCATTGTCTATTGATACATGGGAGAATATATGGCTTAGTAATATATCTGGATGGTTACCTGTCTCACTTTACCAAACCAATTCTTATATTTTCCTTAATTGTTTATGGAATCCAGTACGTTTATTTCAAGCTAAACTTCTTCAATCTGAAACATGTTGCCATTGTAATTTACACCCTGGTTTATTACATGATATGCTTTATAATTGTCCTTTACTCTCCAAATTCTGGATAGAAGTTTGGGATATTATTAAAAAGATACTAAATATACACGAAGACATATCATATAAAATGTTAATATGCAAATCTGCTATTTTATCGCAGGATTTAAGTGATCTTGAATGTAAACTTTTTAATTTCTTAATTTCAGCTGCATTAAAATCCATTACCTTCTGTTGGAAAGATGTTTCAAAGTTATCAGTTCATGCTTGGTGGTCATGGGTTATTTTTACAAGAAGAGGTGCCCAGTTATCTTTGTATGGGGTTAGTCATAATTCTAATTCTTATCACTCATTCTGGATTCCTGTGGATATCTATTTATCATCTTAATGGTATATTTATTGCTTGTTCCCCTTTTTACTGTACTTATATTATATTAATTGATATGACATAGTAGCTCTATTTATAACTCAAACAATGGTTTGCTATTGAATGTTTCCCTTCCCATCCTCCCCCTTTTTTAGATTTCTATGAATAAGATTAATTTCATATCAATTGAAATGAATATGAACTTATTGTGATGTATGTATTGTATTAGATTGTTCAGCTTATTAATTTTTTTTGTATGTCTAAGTGTATTGTTCATTATGAAATCTCAATAAAATATTTTGATCTTAAAAAAAAGTCTTTCTTGAGAAGTGCATGTACTCTCCCTCTCAAAATAAAAAAAGTGCTGGTCCTCAGTACCGGACTGTACTGACCCATGCAAAGCACTTTAGTAAATACATTTCTTCCAAAGCAAGTGGGAAACATAATCCCAAACCCATCAACTTTTGCTACATGTTCTCAAAATGTTACATGTTGATAATGCTGCGTTCTGTACCAAACATGTGAAATGCAAACACTGGGTGTCGCTTCCCAGCATTACCTCACCTTCCTGATTTCACAACACCAACTGCATGTTATATGTCCCGATAATATACTCTGAAAACAGTATTCTTGTAGCAAAACAATCTAAAATAACTAAAACATTGAGATCCTCACACTACTTGGCCCATGTTTACCCATCAGCACAAAACGATATTTAATATATATTTTAATAGCCCAGAGGTAGGTACTGAACAATGGACTGTGCCTTCTACTTGCTTCCACTTTTCGTCACTTCCGCTTCAGAATTGACCAGATAGGTGCAGAACTGGAAGCAGGAGGGCCCTCTGTCTGGCAGTGACTCGTCTCTATGATGCTTTAGAACGGCTTTATGCCATATGTTCTTCAAGACGTTAACAACATGCACTTGAGGCTAAAACGCCTTTGAGAAATCAATCTGTAGGAAGGAAATCCAGCCAGCTATACTTTTAGGGGTAAAAACTGAGAAGCACAACAACTTGCAGAGAGCAAAAAGCATTGAGGCTTTTCCTGTGAGAGTGTCTGCAGAGAAGGAGCTATCTATCCATGTCACCCGATAAAATCCGACACCCTGGGGTTCGGAATTTACTGGGGTTTTTTGTTTCTTTTTGGGGCGCAATATACGCTCAATGCAACAAAATCTGCATGTTTTGGTAAATATTGTATTGTTTTTACCTGTTAAATTCCAGCAGGTTTGATCTGTTGTATTTAACATTTTAAGTTATTAATTGGTAAAGGGCCCCCACATCAGAATTTTTACCCCAGCACACAAAGGCATTTGTACAGGGTTGAAAAACACTGACCCAAGCATAATCCGGCCTAAATGTGTTTTTTTGTGATTTTTAACTTTCACTGCACCGATTTATCCCACTAGATGCATTTTGTATTTTATTGGGATGCAGTACGATCTAATTTTCATTACGGTATGTCTGCCCTGCGGCCAGCCCCCTGTCGGCACCTAACCGGCCAGCCCCTGTGGGCACCTAACCGAAGGCTGTAGGCCGTGCACAGAGGGTGGTTGACCGTGGGGCCAGTCCTACACCAACACCACGTGGGCAGTCAATCCCCGCCAGGCACAGCCTGCGAACAGGCCCTGCACCCAACCCCTGCAGGCAGTCAAGCCCCTGTTAGTGGGCGGTCACCCCCCTGCCAGGCCTGCGAACAGGCCCTGCACTCAACCCCTGCAGGCAGTCAAGCCCCGTTAGTAGGGGGCCGCCCCCTGCCGCTCACAGCCTGCGAACAGGCCCTGCACCCAACCCCTGCAGGAGGTCAAGCCCCCGTTAGTGAGCGGCCACCCTCTGCCATGCTCGGCTTGCAAAAAAGCCCTGCACCCAACCCCTGCAGGCAGTCAGGTCCCCGTTACTGGGCCGCCACCCCCCTACCCAGAACAGTCTGTGAACAGGCCCTGCACCCAACCCCTGCAGGCATTCAAGCCCCTTTAGTGTGCGGCCGCCCCTGCGGAGCAAGGCCTGTGAACTGACCTTGCTCTAAACCCCTGCAGGAAGTCAAGCCGCCGTTTGTGGGCAGTTTCCCCATGCCCGGCACGGCCTGCAAACAGGCCCTGCACCCAACCCCTCCAGGCATTCAGGCCCTCGTTAGTGGGCGTTCGCCCCCCTGCCATGGGAACAGGCCCCGCACCCAACCCCTGCAGGCCTTCTAGCCCGTTAGTGGGCGGCTGCCACCCTGTCATGCACGGCCTGCGAACAGTCCTTGCACCCAACCCGGCAGGCAGTCAAGCTCCAGTTAGTGGGTGGCTGCACTTCTGCCACTCACGACCTGAGAACAGGCCCTGCAAGCAAACCCTGCAGGCAGTCAAGCCCCCGTTAAGGGGCAGCTGCCCCCCTGCCACTCTCAGCTTGCGAACAGGCCCTGCACTAACCACCTGCATGCAGTCAAGCCCCCGTTAGTAGGCGGCCGCCCCCATGCCCGGCACGGCCTGTGAACAGTCCCTGCACCCAACTCCTGCAGGCAGTCAATCCCCGTTAGTGGGCGGCCACCCCTCTGACATGCAGGCCTGCGGACAGGCCCTGCACCCAACCCCTGCAGGCACTTAAGCTCCAGTTAGTGGGTGACTGCACTTTTGCCACTCACGACCTGAGAACAGGCCCTGCACGCAAATCTTGCAGGAAGTCAAGCCCGCGTTAGTGGGCAGCTGCCCCCCTGCCACTCACAGCCTGCGAACAGGCCCTGCACCCAACCCTTGCAAGCAGTCAAGCCCCGTTAGTGGGCGGCCACCCCTCTCTGTCATGCACGGCCTGCGAACAGGCCCTGCACCCAACCCCTGTTGTGTATCAATTTAGATTCCGTATGCATTTCCCGATTCATGCCCTTTTATAGGTATATTTCACATTGTCCTTGTATAGGCATAGAAATCCAGTCCTTATTTAGTCATAGCCCATGCTACCCAAATACAGGCATAGCTACTTCCATCCGTTCATCTACGTCACAACGATTTCTTGGAAAACCAGACTCTTAAGCTGAAGGGACTTCCCCTAGCCTAGATATTGATTTCTCCAAGAACTCATTTATTATGCATGAACATCTATTCCTTAGGGGTTCATTCATGACGTTCATATGCCCGACTCTTACGTCAATACTGGCATTCCTAAGCACCTTCAAGGTATAAATATACCTTCACTTGCTATGGCAAAACCCGGTGTGGTTCGGTGCAGTTCGACTCTCTATTTGCACGACGCAGCTCGCTATAGCAAGTGCCGAAGGAAGCCAACTCTCCAGCTGACGCACTGACTAGAAGCTGTCATCCTCCTGCCGAGAATCCAGGTCCAGTGTTTCTGACTCCCCTTGTCGGGTGTTGGGAGATCGAGTCCCGGGAAAGAGATACCAACCTCTCTCATTCTAAGGTATGGAGCTGATTAGAACCTAGAGAAACCGTTGGCAATTCTTGGCAGAACTAAACTATAATTAAAGACAACACCTACTTCTTCCCTGGTACCAGACCTAGGTTAGGTACATTGAGGTAGGCATACTTTGGAAGCACCAGGTGAGTATTTTTAGCCTGTGTTATTTATGTATGTATGTTTATATATGTCATAGCAACAGACCATGCTATTACAGTATTATTTTATATTACTGTTCACGCTGTATGCATTATACTTTGCACTCTGTCTACTGATTGTAGCAGTACATATCTCATGCATGAGAAATAAGACTGTTCAATAAATCTTTTTATTGAAACGCCCATCTCACTATTTCTGTGCAACTCTGTAGAAACATAAGCATGCAGGATTGACTGAGTGAAATAGTTATCGATTGTTTCCACAACTCTGAAGATATTGTTCCGGTTCTAGGGGAAACAAAGTTGTCATGTTTATGCGGTTGTCAGAGACTAATCCCTTCTTGTTTATTCGAGAAAATTTCTAGTGACCTCTGAGTTAGCTGACACACACAATTAAGTTTATTATACTCGATAGAGACATACTGACCTCAGTCCTATATCAAATCTATAGTGCATATTATTCCAATGCACAGAGCCTATTTGGAATATAGGAAATACACTACATGGTGCCCAACAGTTTGGTAAGGCGCTAATTTAACGCTGGATACTGAAGTAACTCAGTCGTGCTTTTCTCAGAGACCCCATACTCATAATATTCCAATAGGCATCTGGAGTGGGTAAGGGATAATATCCGCCATAGCTGAGTAGGACAAAAAATCCTATGTATTCGTTTTTGGTTTGTTCAACATTGAAGGATATTGAAATTCCACTCCCATACCAGGAGCATGAGCTCTGGTTTAAAGGCGCCCTAAAACATTTCAATCACATTACCCGGCTCGGTCCACTAGGTAGACCAGGAGCAACATGGCCGATTTTAGCCGGCTATACACCACATCCTGACATTGAAGAAATGACAGATGTAGAGTTATTAGCTAAACTCAAAGAGTTAATCAAAATTTACAGACTATTGGTTCAATATGTCATACGGACTCTTACAGTCCAAGCTACAGTGGTTATTCCACAACAATCCTCTCACCAGGGGAATACACTAAAAATTACACCACAGACTGTACAAGCAGTCATGGGTAAATTACCCGCAAAACGTGAACAAATTCCATTCTGGTTAGCTCACAAAATTACTCAAATAGTTGCAGTATTTCCTAATACTAGCCCTCATGAGAAACACAGAATTTTAACAATCTGTTTACCAATGGGGATCACACCACATCTGGAGGACTGCAACACTTAGGGTATAGTATTTGCTGCAATCTACACTAAAACACATGGTGTTCTGTCTATGGCGGTAATACCTGATGTCCTGAAACAGATTCAAAACAAATACGGGTCAGAGCCTGCTCTAAATTTAGGTATTAAATTACTGAAAAATGTTAGCCAGGTCTCAGCAATAATATTATCTAATATTAAAGGTGAAGCAGCATCAGTGGCAATCCACCAGAAATTGAGGGAATTTGGTATAACAGAACAACCTCAAAAACTAGCCAGAATAATTGAAAAATCCTATGAAGAATTAGGCAGAGACAGTCTGGGTGGGAAACCATTAAAACCACAACTGTCTGAAAGTCCTGAGAAGGTCTTTACTAAAAAGACTCCTACCACTTCTCAAAAAAGTGGGAGAATAGCAAACAAACTTCCAAAGAGAAGCGTTCTCAATCCCGAGGTAGGTCTCCTCAAAAGGAGCCCTCTGAAAGGAGATATAACCTCAGTAATAGGGATAATTTGAGAAAACCTGATAGATATCAAGATACTGATACACGTTCCTCTCGTACCTTTAAGACTTCGTCACAGAAATCCAAAAGAAGAGGAAGGTCAGAACACAAGGAAGAACGCGTGAAGTCCAAAGACGATCAACACGTTCAGAAAAGTAAACCAAAAACTCAATTCACCAAAAAGAAGGTAGCAGCTCTAAAAATCAGACATGCCGAGGATCCTGAGGACACAACTCATGAACGGAGAATGGGCTCAGACAATGTTGGCAGTACCCAGTTAAGCAAGAAGCAAAAAAACAGGTCAGGGAGATCTTAGATCAACTTGAATACCAAGGGGTGATTGAAACATGCACCTCATCAATGAACAATCCTTTGTTTCCTGTCTCCAAACCAGACAATACATATTGTCTAGTATTGGATTACAGACATATAAACTCTTGTTGCAAAACATTTGCAGTGCAGAATGCACACAGTACGGCACTAATGAATAACATTGTGCGTAAAAAATGGACTTGAATGAAGACATTGAAGTTGAAACTGCAGATACCAGGGTTAGCTCTCCACATAGGTTATATGAAATAACACTCCGGATGGAGGGAGACATACCAAGAAAAGTGAAAGCACTCTTCTGGGAGCGACTTTCTAAGGGTTAAGATATACTTCTGGCTGAAAAAGACTGGCCACCAACATTTGTTAGGGAGTGCCCACATGGCGAAGACATCATTATGCCGGCCTTCTCTAACCATATTCCAATTCATTTAAAGTACACATATGCCAGGAAATAGCCCGAGCCCCAGCATTATACAAAACTCATGTAGGATGGGATGAGGACTCTCCTCACCATGAATTCCAGTTGAAGAGTCAACCACCTGCGCAAACCACATTAGATATTTCTAACGGTTTCTTTTGTCAAAATATTGCACCAGAAAGTAGGTATTTGATCGCTTTCTCAATTATGGGGACACAGCGTCACTTCTGTCATTTCCCTCAAGGATTCAAGTATAGTCCGGGGTTATTCTCAGCAAGGGCAACAGAGTTACTACAAACTTATGATGATGAAGCATTGTCATATGTGGATGACATCTATCTGACAGATGATGACTTGGATAGGCACTTGAATAGGGTGAATACCATTATACTTGGATTCGCCTCTGAGGGTTATAAATTCAATTAAAAAAAATCTAGAATTGCCGATTTAAACGTTCTCTTTCTAGGATATGAACTTTCAAGTGAAGGCAAAAGTCTGGCAGCAAACTTTCTAGAAAAGTGTGCGCTGCTCCAACCTCCAAAAACGCTGAAAAACTTACAGTTGATTCTAGGTTTTCTAAATTTCGGAAGAACTTACATTCTAAACTATGCAGAAAGGGTTAATTGGACACAAAAACACACAGAAATTTTGCGCTCACTACAAAAAGACATGTTAGCAACTACACATTTGCAAACACGCGTAAACGTACGCAACCTAGTGATCCGAATAATTCCTGGTCAATGCGGATTCACCTACTTAACTTTTAATGAGGGTGAAAAAGTACCAATCGCATACAAATCACATTTGTACACACAAACAGAAATGAAATTCACATCTACAGAAAATATTCTGACAGCCGTTGAACGGCTGTAGCAAAAGAAAGAGCCCTAGCACAGGGGAAACGAGCTGAACTACAAGCATTCAAAATGGCACTTGAAAACACGGATCGCAAATTCCCCACACTCATAGTGTGCGATTCTTTCTATTGTGTACAGTCTTATGATGAATATTTACAGAATTTTCTTCAGAACGGTTTCAAAGATGCAAAAGGTGGCACAATTAAGCATAAAACACTTTGGGAACAAGTAGTTCAGTTACAAGAAGGACTACAAAACACTCACTTGATACATACGCTGAGTCATCAAAGTGAGGACGTTCACGTTGAAGGGAATTCATTGGCTGATGAAGCTGCGAAGGGGGCTGTGCAATTGGCTTCCGTAGCTGCAATCACTCGTTCAAAAACTAAAATAGACAGTGAAATAATGATGGCTGTCAATGCTACAAGCAAAAGCAGCGGTAGTACGTTACCTAAAGGGTTTCCACAAATACTCATATATAACTGATGCGAACAATGTTCCATTTGCTCGAATCCCTGGAGTGGGGGATAGGGTAATTCCAAACATGGAACATAGATTAGGTCTAATCCTAGAAGCACATGAAGGGCTCGCCTCTGCACATGCAGGTTTTTCCGCCACAGTATCGTTATTAAAACAAAGGTGCTGGTTGCCACGCATGAGGAAACGGACCAGAAACTACGTCTTGGACTGTGAAATATGCCAAAAGATGAAAGTTTCTACTGTGAAACGTCCTGCGCAGACGCCCCTTTTAATTTCAGATAAACCATTAGCGTGGGTTTACCTGGACCACTGCGTTCCTTACAAAGGGATGGTAACTATAAATATATCATGGTCGCAGTGGATTCGTGTTCAAGGTTCATTTGGATGTGGCCTCACCGCTCGGCTGACGCTCGAACTGTTATAAAAGATTTGCGAGTCTTTATCGGCACATACGCAATCGGTACGCTACATTCTGACCATGGTCCTGCATTTAGCTCTCGAGTTTACAACGAAGCCATGGCCAGTTTGGGCTTTGCATTGCGGTATTCGAGTCCATTCCATCCTGAGGGAAATTCGGTTGTGGAGAGAAAAAAACGGGACATAAAGCAATCTATAACAGCTAGGGTATTAGGCTTGGGTGATGGGTGGGTCAAACATCTAATAAGTGTCCAACGTAGTCTTAATAACTTGCCAAGAAGTTCTCTAGGGGGTATCACCCCATATGAGGTCCTTTTTGGGACAAGAATGTTGGTCCCCGACCTTGATTGTCACACATCAGTAGTGGAACAAAGGCATTTTGATATCAAAGATCGTTTGGCTGTTTTACCGGACTTAAATGAAATAAGAGTAAAATAAAGCAACGTGTTCCTAAAGCCAACCACCACTGGGGAAAAACCACACGTCCCAGCAGGCCTGTCTGGATCCCAAAGCCTGGTGATCTAGTCAGATAAAAGATTGCGGACAAGAAGGAATTTGGGCCTTCTTACAGACAACCTGTACCTGTCCTAGCAATCCACGGAACAAGAACAGTTTTACTGCCGCCCCTTGCTGGTAAAAAGGAGAGCAGGTTTGAGCCTATCGACCTGATCAAACCACACTATGTGGCCGATACTAAGCAGTAGGCCAAGTAGACTCCGACCAAGTAGCAGACGCACTCCGCTAGCTACGATCCAAGAGGTACAAACTGAGAGACTCATCACCTTTGAAGAATCTGCAGTATGAAATGAAGGACTAAGCAACAAAGCTATGGAACTTGTACCTCTTGAGACCCAAATAACAGTTCGTCAAGAAACACCTGTCTACAATGAAGTTACAAGTGATCAAGTGGTTCCAGCGATTTCAACGAATCCTGATGCAATTCCAACCATTAACAGAACTGCCTCTGGCTATTTCATTAACTTTGATACAATTTCTGAGATCCCAGCGAACCTGAAACTAAGTCAGCAAAAAGAACTTACAAAGAACAAGCAACTGACCTTTTTCATCACCTGGAAAAGACTTATCTGATTGGATTGAACTTTGTATTGTGTTGGGAATATTTTTTCTTCTACTTTGGTTAACTCTAGTGATAACTCTGGGTATGCTGATAAATGGAAGATATGTCAAAATGGACACAGCAAGTAAGAACATCAACTTACTCCTCAAACCACGCAAATCATCTCATCTTGAACAAAGAGACTTGTCAACAGTGAACATCACAGCCGTTCCTATACCTGATGGTATAGCTTGGGACAGGACAGAATATGACATTTTTGGCCCGTCGGGAAAAGCATGGAATATGTTTGCTTCAAAAGCCTATGTTCATCATAGCTGGTGTGTTATAGATTCCACACCAGTTCAAGATTTCATTAAGTGACTTTGTTTCATCTAGTACCTTTTCTGATGATTGGGACTTCGAGACTGTTAATAATATGATGTCAGAGCTAGAAATGTCTGTAGTGTTCCCCAATCACGAATATTTAGAAGTTTCTTCAGACTATCAGCAAATGTATTGTTTTTTTATTTTTTTTTTTAAATAAAAAAAAACGTCCTTCTGTATAGGGTGGAAAAAATGCCAGGCATCTACAAAACTCTCAGTTGTCACAATATCCTGTAAGCTGCGTTGGGAAGTGGTGTAATGCGTTGCCGTAGCATGCGATCTATCCCAAGTGGGATTCACAACAGTATTAAAATCTCCTCCCCACAGAAGATATCTACATCCCAGCGTTCGGATTTTGCCTCTGATCAGTTGTAGATAATGGGGGTCATCGACATTTGGCCCGTAATAGTTTAGAAATACAATTTCATGTGAATGCAGCGACCCCCACAACATACCGTCCCTCTGAATCCACCTCTTGCCCACCCTTCACAAATCGGACTCCACGTTTAATCAATATAGCCACCCCCCTGGCATAAGAGGAGCACGAGGCGAAGCTCTCATGAGAAGACCAGCGGGTTGCAAATTGGGGAGTGCTTCCTTTCGTCAAATGCGTTTCCTGTAGGAAAGCGATGCTAACGTGGTGCCTATCCAGGTAGCCCAGGACCTGTCGCCGTTTCCGAGGGTCATTGAGGCCCAGGACATTCCAAGTCATGACGTTAAGACTTGCGTTGTCCCTGCCCCGTTCACCCATTACTCTAGAGACGGCATCTAGACTTCATCAACACAATCCAATCCAAATGCTTTGACCCACCATACACTAGAAACATTGTACCTTGTGCCTCATTCCCCCCCTCCCGCCAACACCGGCTGCCCCAACTCACCAGGAAAAAACATCCCTCCCCCAAAAAACCATCCATAGGACCTAGTGTCCAATCCCACACAGAAAGTACCAATACAAAAAGAACAATATAGGGGGCCGCTAGGGGCTCCCGCTATTACCACTTTGCCACTCTTGTTTCACCCATCCACAATCCCCTTGTTACAGGGGTCGATCTGACGGGACGAGGGCGAGTGGCCAGGCGACAGTTCGTGCCTTTGCTTTAAGAAAACAACAATCATACATCACCAGTTTGTAGAGTGACCCCGAGATGTCCGTATGCAATCGTGCTTGGTCTACTGAGTTCAAGAAGGGTCTGATAACGGTGAATTAGAGCGTGATCTGCGTCTTGCCGCTGCGTCCCGGGAGGCGGAGCGTCTGTCTTTTTTGAGAAATTCTTCTGCTTGTTGAGGCGTTGCGAAGATATGTTGTCAGCCTCTATGGTGGATCCGCAGTCGAGCAGGGTACAGCATGGCATACTGAATGCTGCGTGATAGGAGTTGCTTTTTCACAGCTATAAACTTCCTTCTGGCTTCCTGCACCGCTTGTGTAAAATGAGGGTAGAAGGAGAGTGTGGTGTTTTCATATTTTACTTCACCCTTTTCCCTCGCCAGTCGCAGCAGCGTGTCCCGGTCGCGATAGTTAAGGAATTTCATTTTGATCGGGCGTGGCGGTGTCCCAGGGGGCGGCCTGGTGGCCATGGAGCGGTGTGCTCTCTCGATAACTAATTGCGCGGAGATGGAGTGCCTACCAAAGAGATCAGCTAGTAATTTCTCCATGAAGTCCTCCAACCTCCCTGTGTTGGTCGATTCTGCTAGGCCTAGCATGCGGACGTTGTTCCGCCTCGAGCGGGCTTCCAATTCCTCATTTTTCTCCATGATAACTTTCAGGAGTTTGTCCATTTGGGACGTGTGTTGCCTGCTAGTGCTCGCACCATCTTCGAGATCTGACACTCTTTGCTCTACCTCCTTTAGTCTTTCCTCATGGCCGTCCAGTTTAGCTACGACATTGTCCAGGCGGAGGGACATGGTGTCTATTTTAGAGTCAATAGATGTCAGGCTCATTTGCATGCTCACCAGCATATCTTTCCAGCCAGGGTCCCTTGTCTCAGGGGGATCGTCATCGCCCTGGCTTCTGGGTGCAGAGCCAGGCGTCTTGCAAGTGTCAAAAGGCAGCTTTGACTGCTTCGGTTCTGCCTTACCCATGGCGATAGTTCGTGCGTAGCCCCAACGCCACCGCCCCGAGGGCGAAGGGAGGAGGGGGGGGGGGCAATGTCAACGCCACCAAAAGTAGTAATGTCCAGCACTCAGGGCATAACAGGGGCACAGTCGCCCTCCAGAGCAATCCCCAGGACTAGCCTAAGCATGTCTGTGTTCCAGAAGGCCTCTCTGTGGCCCGGTGAGCAGTACCCTCAACAGGGGGGCAGTGCGGGCAGTGCGGGCTTGCTGCAGGGGTCCCCCTAACCCACCGCACCGCCAATCTGCTTGTCCTTGCCAGGCCCTGGTGTTGTCTGTAAAATGGCGGTTGGTTGTCGGCGCCTCGATCAGGGTTCTGGTGCGGTGCTGTGTCCCCCAGGTGTGAGCAGAGCAGGGGATCGTGTGGGACTAGGGGGGAGGGCGACCACAGAAAGTATGAGTCTGCAGGGTGGTCATGCAGTATTCTGCCACTCTATTTGCACCAGAGGAACCAAAGCTTCAAGTGTCCCCTCGTGGCAGCTGGCGCCTAAAATGGCGGACTGGCCCGCTCAGTTCCACTGTTCGCCTCGGGGGAGGGTGCCCTCCAGGTCTGGTGCCTGCGTGAAGATGCCAAGGTTTTTCTGCCCACAGCGCGCTCTCTCGTCCTCCGCCGCCGCCACCTGCCAGATGTCACTCTGTCTCCTCTGCACAACACGCTTGGCATGCAATGGCCGCTCCCAGCAGGACGCACCCTCCGTCCCGTGTCGCACCGACCGCAGTCAGCGGGAGAAGCCCGAGGATCACTCCACGTTAGGTGCGCAGGCAGTCGATGCGGGCAGGGAAGCCCGGGCGGAAGGATCTAGTCGCGCCTCAGCCCTCTCACCGACTGCAGCCGCCCCAGGGGGTGATAGGCCTGTATTCCCCGGCCTCGCGTAGATGCGGCAGCCCCCGCGGGCCTCCAGCGATGACAGCTCCGGCAGTCCGCTCCGCCTTTACAAGCCTGTAGGTCGCGTCCCGGTCTGCGCAGCAGGGCCAAACATACACTGCCGTCGCTCCACACCGAAACAGCGATATTTGTGCTGGAGAATGGATGTGATTTCCAGGCAGGATGGGGGTAATGTTTCTTATAACGCCCGGCTCGGCGGGAGCTCTACACCATGGCGTCCATTCCGGTCTGGCGCCACCTAGCGCCCCCCCAAAAATGTATTGTTATAATCACTATGGTCATCATTTCTTGCACAAATCAACAATGCCTACAAATGTATATATGTATAACCAATGGGAACATTGTCCTACGCCACCAAAGGGTAGCTCAAAAACTTTTGCTAATAAGTTTCCATACTTTTCAGGTTTCAATGTATCAAATCCAGAACCATTTTACTTTAGAAATGTAAAGGATAGGAATGACCAAAACAAAACAGATTTATTCTGTAGCCTTTTATGCCCAACTGTCTAGACAAGGTTTTGACTTTTGGAAAGACAACATTGAGACAAAAACTGTCTGGGGTATGAAAGATTGGCAAATGCCGGAGTTAGAAGCTTTGTTTAGAGCCTGTATCATCCCTGAGCAAATTATGTTTTTGAATGACACTGTCCAACAGACGTCTTGCCTTGGGTTAGCCAAGATTAAAGACATGAACAATCCGTCCATACCTACACCTACACCTGATAGTGAAGACACTTCAGAGGGGGAGGTCGACGTACATACTATTTTGCTTCACAACAGAACAGATCCAGATTGGAATAAATGGTTGATCTGGCCCACAGACACAACTGTCAAGATAGATTCCTGAACAAAACACAAGGGGTTAATTACAATAGGCAAGACCTGAGATATGTTCAAGGACAGCATCCTGGAATAGTAACAACATACAGTGTAGGGAAACTCTGCCTTGATTGGCTACATAGATCTACACTTAAGGATGTAATGCAACACTTATCTTTACTTAAAGATGGCGCAGACTTTAGGGAATTCTTGCTAGGAACAAGAAAACAGCATCAAAAACGTTTCATATTTGCCGGTATATATACTGTATATAACAAAGCATGGAAGATTACGTAAGCAGAGACTGCAGAAAAAATACGAGAAATTGATTGTATTAATTTAGAGAAAACTCTCTGTGTTGTTGACAATGGGTTAGCGACTCTGTCATCCAGGATATATTCATTGGACAGTATAGTATCTTCTGCCATAGACATAATGAAACAGGACTTGGTCATGTTGCAACATGGTCAGTCGCAACTGCGTTCTATAATGCTATTAGGCTGGACGTTGCAAAACCTTCATGCAGGCTATGTGCCTTGGCGTTTAATCAATACTACGTCACTGTTTTCAGAATTTAATCTCACTGATAAACAGATCAAACTGGCACAGAGGGGAGCAGACTATACGGTGCTGAGCACTGAAAAACTGGAAAGATTGCCATTAAGAGTCGCTAAAAAAACAGCTACTGAATGGATAATACATGGAACAATCACTCTGCCTGTTACAATTTTTCATTTTCAGTATTGCCTAAAACACATACCAGCAGGCACATATGGAAGGTTGGGTAAAGAATACATCAAGACATCCTGGGATTTACCATACACACACAGATGTTGGAGTGGGGGATGTGAAGTGTTTCTTAGCGGTGCAAACTGTTAAAACGCACTAAGCGGTTCTCTCCTTTGTCAGGGTATTATTTTACATGGGGCCTGCGATGGTTCCTCTAACAACTTATCCTGCCACCTGCAAGGTTCACCGGCTGTAATGATTGATCCAATATTTGGGCAACTTTCAAATGGGAGTTACCTCATGTTGAACGATCACAGCTGCTGTGGCATTTTGCCAGGTACACCATATCTAGTAACTGTGTCATCCAGGGCCGCTTGCTGTATGCAAGTATTGTTTCCTAAAACGAAGACAGCCAGGGAGTTGCCTTTATGGCCTTCACTGAACATCTCCTCTATACGAATTGATACTCTATGCAGAATGAAAGCCATTCTTGTGCAAAAAACTGTGCCACTGACCTCGGCCAAAGAGACATATGAAAGTGGAGTGGGTGTTGTGTATCGATTTCGATTCCATATGCATTTCCCGATTCATGCCGTTATATAGGTATATTTCACATTGTCCTTATATAGGCATAGAAATCCAGTCCTTATTTAGGCAAAGCCCATGCTACCCAAATACAGGCATGGCTACTTTCATCCGTTCATCTACGTCACAATGATTTCTTGGAAAACCAGACTCTTACCAACCTCTCTCATTCTAAGGTATGAAGTTGATTAGAACCTAGAGAAACCTTTGGCAATTCTTGGCAGAACTAAACTATAACTAAAGACAACACCTACTTCTTCCCTGGTACTAGACCTAGGTTAGGTACATTGGGGTAGGCTTATTTTAGAAGCACCAGTTGAGTATTTTTAGCCTGTGTTATTTATGTATATATTTGCATATATGTCATAGCAACAGACCATGCTATTACAGTATTATTTTATATTACTCTTGTTAGATTTGGGGGTCTCTGGTTGCACAGGTAAGTACTTGTGACAAGCAGGGACCCTCTCCTTTAGTCAGGATAAGGGGATCACCCTTGCAAATAACCCCTGCTCACCCTTTAGGTAGTGTGGCGCAAGCAGACAAGCCTAATCCCTGGGTGTCATAGGTTATGCATTTGTAACAGACATACAGTAATCAGAATGACCCACCACAAATGGACACCAGGCTGTGCTTTATAATTAGTATGCTTTATATAAATATAGGTAACTCTTATGCAGACATATGACAAGATCATAAATAATGTGTAGTCTCTGATGCACACAATACTGTTATATTAAATAGTTTTCTTGTAAATAGCTTTGGGCTCAGGTTTGCGCAGTTCTTAATCTAGGGGATGGGCCTCTGCTGGTGACAAGGCGAAAGAATTGTTGTCAATAAAGCTGACCCTCTGGTCCACTGCGGGCACCCGTTGGTGTGATGCGCATAGAAAGTACCTGACATCTTGTGGAAAATGCGGGGCAAAAAGGAGACGGTGCGGGGCGTCCAAGCGGGACCTCGAGGGGGTTCGCTGCGGAGGGTCCCGGTCATAGGCGATCCTTCGTGGCGTGCCAGGTAACCCGGAGGCAGCAATGCGGCACGGAGCGGCCTGTATGTCTTCAAATGTACAGGTCGGCTTTCCCAGTGCGGCGCGGCCTCGGGGGGGAGACGGTACGGTGCAGTAGGCCTTCAATGTACGCACCGTACCTGGGATAGGCAAATTAAAGGCTGGCTGTCGCGATGGTGACATACGAGCCATATCTTCTTTGGTGTGCTTGATTCCACGAGGTGTACAGGCACAGTACGATGGGGTACGCTTCAGGCGTACAGGCACAGTGCAATGGTGTACGCTTCAAGCCTACGCGTCGTACCTTGGTTCCTTCAAGCGGTTAGTAGGCAGCCCGGGCCGTACTTGGAACCTTTACATGCGGGGCGATTTCGGGGGCTGGAGAATGTGGTGCGGCTCGGTACGCTACAGCGTACGGGCCGTACCTTGGGGGGTAAAAGCTGGCTGGTTTGTGGCGGCTTGGAGGCGGTGGCAATGCGGCTCGATGGGGGGAAAGAGAGCACGGTGGGAGGCGGCCCAATCAGGCTACGGTGCGGACTCAGGCTCGAAGAGGAGCGGGCCACACGGAGTCAGGCGGCACAGCACGGGCTTTTAAAAGGGCAGGGCTTCGAGGCGCATTCAGTGACGGCTCCAGCGGCAGGGACACAGGCAGTCCAGCAACTCTCAGCAAAAGAGTGGGGGGAAGAGCCCAATGGTCCTGGGGCTAGGTTCAGGGGGGCCAGCTCACTTCCAGGCCCTTGGGGATCGCTTTGAGCACAAGTTTGTTGTAGAAAGTAGCAAGTCTTTCAAGAGGAGCAAGTCTTTCTACCTCCCCTTTGGCAGCAAGGTCACCACTGCAGGCCAGTCCCCCAGGATAGGGACAGTCTTCCTCCTCCAGCTATACTGGTTCCTTCTCCTCAGGCAAAGGCGTCTTCTTGGTTCAAAAGCAGGATCTAATGTTTAGGAGCTGGGCTCCTACTTTTATACACAGTTTCTTTTGTCTTTACAGGCCAGGGGGCCTGAGCCTGGTTCAACCCAGTTTTGGAGCACTTTGTATACAGGAAGCTGCCTTCTTCTTTCAAGCTGCAGGGCAGAGACATCAGATGCTCCGCGGGAGGTGGAGCCAGCATTGTGGTGGCAGAGCACAGTCCTATTCAGAGTCAAGGGGCACTCCTGCCACCTATCCTGGGGGTAATCCCTCTATTCACCACCTGGCAGCCCAGACTGTCCCCTGGAATTCCCCAGCCCTGTCACTCACAGAAACCAGACAGCAGATACACATCCTAGCAGAGGCGGGCTGAAATGGTCAGGCAAGCAAATGCTAACTTTCTAAAAGTAGCATTTGCAAACACAGGATAATAAAATAAACTTTACTAAAAGAAGTATTTTATTATTCTGAGGTCAGGCATACTAAACTTGACTTTCTACCATGTTCCCAGATCCTGCTGGGATTACAGAGTGTAATAATTCCAGCAGCCCATTCTGGCCTAAGAGAACAGGTAGCCTTGCAATAGTGAAATACGAAAATGGCTGTAATTCACTATGAGGACATGCCACTCACATCAGGGCATGTCCCACCTTATGCTTACAATGCACCCTGCCCTTGGGCCTACCATAGGGGTGACTCACATGCAGTAATGGGAAGGGTTAGAGGCTGGCAAGTGTGTGCACTTGCCCAGCCAGCATGATAGTTATGTTATGTTATGTTAATGGGCATTTGTTAAGCGCACTGTCACCGTGGGTTTCCTGGCGCTGATAGGACACTGAGACTGAGCAGGATGGACTTTATTGGGGATGTGAAAAGAGCAGAGTTTTTAAAGACTTCCTAAATAATGCAAGGGAATATGAGGATTTAAGTGAGAGTGGGAAGGAATTCCATAGCTTAGGGGCCAGGTGAGAAAAACTACGGCCACCTAATTTGGTAAGCTTAAACCGGGGAGTGACTAGGAGCTGGAGGTGAGTAGACCTCAGAGTTCGGGAGGGGCAGTAGGGGGTGGCCAGGGACTTCAAGAAAGCAGGAAAGGGACCAGTCAAGGCTTTGAAGACCAGGCAGCCGACCTTAAAGGCTATTCTTTCGCTGACTGGTAGCCAATGTAATTGATGTAGTAGGGGTTTAGCCGACTGCCATCTGGGGATTTTAAATGCCAGTCTGGCAGCCTGGTTTTGAATGATCTGTAGCCTAGACAACAGGGATTTAGAAAGGCCGAGATACAAATAATTAGAGAAGTCCAGGCGAGACATCACCAATGCTATTAAAACTTGTAGCAAAGCTTCAGGGGTCAAGAGGTGGGCGGCTTTCCGTATCCTGTGTAGTTGGAACATACAGGAAGATGTTACAGCGCTCACCTGGGCCTTAAGAGTGAGCTCAGAGTCGATAATGACGCCGAGGCTCTTTACACAGCCAGCAGGGGGGGGAGATGGACCAAGCTCAGGTGGCCAATATTGAGGGCCCCAATGGGAAACGCTTCTCCCAGGAAGGAGGAGCTCCAGACTGCACGCAGGTTCTGCAATGGCAGACCCATTTTACTAGGCCGCTTCTGTGGGTGGCAGAACCAGCGCTGCAGGCCCACCAGCAGCATTTGTCTTTACAAGCCCTGGCACTCCTGGTGCACTTTACTGGGGACTGCCAGTAAACCAAATAAGCCAATCATGGAAACCAATCAATGTATACACTTTTCAGTAGGGAGAGCATATGCACTTTAGCACTGGTCAGCAGTGGTAAAGTGCCGAGAGTCATTGAACCAATAAAAACAGGTCAGAGAGGATATTGGAGGAAGGCAAAAAGTTCAGGAATGACCCCACAGAGAGGGCCAGGTCCAACAACTCTTCACGCTGTACGCATTATACTTCGCATTCTGTCCAACGATTGTAGCAGTACATATCTCTTTCATGAGAAACAAGACTGTTCAATATATCCTTTTATTGAAACGCCCGTCTCACTATTTCTCTGCAACTCTGTAGAAACGAAGCATGCACGATTGACTGAGTGAAATAGTTATCTATTGTTTACACGACTCTGAAGATATTGTTCCGGTTCTAGGGGAAACAAAGTTGTCATGTTTATGCGGTTGTCAGAGACAAATCTCTTCTTGTTTATTCGAGAAAGTTTCTATCGACCTCTGAGTTAACTGGCACACACACAATTACGTTTAATATACTCGATAGAGACATACTGACCTAAGTCCTATGTCAAATCTATAGTGTATATTATTCCCGTGCGCAGAGCCTATTGGGAATATAGGAACTACACTACACCCCTGCAGTCAATCAAGACCCCGTTAGTCGGAGGTCGCCCCCTGCCATGCACGGCCTGCGGACAGGCCCTGAACCTAACCCCTGCAGAAGGTCAAGCATCCCAGTGTTAGATGCCCCCCTGTCCAGCCACTAATGACCCACTCCCATCAGAAGATGGTGCGGTCAGGGACAAACCATTCACAGTTTAGGGGTGGTTAGTGACGAACCATCGCCACAGTGTGGTGATGCGTGGAGCGCTCCTGCCAGTAGTGGGCGCTGCTCGTGGCACTGCAAAAACAACAGTTGAAGGACAGAATGCAGAACAATGTCATACATTCACCCCAGTACAGAGATGTGGGCCTAAATCCATTGTTTTTTTGCTCACCATGCCATTCTAGTTTGAACCCAGCCATATGCAAAATAGTCTTGACCCTGTGCTTAATGGGAACAGTCCAGCCTGAACTGCCAAGCCAGTTACTCCCTGGACTGGAAACAAGCATCCTAGGATTGGTTTTGGGCTTTGATTAAACCCAGATCAGTTGATTGGGGATGAGTGTTTGATTTGCTCAAACACTCTGTCCATCATCCCCTTTGGTATCACTTTGTTCGCCATAAGTGTGGCAGGGTATGCCCAGACGTGGGTCCCTTGCTCACTTTGCCACTGGATTCAAGCTAGCCTGGCTGATGACGGCTGATTAGCCAGAAACTGGTCCCTGGATGCTTGTCCAGGGAAGACATGGTTTGGCAGTTCGGGCTGGACTGTTCCCATGAGGCACAGGGTCAGACTGATTTGCATTTGGCCATGTCTGAACTGGGGTGGTGGAGTGAGCTAAAGAATGATGATAGATTAAACCCTGATCAGATGACTGGAGGTGAGTGTGTGATTTGCTCAAACGCTCCGTCCATCATCCCCTTTGTTATTGCACAGCAAGGGTGTCATAGGCCCTAATGCAGGTATGGAAAAGGGCACAGCAGGGACATTCCTGGAGAGTCAAAGTCACCATAATTGCGGGGAGGGGTCCTTGGCTGTGGCTAACTTCCACAGACCAGGTCCTGGCTCATGAATATTCATAAGTGAGATCTCTGTGCTTTCAAGGCTACTGATGCCTGATGCCTGGGGCTGGGACCGCCCTCGGGGGATGATGCGCGCGCTTTATAAATAGATAAAAGCGTATCAAATAATGCCCAGTGCTATAACTGTTCGGTGCAGGTGTATCTAAATCCATATATGTCTTCCAAGCAGTCACCAGGTTTTCTGCGGGCCCTGCACGCTCTCTCCCCCCCTCCCCCTGGGGTTCCCTCCCCCTCCCTCTGCTGCGTGCGGTGACAGATAGGAGGCATTAGCTCTGCTTTGCCAGATGTTAGCTGCGAGTCCTGGGATGAGACACGCCATATTTTTCACAATATTAATATTCGCTAAGCCCGGGCTTCCCGCGCGCGCCTTCATCAGCCCCTAATCTGTATCCCTTCACGCCCCGCGCCCAGGCCCGGGGGGGCTGCGTCTCTGCAGGCGGGAGGGGTAAGAATAGACCCGGAGGGAAGCTGAGGAGACTGAGGGAAGGACTCTCGAGATGGCAGGGTAGGGGGGCACACCTGTGCGAGGGGCACCCACTGAGCTTCAAGGGCAGGTGGGTGGGACAGGAGAGGGAGAGGGGCAGTGAGGGAGCGGAAGGGCATGGGTGGAGGCAGGCAGTGCTTTATTTGAGCCGGTGCGGTCCAATAGCACTCACCTGATGGATATCGACACACAACTCTTTTCATTAGACTTTGACTCGGAGCAGGAGAGAGAAACACAAAACAGGGGGACAGCAGCACCTCAGCCTTCCCTAAACAAAGAATGGATTATGCACAGGCCGCAGCAGCAGGAGGGAGATCACGTGGCTCTCCACCGGTACAGCACACTCACACAGCTAACACGCTAAAGGTTTGTGAATCCTGGGTTCTAGGCCCAGGTGTGCACTGCAGGGTTCGGGTTTCTAACCCACGGGTGCAACAAGTTGGTTCAGTGCACCACCTCCAAATTGAGGAAGTCCATTTTAACTGCAGCTCCACACAACCC
Organism: Lissotriton helveticus; assembly: GCF_964261635.1. Lineage (NCBI taxonomy): Eukaryota > Metazoa > Chordata > Amphibia > Caudata > Salamandridae > Lissotriton > Lissotriton helveticus. The sequence continues at coordinate 101,407,462 of NC_136064.1, read as the reverse complement.
ACTGAGCATCCCTACACACATAGTGTTTGTGTTTTCTGAGTTACTAACCATCCCAAAGGGTTCAGGGACACAGTGGTAATTCAAACCCAATTTAATTTGTGGAATAGCACACTCAAGCATCACCCTAAGAAAGGCACTATATATTTTTAGCATTTATTTCCACTTTTTCATTCTGTTGATTAGTACATTAATAGTATCCACACATAATATAATTAAAACAGCACATGTGCTTGTCACAAGCAGCGGCAGTAAAATGAACAGTTCCAACACGTTTTTAAAATGATCCTAGCAGTCTACCACCCTATTGCTACTTCTAGGAGCATATGTATCAAGCCCTTTTCCTATTCGCAAACGGGCCGATTCTCAGATTTGGCCCGTTTGCGAACGGGAAAAGGCCTTTTGGGATGTATCATCCCAAAAGGGCATTGCAAATTAGAGAATCTCAAAATTTGTGATTCTCTATTTTGCGATAGCATTTAAAGGAATCACAAATTGCGATTCCATAAATGCGATGTAGAAAGCACCTAAGTTGTGCGAATTTGGAATAAGAGATTGCAAATTACCACCAACTGACAGTTGGTGGTAATATACGAATTCTTTGAAAAATTCACTTTTTTGCTTTTTTCAAAGTGCCATGTGTCACAGAGGCATGCCCTTAGGGCATGTATGTGCGCCACATGTGCACACATGCTCATTTCAATGGTGCATCAGGGTGTCCTTATGACAGCCTTGCAACCTTGAAATTTCATTCTCAATTTGCGATTCTCTAATTGCGAATCGCAAATTGAGAATGTCTTCCCATTCATTCCTATGGGCGTACACCCCCACAGGAATGAATGGAAAGGTATTCCTTAATTGCGAATTGCGATTTGCGTTTCGCTAAAAATCGCTATTAAGGAATCTCAAAAGGGCTTGTTCATACATATGCCCCCCTAGTCACTATACTATGAGAGCATGGAATAGATAAGTTGCTTCTAGAGTTTCTTGGACCCTGCGCACTGCACAGTTATTCATAGTGGATCCGCTGCATTTATCAGACTTCAGCCGGGAGCGAATGTTCCTTCAGAAGAAAAGCCTTTGATCAGCTGCTCTCAGCTCCTCTCCTCACTAGATCAACTCTTAGCAAAAGAATGGCTGCTACGGCAGTCTCTCTTGTTTTTTGTTTTAAACTCATTTATTTTAGTAGTTGGTACAGCAATTCTCACTATAGCCATAACAATACACATCAAATAATCAATATCTGTCTCATAATCACTGGTCATTCCATATCACCCATTCCCTCCCTCATCAGTGTCAGAATCCGCAGTATGCACCGGCCATCTTGGGCCATTGCCCTGGGCCGCAGGGGAGGTGCAGATGTTGCCTCTGTACGTGTTCCATTTCCCCCATATTTTATCCCGCTTCTTGGGGCATCCTCTATTCACGTAGACCGACCTTTTGGTGAACATGCACCAATCGCTAGCTCGTGCCCGGTCTTCTTGGGACGGCAGTTCGAGCACCCCCCACTCAAGGCAATATTGCATTTAGCAATTATAAATCCAGTTGCCACCCACTTGACCCACTTGACCCACTTGTGGGACACCCCCGCGCCGCACGGCCACCAGCTGCTGCGTGCGCCCCCCTGCTGTGCCCTTGCCTCGCTGCCAGCCGCGCTGCCGGCCGACCCTGCTGCCGTTGCTCTGTCCTGTTTGCATAATCATTTGTGCTTGTTTTTTCTCCCTCGTTGTTTTGCCCATTTCAAAGTGTTTTCTCCAGCATTTGTGCTTGTTTTTTTCCCTCGTTGTCTTTGCCCATCTCAAAGTGTTTTTTCCAGCATTTGTGCTTGCTTTTTTCCCTCGTTGTTTTGCCCATATTAAGTGTCCTTCTCAACATTTGTGCTTGCTTCTCACAGTTTTGCCCGTGTTAGCGTGTTCTTTGACTCCCCTCTGTGCTTGGTTTCCTCGTAGTCGCCGCCCGCCCTCCTTCGTGTTTCCCGCCTCCCTCGCCGCCCCCCGCTTCCCGCCGCCACCACCGCCGACCACGCCCCTTTTTTCTTCTGTTCCCTCCCCGCTCCCGCCTCCCAGCTGCTCCGCCCACCCGCGCACTTTGCCTTAAAAGGCGACCGTGCGACACAGGTGAGTGTGACCCACTTGTGGGACACCCCCGCGCCGCACGGCCACCAGCTGCTGCGTGCGCCCCCCTGCTGTGCCCTTGCCTCGCTGCCAGCCGCGCTGCCGGCCGACCCTGCTGCCGTTGCTCTGTCCTGTTTGCATAATCATTTGTGCTTGTTTTTTCTCCCTCGTTGTTTTGCCCATTTCAAAGTGTTTTCTCCAGCATTTGTGCTTGCTTTTTTCCCTCGTTGTTTTGCCCATATTAAGTGTCCTTCTCAACATTTGTGCTTGCTTCTCACAGTTTTGCCCGTGTTAGCGTGTTCTTTGACTCCCCTCTGTGCTTGGTTTCCTCGTAGTCGCCGCCCGCCCTCCTTCGTGTTTCCCGCCTCCCTCGCCGCCCCCCGCTTCCCGCCGCCACCACCGCCGACCACGCCCCTTTTTTCTTCTGTTCCCTCCCCGCTCCCGCCTCCCAGCTGCTCCGCCCACCCGCGCACTTCGCCTTAAATGGCGACCGTGCGAACGCGCAGCGGGCGCGCCGATTGTGCGCCGAAGGCGCGCCAAAGGTAAGCCCGTCTGCGCCCGTCCGCGACCGGACCGCGACCAGCGCCAGGACCCCTGGCACCCACCGACGGAAGCCGACCCGCCGAACCTACAGCGCCGCCGATCTCATCGCACTCAACACCGGCCGCATCCCAGGATGTCACCGAGCCGCCCCGAAGCACACCCACGGACCCTTCAGCTGCCACGCCTGCAAGTTCACCTGCATCCGGACCTTCCCTGCACCCGCCAAGCCGAACACCAGCAGCAACCACCTCAAGTGCATCCTGCTCAACACCCGCTCCGTCCACAGACACGCCGTAGAACTCTGGAACCTCCTCGACACCACCGCCCCTGACGTTGCCTTCCTCACCGAGACCTGGATGAACGCCTCCTCAGCCCCAGACATCGCCATCGCCATCCCGGAGGGCTACAAGATCATCCGGAGGGACCGCACCGCCAACCAGACGGGAGGAGGCATCGCCATCATCCACAGAGACACCATCCGCATCACGACCAACACCGACGACACCCTAACCACCGCTGAACACCTGCACTTCCAGATCCACACCAACCCGAAGACCACCCTCAGAGGCACCCTGATCTACCGACCCCCGGGCCCACGCACACGATTCAGCGAGGACATCGCCGACTTCGTCAGCCCGCATGCCCTCCCCTCCGCCGACTACATCCTCCTGGGGGACCTCAACTTCCACCTGGAGAACAACAGCGACCGCAACACCATCAGCCTGCTCGACAACCTCGCCAACCTCGGACTCAAGCAACTGGTGACCACCCCCACCCACCTCGCCGGACACACACTCGACGCTGTCTTCTCATCCAGCAAAGACGTCACCTTCAGCCACACAACAGGACTCCACTGGACGGACCACAGCTGCGTCCACTTCACCTTCAAAAGAACGACGACCCACCACCACCAGCAACAGGTTGCCCGAAGAAGCTGGAACAAGATCACAGCCGACCAGCTCACCGCTTCCTTGAGCCAGCACCCCCCTGCCAGCTCAGCGAACCCCAGCCAGGCCGCTGACAACCTCACGAAGTGGATCAACAACGGCGCGGACGAACTCGCCCCTCTGAGAACCCCGCCCAGCAGACCCTGCAGCAGAAAAACACCATGGTTCACCGACGAACTCAAGAGCTCCAAGAAGAACTGTCGAGCCCTCGAGAAAGTCTGAAGAAGGGAACCAACGACGGACAACATGACCACCCTCAAGCTCGCCACCCGGAAACACCACCAACTGATCCGCGCCACCAAGAAAAATACATACAAGGACCGGCTGGACAACAACGCACACGACAGCAAGGAACTCTTCAACATCGTGAAAGAGCTCTCCAACCCCAACGCCGGAAACAATGACATCACCCCGTCGCAGGACCTCTGCAACTCCCTCGCATCCTACTTCCACAACAAGATCTCGGACATACACAACAGCTTCAGCAACCAACCAACGCAAGCCACAACCGCAACCACGCCACCCACCTCCACCCTCCGCACCTGGACTCCGATCAGCACCGAAGACACCATCCGCACCATGAACTCCATCCACTCCGGATCTCCGACTGACCCCTGCCCCCACCACGTCTTCAACAAGGCCGACGCTGTCATCGCACCCCACCTGCGGGACATCATCAACACCTCCTTCGACACCGCCACCTTCCCTGAGAGCTGGAAGCACGCCGAACTCAGCGCTCTTCTCAAGAAACCCACAGCAGACCCCACCGACCTCAAGAACTACCGTCCCATCTCGCTCCTCCCGTTCCCGGCCAAAGTCATCGAGAAGACCGTCAACAAACAGCTGGCCGCCTTCCTCGAGACGAACGGAGCCCTCGACCCCTCACAGTCTGGCTTCCGAGCGAACCACAGCACCGAGACCGCCCTCATCGCTGCCACCGATGACATACGAACTCTGATGGACAACGGAGAGACAGCGGCCCTCATCCTCCTGGACCTCTCCGCGGCTTTCGACACTGTCTGCCACCGCACTCTAATACAGCGCCTCGGCAACATCGGAATCCAGGACAAGGCACTGGAATGGATCGTCTCCTTTCTCGCCGGAAGAACACAAAGAGTCCGCCTACCACCGTACAAGTCAGAGGCCACCAAAGTCATCTGCGGCGTCCCTCAAGGATCCTCACTGAGCCCCACCCTCTTCAACGTCTACATGAGCCCCCTCGCGGCCATCGCACGCCAACACAACCTCAACATAATCTCCTACGCCGACGACACCCAGCTGATCCTCTCCCTGACCAACGACCCCGCCACCGCCAGAGCCAACCTGCATGAAGGGATGAGAGAGGTAGCCGAATGGATGACGACCAGCCGCCTGAAACTGAACTCGGACAAGACGGAGGTCCTCATCCTGGGCTCCGCACCCTCCGCCTGGGACGACTCCTGGTGGCCCCCCGCCCTGGGCACCGCACCCAAACCGACGGACCACGCACGCAACCTGGGCTTCATCCTGGACTCCTCCCTCTCCATGACCAGACAAGTCAACGCCGTCTCCTCGTCTTGCTTCAACATCCTGCGCATGCTACGCAAGATCTTTCGGTGGATCCCCACCGAGACGAGGAAGACGGTCACCCAGGCCCTCGTCACCAGCCGACTGGACTACGGCAACGCCCTCTACGCCGGAACCACTGCCAAGCTCCAGAAGAAACTCCAGCGGATCCAGAACGCCTCGGCCAGACTCATCCTCGACATCCCCCGACGCAGCCACATCTCCGGACACCTGAGAGATCTGCATTGGCTCCCGGTCAACAAGAGAATCACCTTCCGTCTCCTCACCCACGCACACAAAGCCCTACACAACCAAGGCCCGAGCTACCTCAACAACCGGATCAACTTCCACACCCCCAAGCGCCTCCTCAGATCAACCAGCCACGCCCTCGCCGCCGTCCCCCGCATCCGAAGAGCGACAACAGGAGGAAGGTCCTTCTCATACCTGGCCGCCAAGACCTGGAACTCACTCCCAACCGACCTGCGCCTGACCCAAGACCACCTCTCCTTCAGGAAGAAGCTCAAGACCTGGCTGTTCGAGCAGTAACGGCACCCCCCACCCCCCCAAACCAGCGCCTTGAGACCCTACGGGTGAGTAGTGCGCTCTATAAATGACCTGATTGATTGATTGATTGATTGAGGTGGTCCATACGAGTCATATCCGTGGCTTTCCGAACATTTAGGAGACATATTTTAGACGACAGAGTAAGGGCCACGCCACACACGTCGCTGACCGCCTCATTGACTGCCTTCCAGTATGCCTGGATAAGAGGACATTCCCAGAGAGTATGGTAAAATGTGCCTGTCCCCTCCGCATCTCCTTCTACACTCTGCCTCGCTACTTCTCCCCATCCTAACCAGTGACGTGCATGAGATGTACATCCTGTGTAGAACTTTGAGCTGAACTAGCCTCAGTCGTGATGGTATAGCAACTTCTCGCTGGGAGGAAAGCGCATCACGCCAGTCCTCATCCTCAAGGTCTCCCAGATCTGCCTGCAACGCTCATATAGACGCTTCAGTGGATCAGGCCAGTTGTTGATTATCTTTCTGTAAGTGAGTGATATTACCGTACTCTCAAGATGGTCCGTAAGTAGTCTGCCTTCCAATGGAGAGGCCTCCGGGATGTCGCCACCCTCCCTGATCGCTGACAGTTCGGCTTGTCAAATCTAGGTTTATCTAAAGGTTTCACGGTCAGACAACTCATATTCTTTTTGTAGATCTACCAATGTGAGGACTTTCCCTTTCTTCACCAGGTCACCCACTTGTGATTTCCCTATGGTATCCCATTTATCGAACCCTTGGCATCTAATTAATTTGCCCAGTGTTTCTGTGTACCACAAAGGTGTTTTCTGTGTCAATGTATTGTGCCAACCCAATGTGTTTGTGGTGGAGTGCCATAGGGCGACTGTGATGGCTGTGGGACCAGTGAGTAGCTGCCTGCGAGGCGGTACACATAGTGCCTCTCTGTATCCCCCACTAACCATCAGCCACCTATCCATGCGGCACGTCGGCTCTTGCTGAGAAGCATATATCCATTTGTTTACAATTAAAGGTGGGCTGCCCAGTGGTATGCCCGGATGTCAGGCAAAGCGAGTTTCGTATCATACCATCCCCGGACAAGCTTAGGGGCTGCGATACGTGGTGTCTTACTGTAATGTTATGTAATGTAATGTAAGTATGCTTTTATAGAGCGCGGCTATCACTCCAAGGAGCATCTTGGCGCTGTAGCCCGTAACCTAGGATGGAAATAGGCCGGAAAAACTACTCACACATCAGTCCCATCTTCGCCTGTATCCTTATGTTTATACCAGAGTCATACATGCTGTATCCGGGAGGTTGAAGATCCAAGTCTTCAGGGCCTTACTAAATTGGTTCTCAAAGGGGATTTGTCGCAATTTGGGTGGAAGTTTATTCCAAGCCCTGGCACCCAGTACTCCGAGAGATTTTCCTCCCTTCGTGGATAACCTGAACTTGGGGATCAGCAGCAGGTTCATGTTAGAGGACCTGAGGGTACGAGACGGTACGTAGCGTCTGAACCGGGTTAGGAAATACTTGGGTCCTTGCTGGTGGTATGCTCTGAAAGTGATGACCAGGATTTTGAACAGTACACGTTTGTGGATAGGCAGCCAGTGCAAGGTCCTAAGCGCAGCCGAGGCAGATGACCTCCTTGGCCAGTTCAGGACCAGGCGGGCGGCAGCGTTCTGGACCATCTGTAGCCTATGCAGAACTGATCTATTTAATCCTGCATATAGGCTGTTACAGTAGTCCAGCCGAGATGTTATGAGTGCTACCACCACCGTCTTCCTGGCTGCCAGTGGAAGAAAATCAAAGAATTTTCTGAGTCCTCTGATGATACTGAAACAAGACCCTGCCACAGCCCCTGCTTGTTGCTTAAATGATAATGCTTCATCAAACCTAATCCCCAGGTTGCGGGCCGTATCGATAGTGTTTGGGGGGATCTCTGCGTCTAGCGGCCACCATTATCTGGGGGAAAAAGGGTTTTGGGGCCCAAACGGTAGAATTTCGGTTTTTCCCGTGTTACATTTGAGATGATTTTTCCTCATCCAAGCGAAGGTGGCGGCGAGGCAATCTCTAAGAGTGTCCCAGAGTAGTGTTCTCACTTCTCCGGCTATAGCTTTGGAATATTATTCAGGTACGCAATAAGGAGTGTTTTGTAGGGTGTATAGGACCTGTGGCTGCGCCATAGTTTTATATAGCGCTGCCCGTCCCAGCAGGGTCACAGGCAGCTCGCACCAATGGCAGGACCTCTTTTGATGACCCGGTGTGAAGGCCTCTCTAACTCAGTGGTCACCAAAGGACTGACCACCGACTTTTAGCCCCACTAGATTTTTGCAAAATCTAGTGGGAATTTTCCAAAATCTGAGATGCAACTGGTCTAAACCAGCAAGATGACAGTGCATTAACTCAGACTACATGCTCACCTTTCATGTCCACTCTTCAGCCATTTGATGCAGATGTTGAGCAGTTTGAGTCATCCTGTGTCGCCTGATGTTATAAAAACCAGTGTTTCGATGACGGTGACACTTTCACAAGTCCTGCGAAGGATTATGACCTGCTGAATGTGGACCATCAGCAGACAGGTCAACTTAACATTCTAAAAACTGGAGAAAAAAAAAATAATAATATAAAAAAACAAAAACTAAAAACTGAGTCTGACTTGAGAGTGTACAATAAAAGCGGGAGTGGGTGGAGTTAAAGGACTTGTACACTCTCCGTAAACATACATGAATGTAAATGTGTTTGTATTTATATAGCTCACTTCTACCCAGAGGTCTTGTAGCGCTGTATTCATACCGCTGTGGAACCCTTCCTGGCTTTCCTGTGAAATGTCCACTCCTGGGCACCCCAAGGTGAAGCCAGGCATCCTTAGCGCTGTTGGAGCTGATGTGGAGATTAAGCAAGCTATTGCCCAGAGTTGCAGAGTGGGACCCATGATTAGACTAGGCACCGAGGCGAGAATGATCAGGTCCAGGGAAATTGAGTCCAAGAGCCACCGAGGCGGGAATTGAACCCTGGTCCTGGGCCAGACCTCTGCATCAGGGTCTGCCGCTCTAACCATTGAGCCACGCTTCTCCACATTGAGCCATGCTTCTCCACATGAATATACAGAGAGTACATAACTCTTGGACGAAACAATCAAAACTCTTATGGAATGACTATACATGTATGTACTCGTATAGTGTGATGCATTTTTTTTGTGGCAAACTTGACCCGACGGTATAGGGTATCAGAGCGCTTTACACGAGCACCAGTTGCATTACATGAGGACACATTCTTTTTTGTTTTGCATCTGCCTAATACAGTGTGCTTCGTCTTTGGGTTCCACGTCAAGCTCTGCGAAGCTTCCGCGAGCGCGGTTCACTGGTTGTCCTGTCTCCTAGTTATGAGTAAATGTATGCCACTCATGTCAACAGTTGTGTTCTCCCTTTGTTAAAATGTCTGTTCTATATTAAAAGTGTGTGGATCAGCTAATAATGTTTTTACTGGTGTCTCCCTACCACAAGATTAAAAACAGACAGTCGAGCAACAGACTAGTTCTTCTTATCATCAGTGGCAGCTCCTCTGCTAAGGCGGAGGTGCGTCGCCCACCAGCTTTTCGCAGTGAAAAAAAAGGAAAAAATTAAATGATAACTCTTAAATGGGTATCATTGTATTTGTACCTGCTGCGGCATCTTTGCGGGTGGGCGGATCTGCTCTTCTCTCAGAGCAGGGGGGGTGGTGGGCACTATGTAAGTGCGCATGAATGTTTGGCCGGCCCTCTAGGAGGGTTGTGATTGGCTATGGGGGCTATGGGGAGCCTGGGAGCGCCGGGGCTTCCTGTTTCTGAGAAGAAGCCAGGAAGAGGATAGAGGAGAGGTGGCGGCCGGCCAGCCGGTCGGCAGGTAAGTGATTTTTGTTTTTTAAACCTCCTTCTACTGCCCCTCTTCCACCCTCCCCGACCCCACTGCTGCTTCCTGGGAGCAGCCGCCACTGTCTATCGTCATGAGGTTAGGTGCCTTCCTGAGGACTACCGTTATCTCACATTAAATATTTTGAAACAATCCCAGGGTTCATAGTTCCTGTTATACAAGTGCATTCAGTATACTCAGTTTTTTCAGGCAACAGCAATGGAAACACTGCAACTTCTTAGAACAGATACATTTTGCACCGAAACAGTCCAATCTTCCCCCTTGGGAGGACAGGTACGGTTGTGGCAGAAGCAGTAGAAGCCTTTTGCATCACGGAATAGGTACAAATCGGGCAGCAGCAGTGCAAGCTTCGCTTCCTCACAGAACAAGTGCCGCATGGCGGTAGCAAGGCCAGCTTCCCTGCCACAGAAGGAACACGTGCAATATTCCATTTACTGTCGAACAGACCCAGAAGGGTGCAAGCAGTGGTTAATTTGTAAAAAAAAAATAAGTACTGGGTCTTTCGTCAGGAGGCAGCTTACACCAGCAGATTTTGCCTGTAACGCTGCCTAAGACAGACCCAACTACTAACCAGGAAGTGGGGGGAAGATGTGGCCTAATGGTCAGAGCTGTCGACTTTGGAGCTGGGGAACCAGGTTAGAGTTTTGGCATCGGCTCAACATCCTGTTATTCAGGGCAAAACACATATTCTCCGCGCCTACCACAAATGAGTGTAAAACTATAGCACTCGGGTTGATGATTAAGGGCTGGTGCTGAGCACCAGAACCACCGGCTCAAATTAAGCACTGGGTTCAATCTTTCATCGCTCACAGAAAACGTACATTTAAGGCATGAGTGACATGTAGGTGGGTGACAGATCTCCAAACTAGATGCTTAAGTTACTCAGAGGAATGCATAGGTGGATGAATAAGTGAATATGCCAAGTTCTGACACCGTTCTCACTGAGGTAATATTCCAGGTCAGCAGACTGACAGTCGTGCGGCTCTCACTCCGAGACATGATGTTTGCATTGATTCTTGGATTTGCCACAAATTGCGAGGTAGCCGGCCCAGTACCTAGAAGTAAAAAAAAAATGTTTTAAGCAGGTCGGACACAGTCTAAGTAACCACAAGCTAGACAGGCACACAGGTGCAACCTCTTTAAGAGGTTCTGAGCAGTGGTGTTACATAGTCCCCCGCAACCCTTGCGGTGTGGGGGGCCCCAAGCTCTAGGGGCCCCCCTTAGCACAGAACCTTGGCCGGAGAGCTCCTGACTGACTCTGGTTCTGAGTGTGCGCGCACCAGACGATGTGGAGTCCGTGTCTTGGTGCCGAGGGCGCCCATTGCCTGGAGTGACCACATATGTCCCCCAGTGGGAGAGTACCAATTTTAAGGCCAGTCTCTCACCTTCTGAGTCCTTCAGGCAAAAAAAATATTTTTTCTTTGGATTTCAGCAGACAGGGACTGGCCTTCTGTGACTGGGATTATGCACTGCCAATAACAGCCCCTGCAGGTCAGTGCACAATATTTGTGTCACAAGCGCTTGGGCTTTAAGTGGGCTGAGCACTGGCAGTTTTTTAAAGAGGGCCTCGAAAGGGGTCTCTATCGGGCTCTGTTTTGTGCCCTGGCACAGGCAGTCCGCTTTTTTCCAGACTGCAGTGACAGCGGCACATAGGTATGCGCTGCTCATACTGCTCACTTCTCACTAGTGTGCGCTGCCCACACAGCTCACTTCTCACTAGTGGGTGCTGCTCACACTGCTCACTTCTCACTAGTGTGCGCCGCTCACACTGCTCACTTCTCACTAGTGTGCGCTGCTCACACTGCTCACTTCTCACTAGTGTGCGCTGCTCACACTGCTCACTTCTCACTAGTGTGCGTTGCTCACACTGCTCACTTCTCAATAGTGTGCGCTGCTCACACTGCTCACTTCCACTAGTGTGCGCTGCTCTCACTGCTCACTTCTCACTAGTGTGCGCTGCTCACACTGCTCACTTCTCACTAGTGTGCGCTGCTCTCACTGCTCACTTCTCACTAGTGTGCGCTGCTCACACTGCTCACTTCTCACTAGTGGGCACTGCTCACACTGCTCACTTCTCACTAGTGTGCGCTGCTCACACTGCTCTCTTCTCACTAGTGCGCGCTGCTCACACTGCTTTCTTCTCACTAGTGTGCGCTGCTCATGCTGTTCACTTCTCACTAGTGGGTGCTGCTCACTTCTCACTAGTGGGCACTGCTCACACTGCTCACTTCTCACTAGTGTGCGCTGCTCACACTGCTCTCTTCTCACTAGTGTGCGCTGCTCACACTGCTCACTTCTCACTAGTGTGCGCTGCTCACACTGCTCACTTCTCACTAGTGTGCGCTGCTCACACTGCTCACTTCTCAATAGTGTGCGCTGCTCACACTGCTCGTTTCTCACTAGTGTGCACTGCTCACACTGCTCACTTCTCAGTAGTGTGCGCTGCTCACACTGCTCACTTCTCACTAGTGGGCACTGCTCACACTGCTCACTTCTCACTAGTGTGCGCTGCTCACACTGCTCTCTTCTCACTAGTGTGCGCTGCTCACACTGCTCACTTCTCACTAGTGTGCACTGCTCACACTGCTCACTTCTCACTAGTGTGCGCTGCTCATACTGCTTACTTCTCACTAGTGTGTGCTGCTCACACTGCTCACTTCTCACTAGTGGGCGCTGCTCACATGGCTCACTTCTCACTAGTGGGCGCTGCTCACACTGTTCACTTCTCACTAGTGTGCGCTGCTCACACTGCTCACTTCTCACTAGTGTGCGCTGCTCACACTGCTCACTTCTCACTAGTGGGCGCTGCTCACATGGCTCACTTCTCACTAGTGGGCGCTGCTCACACTGCTCACTTCTCACTAGTGGGCGCTGCTCACACGGCTCACTTCTCACTAGTGGGCGCTGCTCACACTGTTCACTTCTCACTAGTGTGCGCTGCTCACACTGCTCACTTCTCACTAGTGTGCGCTGCTCACACTGCTCTCTTCTCACTAGTGTGCGCTGCTCACACTGCTCACTTCTCACTAGTGTGCGCTGCTCATACTGCTCACTTCTCACTAGTGTGCGCTGCTCACACTGCTCACTTCTCACTAGTGGGCGCTGCTCACACGGCTCACTTCTCACTAGTGGGCGCTGCTCACACTGCTCACTTCTCACTAGTGTGCGCATGCTCACACTGCTCACTTCTCACTAGTGTGTGCTGCTCACACTGCTCACTTCTCACTAGTGGGCGCTGCTCACACGGCTCACTTCTCACTAGTGGGCGCTGCTCACACTGCTCACTTCTCACTAGTGTGCGCTGCTCACACTGCTCACTTCTCACTAGTGTGCGCTGCTCACACTGCTCACTACTCACTAGTGTGCACTGCTCACACTGCTCACTTCTCACTAGTGTGCGCTGCTCACACTGCTCACTTCTCACTAGTGTGCGCTGCTCACACTGCTCCCTTCTCACTAGTGTGCGCTGCTCACACTGCTCACTTCTCACTAGTGTGCGCTGCTCACACTGCTCACTTCTCACTAGTGTGCGCTGCTCACACTGCTCACTTCCATCTAGTGTGCGCTGCTCACACTGCTCTCTTCTCACTAGTGTGCGCTGCTTACACTGCTCACTTCTCACTAGTGTGCGCTGCTCACACTGCTCACTTCTCACTAGTGTGCGCTGCTCACACTGCTCACTTCTCAATAGTGTTCGCTGCTCACAATGCTCACTTTTCACTAGTGTGCGCTGCTCACACTGCTCACTTCTCACTAGTGTGCGCTGCTCACACTGCTCACTTCTCACTAGTGTGCGCTGCTCACACTGCTCCCTTCTCACTAGTGTGCGCTGCTCACACTGCTCACTTCTCACTAGTGTGCGCTGCTCACACTGCTCACTTCTCACTAGTGTGCGCTGCTCACACTGCTCACTTCCATCTAGTGTGCGCTGCTCACACTGCTCTCTTATCACTAGTGTGCGCTGCTTACACTGCTCACTTCTCACTAGTGTGCGCTGCTCACACTGCTCACTTCTCACTAGTGTGCGCTGCTCACACTGCTCACTTCTCAATAGTGTTCGCTGCTCACACTGCTCACTTTTCACTAGTGTGCGCTGCTCACACGGCTCACTTCTCACTAGTGTGGGCTGCTCACACTGCTCACTTCTCACTAGTGTGCGCTGCTCACACTGCTCACTTCTCACTAGTGTGCGCTGCTCACACTGCTCACTTCTCACTAGTGTGCGCTGCTCACACTGCTCACTTCTCACTAGTGTGCGCTGCTCACACTGCTCACTTTTCACTAGTGGAGAAGTTACAGCATGACATCATGCCAGGAGAGCGTTGTGGGGGAAGGGAAATCCTTTAAAGAGTCATTTTCTCTCTGGATTTCCCTTCTCTTTTTTAAATTGAGGAGCAGCAACATTGTCGGGGTGTCACCAGGGCTTTAAGTGGAGACTTTTTAAATATTATGTACAAGCCATAGTTGCTGCTTATTTATCTTATGGAACTAACAACCATTGACAAAGCCAAAAGTCCTGACTTGTTGTAGGTATGATGTTAGTTGCTTTATTATATTTCTGGATGCAATGGCAGAAAGAGCAAAATACAAGTCGGGAGGAACACTATGCTAAGCACAGATTTTAAGCTTATGTGTTTTAAGCCACGTCGTTAGTTACATTGGCCACGCCTTATTCTTGGCAGGGACTATAAAAAGGTATCTTTGTATTTCTGATTTCCGATCCAGCCGCAGCCCCCTGCGCGCCAACAGGCCAGATCCAGGCCTCATCAGAAGTCAGTGAGAGGAATCGATTCTGAATCTCCCCCTGTCCTCTTCTCCAATGTTGGCGTGTACAGCATGAGTGCCCTTTCTTCATCAGCCCACCCTGGCCTTGTCTGTCCGTCCCCGCCGTCGCAAGGTTTGATCCTCTGCACTTTCACCAGGATGGCCCCACTCGGCCGCCTGTCTCCACAGCTCGGATCCCGGCGCCACAGCAGAGGCACGTGTGCTCCCGCCCGAGGCGGCGGCGGATCACAGGAGCAGCCAGGCTCGGAGGGGAGCAGCGCAGGCTAGAGGCAGAGCGGCGTCGCTGTGTGATCTCCGGCAACGTGACAGCAAAGGGTCGAATCAGAGGCGCCTTTGAGGATAAATGCGCCTTAATGTGGCCGGGATGAAAGGCGGCGCTCCTTCCTAGAGGATCAGAGAGGGGCGGCCTCCAGCTGGAGGGAACACACGGTGGGAGCGGCCGTGTGGACTTCAGAGGCCTCGAACACACGGTGGGAGCGGCGTGTGGACTTCAGAGGCCCCGAACACACGGTGGGAGCGGCCGTGTGGGCTTCAGAGGCCCCGAACACACGGTGGGAGCGGCCGTGTGGACTTCAGAGGCCCCGAACACACGGTGGGAGCGGCCGTGTGGGCTTCAGAGGCCCGGGCGAGGATGGCTCCTCAGAGGACCAGGGCAGGCAGAAGCCCCAGGGTTGCATCTCTGTTCTAGAGCCTTCTAGCCCCCGGGCCCATGCAGCCTGCGCCTCGTGTCCTTTGCAGCATTCCCTCCTCCTGTTGCTTTGTGATAGTTCGCTCATTCTTGCAATAAGAACAAAAGAGCGGGAAAGAGCCGCTTGGCTCTTCGGCAGCGGCCGGCGCACCGTGTGATCTTGGAGCTGTGATCTGCAGGCACCGCCCATGGTGAGGCAAAGACACAGACGGCCACTTTGACTCGCTCGACGGGTCCCACGGGGCCTCTTTCTGAGGCTGACAATGTTTGGGGCGAGATCCAAAGCGCCTGGGCGGTCGGCGGCGCAGCCTGGGAGGGACAGTTCATCACCTCTCTTTTGATGGTTGAAGTTTCCAGACATACAGCCAGATTTTTAAAAGTCTCTGCGAATTACGCTGTGTACACTTACGAGCATTTTGTGGCATCAAATTGCAGTTCACACACAAAATGGGCGCGAATTTTGTATAGCGCTTACTACCTGGGTCTGGTGGCTCAGTGGACTAACGCATCCACTGCGGAAGCCTGTCTTCAACTTCATGTTCACAGGTTCAAATCCTGGCAGGTCCACTCAGCCTTTCATCCATCTGAGGTCAATAAAATGAGTACCATTAAGTTGGGAAATCTGTTATTCAGTGCCTTGAGACCCTTGGGTGATAAGTGCGCTTTACAAATACACGTGTTATGTTATGTTACCCCTGACGGGGCCCCCAGGGTCTCGTACGCAGTGGTTGTTTTATTAAGTACTCGCAGTCAGACTCACGGGGAGGCATGGGGGTCAGCTTCAACACTATGGAGTCCTGACTGAGGCTTTTGCTTTCTAAGAACATCCCCTAGAAAGGGACTTACATCCAATAATAGTAGAGACAGATCATATGACTGTAGGGTTCTTGAAGTCCATGAAATGCGTGTAGTCTTGGCATGCTAGTTGGATGTTATTTTTCTCTCTCAAGGTTTCAATATCAAATCACATTTATACCAGGACAAAGGCCTCTGATGAATGACCCGGTACAAAAGGGGGTGGTGATGGACGGAACATCTAAACCAATTAAATACTCATACACAGTCAACAGTTCTGGGTTTAATCCATCACCGTTCTTTAGCCCACTCTGCCACCCCAGTTCAGACATGGCCATATGCAAATCAGTCTGACCCTGTGCCTCATGGGAACAGTCCAGCCTGAACTGCCAAGCCATGCCTTCCCTGGACCGGAAACAAGCTTCAGAGGACCGGTTTCTGCCATTTCAGCCGTCTTCAGCCTGGTCTTTGGATACTTGATGCCGGTCCAGGGAAGAAATGGCTTGGCAGTTCGGGCTGGACTGTTCCCATGAAGCACAGGGTCAGGACTGATTTGCATATGGCCATGTCTGAACTGGGGTGGCTTGGTGAGCAAAATAATGATGGATTAAACCCAGATCTGTGACTGGGGGTGAATGTTTTGCCATTGTGCAACATTCCGTCCATCATCTTGTGTGTTCTGATGAATGACCCTCATTTTCTGGATCTGTAGAACATTGCGGTATCCACTGTTCCTTCTCTCGTCTGAACTACAATAAAGGTATTATCTTGGTGTCCTGATGTTCCATTTGTAGCACATATAGGAGAAAGGAAGACTGATGATGTATTTATTAGACATTTCGGGTGGATGTGAACAATGTTCTATTTGTGCTCGGGTGAGCTCCTCCCATCAGACACCTGCTGGTCCCTCAGATCTGGTATCCTCCCCTAACCAGCCTCAGAAAAAGATATCTATGAATTTTAGAACAGACCTTCACTTTTAGAGAAACAAGCACTGATGCATTGCCAGTGGTGCATTACATGAATACATATGCCCCTTGTATTCCTGTGCAGCGTTACCAATGGCACCTCAACTAAGTCTGATCATTCTTGAAAGAGATAGTTCAACTGCATGAGCATCCTTCAGAGATAGTCACCGACGCAGCCGCCTAGATAATTTCCAAGTTTTGGAATACATTACTACGTATGTTGGAAACAGTCAACTTCCTCTGTACTAGCCAGCGTTCCCAGACTGATCATTATACTGAGTGCCTTAATCAGTTCCCTGCACAGTTCCTTGGATGCTATATGAAGAATCAACAGGGACAGAGGGTTTTGTGCCCATCAATAGTAGAACTGGCCTAGAACAATTTACTAAGGGGCATATTATCAAGGGGGTTTATATCCGCTTTTTTGGCTTTAAAAGCCAAGAAAGCGGAGAGAAAATGATCTCCCTATTACCTAGCTGTCGCTAACACCAGTTAGCGACAGCTAGTAGGAGATAGCGACCATCTTGGGCCCCGCTTTGCATGTCAGTGATATTTATCACTAATGACATGCAAAGTGGGCGTGCCAAGATGTTAGCGACTGGAAACAGTCGCTAACATCGCTATCTCCTATTACCAACTTTTGGAGATATTCGCGCTAAGCGCGAATATCTCCAAAAGCTAACACCTGCCCTGAGCAGTTCTTAGCCATGTTATCCAATGGGAGGTGGATAACATGGCTAAGAGCATTAGCTCGGTAATGCATGAATATCACGGACTTTTCAGCGATATTCATGCATTGCGGCCATTTTTTATCGCATTTGCGATAAACCTTGATAATACCAAGGGTTATCTGCGATAAAAATCACCGCAGCTCAGCGGTAAATTTTTGTCTCTAACCAAGCAATAGCGATAATTATCGCTATTGCTTGGTAATATGCCCCCTAATTCCTTCTTGAGACAATTTGTTTTCTTTTGCTCCTTCGGATTTCATCTTCAATTTTTCTCAGAGGTCGTACAGAATACCTCCGTGTTGGAACCGGCACTTTCTGGTTGGCTGAGGTAATCCCCCAGGGAGGAAGAACCTGCACCCCCTGTTACGGGTGGGTGATTACACACACTGTATAACCTCTGCTCACCCTAGGGTAGTTTGGCACTGAGCAGTCAGTCTTTCCACAGAGAGACTGTATAAAGCATCAGCACAGCTCTCACTCATGATAAGCACCTTGAGCAACACAAAATAGAATTCACATTTGATGTGTGTAATTAACAACTGTGTTCAACACACACATAACAATCAACATACCATAAGCATCATGTACTTCTGACCATAATTCACAGTTAGAACTTTTTCTAGCAGTAATAGGCCCAACCATGTTGGAATTACATCAGCAATACGCACACTTTGGAAAGATCCAATTGTGCACTCACCAACACCCCTATGCGGTGCAATATGTCATCCACCACCAGTTCCACCCCAACCGTTCTTATAAGTCTACACCACACAGTTAGATGGTCACAATGATATCATAAATATGCACATATACCAAATTATGTTATGTTATGTTGTTATGTTAAAAAAATGTGTTACCGCGCACGGTCACCAATTGCTTTCATGGCGCTCAGAGACAAATGGAGAGAAGGAGCAGGTGAGTAGGGGACTATTCATAAGCTAATTGGAACAGATAAGTTTTCAAGTTTTTACGGAAAGTGATGTAGTCAGGAGTAAGCCGGATTGGAAGGGGGAAGGAGTTCCAGGTAGAAGGAGCAAGGAAGGAGAAACAGGCACCGCCATGTTTCTTCCGTTTGAACCTGGGGGTAATCAAAAGATTGTGAGCAGAGGACCTGAGATGCCGTGAGGGAATGTGACGGTTGAGGCTAAGAGAAATAAAGGCAGGAGCAAGAGCAGATAGAGATTTGAAAACGGTGCAGCCCAATTTAAAGATACAGCGGGGCGCGACCGGGAGCCAGTGCAGTCTTTTCAACAAGGGCTTGACATGTTGGTACTTAGGTTGTTGAAAGACCAATCTGGCCGCCTGGTTTTGTGCCAGCTGAAGCCGATGAAGGTGGTACGCGGGGATCCCCACATACAGGCAATTCGCATAGTCAATGCGTGAAGTGACCAGGGCCATAATAACAAGTATGAGAGCCTCTGGGGATAAAAACCTTCGGATTTTGCCAATTCTGCGTAGGTGGTAAAAGCAGGCCGAGGTAACGGAGTTGATTTGAGGCCTCATCGACAGATCACTTGAAATGATGACACCAAGGCTCTTCACGGACTTGACTGGGCAGGGGGGGGAGCCAAGAGCTGGGGGCCAGAAGTTAGAACTCCAAGGGTTTGTGGGCCCACGGGTCAGGACCAACTCAGTCTTGCTGGGGTTGAGCTTCAGCTGGCTGAAGTTCATCCACTCATAGATGGTAAGCATGATCGATTGAAAATTAGAGCAAGAGAGAGGGGAGGGATCGATGGGAAAAATTAGTTGCAGGTCATCTGCATAATTGAAGATGGTGACAGGAGAGTGACAAAGAGAGGCTAGAAGGGGTTGCATGTACAGGTTAAATAAAAGGGGGGATAAAGCGGAACCCTGGGGGACACCACAGGAAAGTGACGTTTGGGGGGCAGAGAAAGTGGAGAGTTGAACCGATTGAGAGCGTTGTTGAAGGAAGGACCCAATCCAGGTCAAGGCCAGGCCCTGGATACCTGCATTTCTGACACGGTCGACCAAGATAACATGATCGACCGTGTCAAAAGCAGCCGACAGGTCTAGTAGCACCAAGGCCTGGGCCAGGTTCTTATCAGCCCCCTGTCTAAGCGAATCCATAACAGCCACAACGACTGCTTCCGTAGAGTGGGCCGGTCTGAAACCGGCCTGCTGGTCATCTAGGAAGTGAGTTTTTTCAATGAAGGCGCTTAGGCAGCGGGTGACATAGGTCTCCAGCACCTTCCCCAAATAGGGGAGGAGGGAGATAGGTCGATAGTTGCCTAATACAGCCGGATCAGAGCCGGGTTTTTTAAGGATGGGTACTACAACAGCTTTTTTGAAAGCATCGGGGACAGAGCCTGTAGCGAGAGAATGGTTAAGCAGGTCTAGTGGGGGGCCTGGACAGGCCAGGAAAGCATCCCTCAGGATTTGTGTGGTTCTGAAAATCTGGATTCATATAATAGTACTGGACTCGAGAATAAAAACTTCGTCGAAATAGGACGAATTTGGTATCAAAAGACCGAGAATGACGAGTACATCATGTACATGTATTTTTCGGCGTATTCGAGTGACGATTCCACCTCGAAATCGTCATTTACATTCTGAACCCCACCTCAAAATCGTCATTTACATTCTGAACCCTTAGCTCCCATTTACATGTTGCCCTTTACATAGGCCTTAATCCAGTTGAATTTGATTCCACAAGGACACATACTCCTTAATCGACTTCTCCCTGACCTCAGTACAAGTTAGAACCATTGCCCCAGGCCGAACTCGTTAGGTCAGTTCCCTCCCAGTGGCCGAGCAAGATAGCATCTAGGCTCAACCGGCCATAAAACCATTTGAGCACGCACACCTGCCATATCTCGCTCACATCTTTTTCTCCACTCCTTTTCTTTACTTGCTTTATGATGGGGAGGTGACCGTTTTTATTGGGGGTCCAGCGATATCTGATGAAATGTTGGGCCTTGCCGGATGATTTGTTATGGGCAGCACGACATGAAATATGTACATGTCATCATGACTCTGCTTTTCTTTTGTAACCAGTAACTATAAATGAAATACCACGAATTCAAGGAATGTTTTGCCCAAGGCTGAAAATCATGTATAAAGAGAGAAGCCTGACTTCGTGAAAGTGTGCAGTCTCCTGAGAATATACCCGTATTGTACTTCTAGGACCCTGTTACCTTGGTTGCAGCCAATAAACTAATCTTTGACTTCACCTCGAAGACTCTGAGTTTCTGTAGGTCTGACTCAGGAGAACCCGAGGTCTCTGGGTGTTGATTCCCTGACACCGCTGGGTTACCGGTTCTGTGCCGGTTCTTAAAAACCCAGTACCTCAATTGGCGCCCAGCGTTTGGGGCGATTCCAGTGGTACCAGTCAGCCTGAAGATCGTGAGGAGCTTCGTGTGGAAATTCCGGAGGAGGGCCCACCACCTCATCGACCCCTGCATGTCGACGTGGTCCGAAGGTCTTTGTTGCGAGGTTCCCCGCTTCCCGACGGCTACAAGGACTGCTGCCCTGGCTATCGCCCTGATGTTGGACCCTTGAAGTTTTCGGCAGAGCGAAACACTGAGACGAGTCTTCTGGTGACGCCATCGATATTTTCAGTTAAGTATAAGTGGAGCGTCTCCCAGTCCTTAGTTGGACTTACTTTGTGGTATCTTTGGGATACAAAAGGTTTTGTATTGGTACTTGCAAGCACCATAACCGAAGGACTCGTGTATTCACGAGAAATATCGTAATCGATAAATCCTTTGAAGTTTTGGAACTAGACTAGAGAGCGAGGATGCCTAGTCTTAGACTTGGGAATTTGTTTTGTCTTGGTAGTAATAATAGGGACTCCCGATTGGAGGACTCATGTCCGGTTCCTCCAGTTGGAACTCCGACTTACGACCTATATGTTAAACATGGGGTAGGCCCCATCGTTTACAACGAAGTATGGATTAAATACACTAGGAAAGATGGTGTTTTAAAATGGCCCCAATATGGTAGCTTTGATTCTGAAATCTTAGACAACCTTGAAGTTAAACTCTTCAAAAAGAAAGCCCGGCCGGCGATGTTTGACTCTTTCCGCTTATGGCGCAAAGAAGCCAAACAAAAAGAAATTAAATTAGCTAAGAGAAATAAGAGAGAAGAGGGACTTTCAGTAATGCAAGCTGCCGTGCAGTTTAAAGATAATGAGGAAGAGCAGATAAATGAACAACTGCACAGGCAACGTAAAATGGCAATGGACAAATGTTATCCAGTTTTGCCGTCTCTTCAGCAAGAGGCAGCAAAAGAGCATGAAAAAGACCCATTAATGTCGCAATTATTAACTTCACCCCCCCCATGCGCAGAATGCCACAGCACCCCCGCAACCTTTAGTTGCACAAGCTGCGCCTCCTTCTCTTCCACAGCACCCACCAGCTGTTCTTCAGCTGGCTCCTTCTTCTTCGGTGCAGCCTCCTCCAGGCCCACCGACCACTTCTTTTTCACCTGTGTTTTCTACGATTTTGCCTACTATACTTTTTACGTCTCCTAATGCTCCCTCTACAACTTTGCCTAGTGCCCCCTCTATTTCCCCTGATACCTCTTCTGCTATCTCTACCCCTACCTTATCACACCCCGTTCTTCCACCTATTTTTCCTTCAGTTTCACCTTCTATTCGGCAGAAAATGGCCAGCACTGTTACTAATCTTCTTTTACCTCTTTTCGGGTCGCCTGCTACGACCCCTAACATAGGAAGAAGACAGTTGCGAAGTCAACTGCCTGATTATCAAGAGAGAGATTCCCTGAATAGTTTAGCTCGGAAATGGGTCATGGACACTGCAAAATATGATGTACAGTCTGTCATGGAAGTCTTCCATCAATGGGAAGCAGCGACACAGAGATATGTTTTCGAACAGATGTGTGTCTTTCTTGGCGAGGATTTAGAAGACAATGATCAAGAATGCATCCCACAAGAGATGTGTCGTGTACGATTTAAGTTTGGAGAGGGTATGATTGTAGGTCCCGATGTGGAAAAGGCAGTTGAAATGTTATTATCATATCGAAGTAAGGGAAACAGTTCTGGGCCACCATCGGAATCTAGTGCATCTAGTAGGAAAAAGGCACGACAATACCCTATGAGAGAAGTTCCCCCACAGTGGAGAGAGGGTGACGCGACCGCTGTCCCACCTGTCCTGCCACACTTTCACCGTGTATGGGTACATGTCCCATGGAAGCGAGCTGAAGTTTTGGCACTCAAACAAACATTACCAGATCCGCGTAAAAATCCTGCAGGGTACTATAAAGAATTGTCGCAAACTGCTGGGTCATGTATAATGAATTTGGCCGATATCGATATGTTATTTGGGAACGTTGTTCCACAGCCTTTATGGGGTAAAATTCGTCATGTAGATCATGACCAGGAATTAGGTGACACGTGGGCTAATATTACTGCTGCAGATGCACGACAAGTTGGTGGTGCCAAGCCTGAGCCTCTGATAGCAGAACTACCTGGTAGAATAGTAGATTACATGAAAACGATAATGCCTGCAATACGCGTAAATTGGGATAAGTTATCTGCATGCAAGCAAAAGAAAGAAGAAACTGTTTCAGATTTCTTCACCAGATTTGAAGAAACATTCATTGACCACAGCGGTCAAGATATGACCACAGAAGGTGGTCAGAGATTGTTTGTCGATAAATTTGTGCACAATCTGCTTCCAGAATTGTGTAGGAAATTAAAAGATTCAGAAAGTTCTTGGGCAGTCTCATCTTCAGCCCAGATATTAGCTACCGCACAGTACTACGAGAATAGAGACAAAGATGAGAAAGATAAAGTAGAAAAGAAAACTAGAGAACTCAAAACAAAGGTTTTGCTACAGCAAGCCTATCCGCCACGTGGTGGTGGTAATCAAAATAATAATGGTCAGAATCACTACCAGAATACTTTTCAGCAGCCTCAACAATATCAGAGAAACTTGCAAAGATTCGATTACACTCAACCCCGCGTAGGTCCTAACCAGTGTTTATATTGCAAACAGGAGGGTCATTACAAGTATAACTGTCCTGCCCTACCACAACGTGCAAATGGAATTTCTGGTGTAAGAGGTCGTGGCAGTCAGCAAGCGCCTAGAGGTAGAGGGCGTGGAAACGCCCCTCAGGACGCGCGTCCCCTTCCACCACAAAACTCTATGAACAGGTTTGATCAGCAAAATAACGTATCTGACAAGACAGCTCAATACTACGTTGATGAGTATTACACAGAAAATGAGCAGTGGGAAAATGAGGATTGCTAGGACAGCCATAGACGAAGAGAGGGAGTCGTTTCAGTTCCAGTAGATCAGAGTGGACCTTACGTTGAGGTGATTACATCAGGTGTGTCAGAACCTTTTTTGTTGGATACTGGTGCTACAAAGAGTTCTATTATGCACTCCAAACTCCCTGGCGCACCTTTGTCTGGCGAAATGAACGTTTCTGTAGGTTTTTCTGGCGCCCCAGTTAGAAATCCGATTTCTGACCCTTTATCTCTTTCTGTTGGTCCTTGTGAATTCGAAGCACCCCTTATTTTGACAACAGGTTGTGGTGAAAATTTGCTAGGATTAGATTTGCTAAAAAGATTGTATGCGACTTTGTACTGTTCTCCTTCAGGAGTACAACTTACTTTAGGTAAGAAAGTGGTTTCTCCCATGTATTTGTCGAGAAATGCACTTCCAGCAGAATTGTCGATTCTCCCAGATATTCTTTGGGCTACTGGTCCAAATGATGTAGGTCTTTTAGAAATTCCACCATATGTTGTAACATTGAAGTCGAATGTCAGAATGCCACGAATTCCCCAATACAGAATATCTAATGAGGGTGAAAGAGAACTCCCTCCCTCTTTCTTTGCGTTTTATTCCTATCTTTTCACACTTTCGTAAAGCGCTTAAAACTTTTTTGTTTACCTTGGCCTACCCCTGTTAAATACTTCCTGGCGCCGCTTGTTCTGTCCCTTAGACTTCTCAGCGCCAGGAAGCCGTTCGGCCATCGTGCGCTCTATAAATAATTTCATTCATTCATTCATTCATTCATTCATTCATTCATTCATTCATTCAGCTTTGCTAGCGATCGTTTACGAATTAATTGAAAAGGATGTGATTGAAGAAACATGAGGCAATGTTTGCAATAGTCCTGTTCTGCCTGTTTTAAAATGAACTGACCCTTCTCAGCCACCTGTGTACAGATTCGTGATTGACCTTAGAGAGGTGAATAAAATTGTTGTGCCACAATTCCCAGTTGTCCCCGACATTACCACACTATTGACTATGATTCCAGCCTCTGCCTCCTGGTTTTCGGTGATTGACCTGAAGAATGCTTTCTTCAGTATCCCGATTGCTGAGGAAAGCAGGGATATTTTTTCCTGTAGTTTAGGAGGTCGAAGCTTCCGCTTTAAACGCGCTCCTCAAGGCTACTGTGAAAGCCCCTCAATATACAGTCAAGCTCTGAAAAGTCAGCTTGACACAATGGTTTTGCCCAAAGGTGCCACTCTCGTACAGTACGTGGACGATTTGCTCATCGCTGCGGATACTGAGAAAATTTGTAAAAAGGCCACGTTGTCATTATTGCGTCATCTATGTGATTTGCATCACAAGGTGTCACTTTCCAAGCTTCAATATTGCCGACAAGAAGTGACCTACTTAGGTCATCTCTTATCGAAGGAGGGAAGGAAACTGACCCCAGAAAGAATTCAGGCAATTGCAAAATTGAGTGTGCCAAGAACACAGAGAGAAGTACGTGCTTTCTTGGGCATTACATCGTACTGTAGACAGTGGATTCCAAATTTTTCGTTATTAGCCAAACCATTGGTGGCATTAACGTATAAAGATACACCCAATCCCATTCCTTGGTCTGAAGAGTGTCAGAAAAGTTTTCTCGAATTACGCACAGCATTATGTTCGGCCCCTGTGTTAGGTACCCCCAACTACAGTAAGCCTTTCACATTGTATGTCCATGAGAAGGAAGGCTGTGCATTGTCTGTGCTGACTCAGTTATTCGGAGATAGACAGCGGCCATGCGCCTATTTTTCGTCAACTTTGGACCCGGTAGCACGAGCATTGCCAAGTTGTTTAAGGGCCACAGCAGCAGCAGCTGTTTCCATTCGACAGTCTGCTGGTCTAGTAATGAATAATACACTAATCGTGATGGTCCCGCATGCAGTAGACACATTGTTAAATAGGACCAAGACACAGCACTTAACTAGTGCTCGACTGTCCAGTTACGAATTGACGCTGCTAGCGAGCCATGTGCACATAAAAAGGTGCAGTACCTTGAACCTAGCCACATTGTTACCAATTGCAGAGGAATCGGATGCTTCAGAACAGCACGATTGTTTTCTTAGAACAGAGGAAGAGACGAAAGGGAGAGTTGATTTGTTCGACACTCCTCTTGCTGAATGTGATGGTACATTATGGGTGGATGGTTCATGCTTTAAGCTCCCAAATGGTAACGTGACTACAGCATATGCTGTCACAACTTTGCACACAGTCATTGAAACTGCGCGAATACCACATGGTTCAGCTCAAGCCGCAGAACTCGTTGCACTGACGAGAGCATGTGTGTTGTCTAAAGGAATGAAAGTGACTGTCTATACCGACAGCCAGTATGCTTTTGGAGTGGCTCATAGTTTTGGACGATTGTGGAAAGAACGTGGATTCCTGACTTCGCATGGAGCTGTGATTCAGCATGGTCAGTTGGTGAATGAGCTTCTTGAATCACTGACGTTACCCCTGCAAATAGCGATTGTGAAATGTAGTGCACACAAGAAGGTGACTGATGATGTTGGTCGTGGAAATGCCTTTGCTGATGAAACCGCTAAGGAAACTGCAAAGAATGTGATGAGCCGAATGTATGTTGCGAGCCCAGAAAGATGGACTGGTGATGTTGGAATATGTGAAGACACAGTAGAAAGTGTGAAGTCCATCCAAGCTGAGGCCACGGAGAAAGAGTTAAGCATGTGGAGAGAAAGTACAGGGAGAATGGATGCAAATGGTTGTTGGATTGAATTGACAGAGCAACAGAGATGGTTGTTACCCGATGCATATGTGCCTGCAGTGGTTACAATGGCTCATGGAATGGCCCATATCAGCGCGAAAGGGATTTGCGAGTTGTTGGCCCCAGTGTGGAAGAATTCAGGGATTCCCAAGTGTGCAGAGAATGTTGTCAAGAATTGCATGGTGTGTCTGAAACACAATCCTGGTAGGGGAACCCCAACTCCAGCTGGTCATTTTGCACCTCCTACGTATCTGTTCGAGGTTTTGCAGCTAGATTTCATACATATGGAGAGGTGCAACAACTTAAAATACGTGCTCGTGGTTGTTTGTGCCTTCTCAAGATGGGTAGAAGCCTATCCCCTAAAAGACAATACTGCCTTGTCCACAGCGAAAGCCCTTGTAAAAGAGTTCTTCCCCAGGTTTGGAATGCCGAGAATGGTCTGGTCTGACAACGGAAGTGAATTTGTGGGTCGTGTGATGAAAAGAGTGTGTGAAGGGCTAGGCATTAGGCAGAAGTTCCACGCTGCAAATCACCCCCAATCAGCTGGATTAGTGGAATGTTACAATGGCACGCTTAAACTTAAATTGGCCAAAATCCAAGCGAGCACAGGTCTTAAATGGCCTGACGCTTTACCCTTAGCACTCCTATCCACCAGAATGACTGTGCATTCGCGAGTGAAACTCAGCCCCTATGAAATAATCTTTGGTCGGCCAGCCAACATATGGGGAGTGCCTAGGCCCACAAAGTTTAGCGAGCTGCAACACCCTATTTTGCTTGACTATTTGTATGAATTGAAGGCTAAATTGCGTGTTTTATATCAAGAGGTCCACAACACCTTGCCTCCGGTCTCTGAGACTCCGGGTCACTCCATTGAACCCGGTTAATGGGTCCTAGTCCGCAACTTTCAAAGAACAAGAAACGACCAGCCCAGATGGACTGGGCCTCACCTCGTCCTCCTGTCTACAAGGTCGGCTGTTAGGGTGGAGGGGAAGGCCAATTGGGTCCACGGGATCCATTGTAAGAAGATACCCTTCCCTCTGCCACATGACCAATGGGTCCAGAAAGGAGGCACTGACTCAGAGCGCACAACTGATGAACATGTAAAAAAAGCTAACCCTGATTGTGAAAGTGAGAACATTTTTCAAGAAACTGTGCCACCACCAGAACAATTGAACTCTGTGGAACCTGAGCTACTATTTCTGGACCAGACAGTACCCGGGAAAAGACGCTACAATTTGCGACCAAGAAAAACAGACTAAAGTAAAAGTGATTTCTTTTATGATCCGAGAGAAAAACCTGTGGACTAATAAAAAAATGTTTTTTTTTTCCCCAAATCCTATTTTTGAAAGTGCAGATCTCCCATCTAGGTAACTTGCTTATTTTTTTTTTCTTCGAACCGCCATCCGGGTTCCGCTGCTAGGGTCGCGGTTGATTAAAGACTTTTGGGTGCAGCTGACGACGTTAGGTCGCTGGTTCTGGTTGGTCCAAGGGAGTTGCCCTAGACTGACGGAAGCATCCTTTAGCAGAGGCAACCTACCACCGCGGGCAGCACCTTAGAGAGGATGGAGTTTCCTGATGTGGAGAGGCCTGCCAAACAAATGAACTTTAAGCAGAGACTTTTTAACACGATGACGAAGAAAAGTTTTATAATAGTGTGTATTTTTATGCTATTCAGCGTAATGGTCTTTTTGATAAGCTATGTTTTATTCTCTTTTCATGTGACATTTGCGCCCACTACATCACCCATACCTCCTCCTACTGTTTCCTCTCATTCTTTCCACCCTCTGCCTGACCACGAATCAAATAGGAGATTAGAGTTCATTAATAACTCCTTCGTTCAGTTATTACACCAACACCAACTTGTAATGAACACAACTAACTGTTGGGTGTGTGGTCTCATGCCCCACACCACGGATAAAGGTATCCCCTATTTGGTCCTGCCATTTAGTCACAATGGATCAGTCTGGGCATATAGGACAATGTTCATATATGCACGAGAAATCCAACCCCTACGTTCTGTAAAAGACAACCTCAAGACTAGCGCCCTAGTCAAAGGTATAGTTGACATGATCAAGGAAGTAACTTCTTACGAAGATACCCCGGATGATACTTGCATATGTAGGTTGGAACGTGACCGGATATGGCACTACATTAAGTGAGAAACAGCAAGCCAAGAGATCGTCCCCTATCTGGATCGTCCCCCATCAAGGTCACCTGTGTCTGCAAGGTATTGGCAAGAATCCCAGAGCTCAGCTAGGGAAGAGTGTCTGTACAGAAACGTATGTTTTTGGATCTCAGACTTCCCCAGCGTTTTTAGCCGCTAAGGGTACTTATTTCATCTGTCATGATAGAGCCTATACATGGTTGCCCCCTGACCTCTCGGGCTCATGTTTTGTTTCATTCCTGTTACCTCCCACCTACACAGCAGCGGCGGATTACCATCGGACAAGGGTAGTTAGAGGTGTTTTGAGTAAAGAAGACACTGCAGGTCAAGAATTTGGTGACTTTGCAATGGGTTTTCTGCCGTTCTGGGGAGCCATGGCTAACAGCAGGAACATAAGGCAATTGACAAGGGTAGTTGAATCCACCGTGACTGAAACTGCTGGTGCCCTTAGTAACCTGACTGCTGAGCTCCAGTCGGATCGACTTATGACCCTTCAGAACCGGGTCGCTTTGGATGTAATACTTGCGGACCGAGGTGGAGTATGCAAATTGATCCAGTCTAGTTGTTGCATTTTCATCCCAGATAATGCTCCAACAGTGTACAGGGCCATCTCCAAACTGCATAAGATTTCCGAATCTATTCATGTGGATAAAGGAGATTGGTCGTTAATGGGATGGTTCTGGGAACTGATATCTGCCTGGGGATGGAAAATTCTGATGGTCATTGGGATGGTCTTAGCCATTCTTTTCCTGTTCTGTCTATGCATACAGTGTGCTCCTGCAATATGTGGCCTCTGTGCTACATCATGTGTAAGGAAGCCTGTGTCAAGAAATGAACTCAGCACTAGAATGATGTTACAGCAACATCTCAATGACTTTAGGAATATAGATCTGGACTCAGACTAACATGAGGATAGATTAATTGCCTATGTAAGGGCAAAAGGAGGGTCTGTGGTTCTGAAAATCTGGATTCATATAATAGTACTGGACTCGAGAATAAAAACTTCGTCGAAATAGGACGAATTTGGTATCAAAAGACCGAGAATGACGAGTACATCATGTACATGTATTTTTCGGCGTATTCGAGTGACGATTCCACCTCGAAATCGTCATTTACATTCTGAACCCTTAGCTCCCATTTACATGTTGCCCTTTACATAGGCCTTAATCCAGTTGAATTTGATTCCACAAGGACACATACTCCTTAATCGACTTCTCCCTGACCTCAGTACAAGTTAGAACCATTGCCCCAGGCCGAACTCGTTAGGTCAGTTCCCTCCCAGTGGCCGAGCAAGATAGCATCTAGGCTCAACCAGCCATAAAACCATTTGAGCACGCACACCTGCCATATCTCGCTCACATCTTTTTCTCCACTCCTTTTCTTTACTTGCTTTATGATGGGGAGGTGACCGTTTTTATTGGGGGTCCAGCGATATCTGATGAAATGTTGGGCCTTGCCGGATGATTTGTTATGGGCAGCACGACATGAAATATGTACATGTCATCATGACTCTGCTTTTCTTTTGTAACCAGTAACTATAAATGAAATACCACGAATTCAAGGAATGTTTTGCCCAAGGCTGAAAATCATGTATAAAGAGAGAAGCCTGACTTTGTGAAAGTGTGCAGTCTCCTGAGAATATACCCGTATTGTACTTCTAGGACCCTGTTACCTTGGTTGCAGCCAATAAACTAATCTTTGACTTCACCTCGAAGACTCTGAGTTTCTGTAGGTCTGACTCAGGAGAACCCGAGGTCTCTGGGTGTTGATTCCCTGACACCGCTAGGTTACCGGTTCTGTGCCGGTTCTTAAAAACCCAGTACCTCATTTGTGGAGGGCAACAATCGTTGGGGGAACCGGAGCTGACTACATGTAGTAAAGAAATAAATTCAGCCAGAGAAATTGGAAGGAATTCATGCAGACAGCAAGGGTTCGAGGGAGGGAGGACACAGACATTGGATGGGGAAGGGGGGGAAATATTGTTTTTAATGGTAGTGATTTATCTATGAAAAATGAATTGAGGGAATCACAAAGAGCCTGTGAGGGTTGGGGCTGGGCCATGACACGGTCAGGGAGAGAGAGTTCAGCAACGATGGAGAAAATATCCTTGGTTTTTGAGGCTGAGCTAATGATTTTCTGGGAATAGTAAGAGGATTTGGCCAGGATGATAGATTGTTTATATACTTTTAATAGGTTGGTATAGATGGTCTTTAGGGAGGGGTCATAATTTCGCCTCCACCGACGCTCAGCTTGTCTGAGGAGTAATTTGTCCACTTTTAGTTGTTCGGTGAACCAGCGCTGCGCGTCATGTGGGCGTTTGGATCTGATGATTTTCACGGGAGCAACCACATCGCTAGCTTGAGTCAGCCATTGATCCAAGGTGGTGGTTTGGGTATTTATATCAGAATTGTCACTGGGGGGTGTGGCTGATAGGATCGAATGAAAATGGGGGATGTCAGCGTGTTTCCAGTTACGTGCCGAGAAATTCGACACCAGTGGAAGACGGGTGGGCATAGAGAGTTTCAGTGAAAAAGAGATAAAGGAATGATCGGACCAGGTACAAGGATAAACTAGGGGAGGTGAAATGTCCAGGTTTACCGTCCATACCTGGTCGAGAACGTGACCTTTATTATGAGTTGGTACAGAAATATGTTGCTGGAAATTAAGGCCACATAGTAAGTCTGTGAATTCAACTGATAGGGCGCTTTCCTGAGAATCTAAAGGCCAATAGTTGAAGTCACCTATAATCAGAATTCTGGCGGAATTAATGACCAACTGAGAAATAAGCTCACCAAAAAAGGATGAGAAGAGAGGCATGTTAACAGGAGGGCGATACACTAAAACACACATGAAGGAATATTTAGGGGACATAAATTTCAGAGTGAGAATATCAGAATTTAGAATAGGAGTAGTTATTAGGGTTGTGAATTGAAATTTGGCACGGATGATGGCAGCTACTCCGCCACCCGATCTACCTGATGCCCTGTTGGATTGAAGGATATAAAATCCTGTGGGGATGGCAGCCAGGATATCGGGGGAGGAGTCCTCGTGAAACCAAGTTTCAGAGAGGAGCAGGATATCAATGTTACCATTGTCCAGTAATTGAAACACTTCCAGTTGATGTTTAGGAAGCGAACGAGTATTGAGGTAAACCATAGAAATGGAGTGGGAGTCATGAGAACTGATCCTGGTGGGTGTAGGAGCAGCATTACAGTGAAGGGAAAGGGAAGGGGGCCTGACCGAAGAGTCATGGGGACAGGGGGAAGTCAAGATGCCGCAAGTATGGACAATAGCAGCAACATGTGGGGCAAGGGGGGCAGAGCAGTGAAACGAGAGTAGATCCTGGGAAGAATAGGTAATGCGACTAGCAGCATGCATGGCCCCGGGCCTCGTTCGGCCGCGGACGGGCGCAGACGGGCTTGACTTGAGCGCGACTTCAGCGCGAAGTCGGCGCTCCCGCTGCGCTCCCGCTGCGCTCCCTCCAGGTCGCCATATATGCTGAATGACGTGAGCCACTAGACCGCTCACCTGCACGGTGGAGAGGCAGGGCGGAAGTGGTGCAAAGCAGGAAGTGGCGCTCGTGTAGAGGACCCTCCGCTCAAACGGCACACTGCCGGGGCGGAACGGGGTCAGGAGCGAAGATGATCAGGTAAGCAAGTTACCGTGTCCAGGAGTCAATAATACAAGCGCGATAGCACATAGCACAAAATATCAATTTTAAAATGAGGACAGCTAGTAGTCAGCTGGATCAAGTATAAAACACATGAGCAGCGCTAGTACACGCCCGCAGCCTACTCGCCATGTTTGTCAGCCTGCGGAGCCAGTTAGCACACAAGAAATAGAAAAGGGCTCAGCAACCACTAGACCGCTCACCTGCACGGTGGAGAGGCAGGGCGGAAGTGGTGCAAAGCAGGAAGTGGCGCTCGTGTAGAGGACCCTCCGCTCAAACGGCACACTGCCGGGGCCGAACGGGGTCAGGAGCGAAGGTGATCAGGTAAGCAAGTTACCGTGTCCGGGAGTCAATAATACAAGCGCGATAGCACATAGCACAAAATATCAATTTTAAAATGAGGACAGCTAGTAGTCAGCTGGATCAAGTATAAAACACATCAGCAGCGCTAGTACACGCCCGCAGCCTACTCGCCACGTTTGTCAGCCACTTTTTAGCGGCACTGTGAGCTGAGGCTGCACGGGTAAATCCAATGTCAATTGGAATCCGTTCCTACCAAGAAATCAAAGTATTTGACAAACCGCCGTCCACTGTCGTGAATCACAGGTGACTCACCTACTGTCATTCCCACGCACACACTCAATCCGCACCGCTAGTCGGTGCAACAGATATCAGGCATGTCCATATTGAAAACACTTGCACACTTAAGCGCCCAGCACCCTAATGAGGGGCCACTGATACCCAGCAGGTCAATTGATAACACTCTGTATGCGAAAAACTCCTAGGCAGTCAAAAAAACTTTCAATAAAATAAACAAGTAAGAGAACCCAAGTCAAGGACAATTGCAAAAGCTGTAGGGGTGATCTAAATTCATCAATTTTTTATGGAAACACATATATGTTTAATGTAAACAATAACACAAACACAATTCAATAATAAAATGACTAAATAACACAATGCTAAAAATTCACAACCAAGGAATTACATTAAAAACAATTACAAATTCAATTTATAAAAGGAACACCAATCCTGAAGGTGTCCAGCTGAAAAGACAAAACAGTACTCGACGCGCGTTTCGGCGACTTAACGCCTTCTTCAGGAGCCACAAGGCATTCTAAAAATAATAATACAAAAACATGACATGAGACACGGTACATTTTACATTCTTACATGTGTCAATAACAAAATCAGCAATTGCATATTTCAATTAACTTTAAAAAAGACCGTTCCATCATAACAACTAATACAGTGCCTTGGAGCGAAGGTGATCTCAGAAAAACTTTGTTTATTTTCTGTTCACTGATTGATGCATATCGGCTAGTAGTGCGAGAGTACAACACATGTATTGTTAATTAGGCAATAAATAATTACAGGGCACATTTTTGCCTAACACATGTTCAATGGGTTCAAGCTATTAACTATAATAATGATACATTCAACAACTTACTTCATGCAGACCAGGGATTTGTTCGGTCAATGCTCAACCGTAAAGTTCTATGAGGACCAGTGGATCTAAATGGGGTGAAAAATAAGTGGGGGAGAGGGGGGAAAAAATTGTTATAATCCCAATGTTCCCGAAGATAGGAGAACAGTGAATGAATTGAGCACAAGCGATGGCATATAAGCGGCCAAGAGCATTTATTGGATTTTAATCACATAATTAACGTGGCCAAGGATCGATCTCTAAAATAAAAGGGATCCACATCGATAGGGAATACAAGGGCTAAAAAACAGTGATTTACATTGCATGTTAATACCTGATATAAGTATGCGAAGATTACAATCCTAAATGGGGTATGCTGTCAGGTAGAGGTTCATATAAATATCCAAAACGAACAACGAATCTGTGAAAGGTAAAAAAAGTCCGTTTTATTCTCTATCCTATGGACGTGTCGGGATTGGTAGGACACACAAAAAGATAAGATGAGAAATAAAGGGGAGGTTTACAAGGTAATTCCATATACCTGCAAAGTGATGTCTGAGTGCCTGGATGTTGCTTATAGGGTGCAGCCGAAGGCAATAGTCACGACGTGCTGCCCAAGGCGAAAAAGAACCTGAAATCAGGTATAGATACATTACTGAATGTCTATCTCAGTGACACCATTAGGCATAGTTCAATTGTAAACAGGCACAGATTCAGTGCGTCTGGTGATGCAAAATTGCAAATAACGTAAAGAATAAACAACAGATAATAACTGATAACAAACGAATCAGAGACACATTGAGCTAAAAATTTAAGAAAAATTTAAGAGAAAAGAGACAGTGGGCGCTTAGGTGCAAGTGTACACGATGTGCAAGTCTCTCTGTTAATACAATATTTATGAAGACGATGTTTGTGGACAATATTAATAATCACTACCTCAGCAATGGAATTGCGCTGTTCCAATAAGGTAAAATCAATTAAAATTGGTCGGGATCGGCGAAGGGGTGTCGGACCTGCAAGAAATAAAGATTAAACTATCAATATATGCACCCTTCGCTGCTAGGGTCTGCTGGCTAACATCGTAAGACTCGTGCAAACCTACAAGGAACGTCTCACAAATAGAGATGGCGGTAAGGCGAGCAATTCTCACCTAGCATAGGCAGGATATGCCCAAAAGCTGCCCACTCGGTAACGCAATTAATGCGACTGTCCAAGTGTGGAGTGAGATCCAATTGTAGGGGATACACAAGGAGGATGAGCTTATAAAGATGCCAGGAGCCGTTGCGGGATATCAAACCTACAAAATACAAATGAACTGTCAATAGGTGTACCGTGAAGTGCACCATTAAACTGTGGATGTATACTATCCAATGAAGCATCTGCAATGCAAAGCTATAGACAAACTCTCTCGATTAGCGGTGGCGGAAAGGGGAGCAGTTCTCACCTGGTGTCGGCAGGATGTGCCCAATGTATGCGCACTCCGAGAATCGGTTGTGCGGCTGTCCGGGTGTCGGGTAATGATCAACCGACACTCGGATGGCAGTTTGTTTAAATATCAAACCTCACCTGGAGACTAATGAATAGGTGGAGCTTACAGCAAAAAAAGTTTAGGAGGGAGGGTGACGGACATAGATGAAAGACTCCGTCCACCCTGTAGTTGTTTGCCCGTACTCGAATTAGAACAGAAAAACGAAAAATGCATTCAATTCACGATATGCATTTTAAGAAGGAGCCTATATTAAATATCGTGTACCTCAATAGATGCAAGGGATCGAGTGTGGATCGATCCGATATAAGGAGAATCTCTCGAGGGGAGGCGCTGGCTTCACTGTGGGCAAAATGAAGGAAAGGAAAAACTGACTAGATTAAAACGTTACCGAAAATATTAAACGGGATGAATAGTCTACTTAAATAAACACTTCCATTACTGTGACTTAAAATAAAAGTGAGCCCATGGAGCAAGTGGCATAGAGACTATACAACGCAATTACTGGAAGAAAATTAATTATAAACAGGGAATATGCCGATTGGTTAATCAATAAGTATAATGGCCCAATATAGTTAATATCAGAAAGGGTAACAATAGGGAGTCACCAAAATCGTGGACCATAAATTTATCATAATGATGTGAACCATATTTACAGTCGAAACCAATGCTTACAATTACACAGTAATGTAAGGGCTGACATGGAATCACATAAATTCATATAGTACCTAAGTCAAATGATGGCATTCTCCCATGGGATTTCAGAGTTCAATCCCTTTTTGAAGGTGCCCAGAGAGAAGATCCAAAAGACTTCACGTTTCTTACGTGCTTTGGTGCCACCTAAGTTGTCCGCAAGTCTGATTTTTTCGATGATACACCATTTGAAGTCATTCGGGGTGTGATTTTTTTCTTCGAAATGTTTGACCAGGGGTGCTGTGAGTTTATGCGTTCGAATCGCTGAACGATGTTCGGTCAGTCTTACCTGAATCGGTCTTGATGTTTCGCCAACATAACCGAGTTGGCAAGGACATATGATAAAATAAATGCAATTGGCCGTCTTACAATTCCACATGTCTCTAGCCTCAAAATGACATCCGTTGTGCTCAAAAGAATCACCTTGTAAAATACTAGAGCAAGACTTACAGGAAGAGCATTTGACCGTACCTCTCACTGGGAAATTATTTCCAATTGACCTTTGAACAAATTCGGAGGTGGAACCATTCGATTTAAACCGCGAATGCACAATCAGATCTTTTAAATTTTTGTTGCGTTTGTAAGCAAACAGTGGTTTTTCAAATTTAAAATGTGAAGTAGGATTAGAATTCAAAATATGCCAGTTTTTATTCACAATATGTTTGACAGTATTATCTAATGTTGAATGTTTGGTCACACAGACTAGTTGATTCTTGGGTTTGGGGACCTTTTTTCTAAGTAGAGCATCTCGATCATAAAATCTGGCTCGTTTAAAGGAATCTCGCACTAGCCTGTGGGGGTATCCTCTATTTAAGAACTTTTGGCGCATAATATTGGCTTGAATGTCAAAATCAGCAAGGTTGGTACAGTTCCTTCTCACTCGAAGGAACTGGGAAAAGGGTATACCATCACGTTGACTTCGGGGATGAAAACTCTTAAAATGCAGAAGAGTGTTTCTGGCCGTGGGCTTGGTGAAAAGGTCAACTATCAATTTGTTATTCTGATGTTTCATTATCAAGTCCAAAAATTCCACCTGATGTTTATCAAATTGGGCTGTGAATTTTAGATTGACATCGGTGAGATTGATCCACTGTAGAAATTCTTCCAGAGTTTCTTCCCCATTGGTCCAGATAAAAAAGATGTCATCAATATATCTGGACCAATGGGAAATGGACTCAAAGAAGGGGGCTACTTCGTTGTAAACGAATTTACATTCAAATTCAGCCATATAAATATTGGCAATTGATGGTGCTACCGAAGCACCCATACTGACACCCCTTATTTGTCTATACAAGGTGGTACCAAATTCAAAAATGTTCTCTGAGAGGACAATATGCAGAAGATCTAATAGAAGTTGTTTAGGGCATTCAACATTAAACTGGTCAATAAACCAACTCGTTGCTGAAAGTGCTTCTTTTTGTGGTATGTTACTGTATAAGGCTTGGATATCCATAGTAATCAAAATATCATGTTGTGGGTTAAAGCTTAAGTTCTCTACTTTGGAGATCATTGCCCCTGTGTCTTTGATGTATGACACAATTTTGGGTATATGTGGACAAAGAAAGGAATCTACAAATTTGGAAAGGGGTTCGGTATTTGTGCCTATAGTAGAAACAATGGGTCTATAGGGCGGGTCGGTCAAATGCTTGTGAATTTTTGGCATACCATAAATGCAAGCGGTCTTGCCTTGATAACACTCTACAGATCCTGTTGCCCCAAACCTTCCTCCACCCTCCAGCTCACCCCAACTATCCTACACCCCCCTGACTGAAGACACCCGACCCTCCCCAGGCACTAGGCGTACACTGCCGAAGTCACTCGTAGTGGGAATAGACAACAAGGTCACTTAGATGGTAGTCAACAATAGGGGTTTGGCAGCCGCTCAAGGAGTTCACCCACAGGATGCGGAGAGGGAATGTGCTGAGGGCAATAGTCCGTCAAACAAAAGAGGTCCACAAGGGCCTTCCGGCACCACCCCAATTCTGCTAAGCACAGGGGGCCACGCAGTCTCTGGACCCGCTTCTGATTGTTTTAGGAATTGTTACTCCAGCCCAATTCATTCACTCTCTCCACCCATTCCATAGCTGGGCAATGCTACCTGGGATCACAATGTCATTGAGGAAGACCAGGTGAGGAGAGGGCAGTGGGTCTACCCCACCGAGGCCAGAAAGGGAACAATTGAGAAATGAAGACTGAAGCAGGGGAAGGGGCGCCTCTCGGAAGGAAGTGACACCTAGTCAGATACACTTGGTCAGAGTTGCACCCAGGCAATCCGGGTACAACGCCTGGGGCGCAATGATACCGATCGCACCAGACCATCTTGGTCACCTACAACGAAGGTTTGCAAAAAGCACCTCTCTGGAAATGAAGTACAACATCCGGTGCACGGTGATATTGGTCGCAACAAACGATCTGGGTACAATGGCTGGTGCAAGATGATACCAGCTGCACAAGACTGATTTGTTCCACACAATGAAGAGTTGCAATTCTGTACCTCCCTGGAAATGAGGCACAATGTCCGGTGCACATTGATATTCTTCTCACCAGAAAGGTCCGGTCACACACACAGGTGCAAGTTCAGCACTGCCTCATGAGGTAGAATGAGAGACTACTACAGTTACTGACCCACTCCTGAGGGTCGCAACCTGTAAATTGGACACTGCACACAACGAGCATGCATTCGACATGTTGCAAGAGAGAGATGCAGCACAGTCGACGAAACCGACCACATTGGATCCCGCAACCGGTGAATCCGCTCACAACCACCAAGATGCTTATGTGTGCCAAGGTTCCCATGGTGTGGGAGCCACACACCTTCGATGTGAGGATGATTTCAGGGCTCAGCATGAGGCAATCCAGTCTCCAGGCACAGTTCTGAGTTCCATACTCATGACGCGCTACCAGTTGAGAGCCAACACACAATGTGGGCACTTGAGAGGGCACCTCTCTCCAGGTGTCACAAGTTGATGGTGTGAGTCCCTTGTAGGAGATCTTTACTGTCCCTGAGACCTCAGAAGAACAGGCGGCAAGCTTGATAAGCCCTTGGAGAGCAGACTTCAGGGTGCAACACAGCAGCAGGTAGTTGGCCCATCCCAGCCACTATTCAGGAAGGGCATGTGATCCTTTTTTAGGGCAGTAATCTTCCTTGTGCACAACAGATTCCTCTGACAGTGTGCACCACATAGTTCTAGGTTCTCTGGTCCCATGTCCCCACAAGCTTATTTCACCGTTTGCTGAAGTGTGGCACCAGCAGTTATACTAAAGTGTGGCTTTGAAGTTGGGAGTGGTTCAAAGGGTCTTGCTTTAACCCCTTCCATGTGTCGGACGTCACGGTGGGCGTGTGCGGAGGATGGCCGGGGGCTGTCCGAACCACGCCCAAGCCATAAATCACCCGCACCGCGGCGGAATTTTCGCCGCGGTCAAGGGGTTAAACAACTGATGTCTCCCTTCAATCTCAGTCCTGTCTGCCAAGAGGCCTTGGAATGCAGTTCCTAATCTTTAGTGGCGCCATGTTCTGGCTCTAGAGGTCAAGTGTTAAATCCTCTTCCTCCAATTCTCTATCTAGACCCACACATGGCAGAGGACTGTCATTCCAGTTGCATACCCAGTGTTTCATTGCTGTCGCTGGAGAATGCCAAGATGTGCTCCCCAAAACTCCAGTGTGGAATGAAGCTAAGCAAAATGGCTCACACAAGAGTTTTAGAGCAGAGACATGCCCATGTTTTAGTAATATCATTTCAACGTAAATCATAACAGAGCCACCTTTAGCCTCTGAAAAGGGGTTGGCCCTGTATATCCAATGATAGGAAACACGACGAGGCTGCGCCAATACAATCCACTGTTGAACCCGCAGGACCAGTGTGCAGTGGTAGGCTGGACACGTATTCAGAGACACCAGCAGTGCCAGTGTGCCCACCAGCGCTCAATAGAAAGCAGGATAAATGTTTAGACGTACCATCTGTGCAACACACACACCAGCCTACGCTGGCAGGCTTGCCATATATATAGGGACATTATCAGTGCAAAGCACACACCATTCAGCAATGGCAGGATAGACACATATTTTGAAATACCAGCGATGCAACATGCATGCGAGTCTGCAATGGTAGGCTGGTCACGTATGCAGAGGAACCATCGGTGAAAAGCGCACCTGAGCCTGAAATGGCAGGGTGGACATGTGTTCAGAAACAACATTGGTGGGCAACGCTCACAGCTTTCTGCAATGGCAGGCTGACCTCATATGAAGAAAACACCATTGGTACCAATGCGCACATCAGCCCACAATATAGAGCTGGCCATCTGCTTATAACACCACTGGTGCACTGCGTGGCCACGCACCTAGCGACCCCTTCAGTGCGAGTGCGCACCCCAGCCTGTAATGGCAGGCTGCCCCCATATTCGGGGACAGCATCGATGCACATGCGCACCCCAGCCAGCAATAACATTATGGACACAAGTTGTCAGACATCACATGTGCCAGTGTGCACATCGGCCTGCACTGGCAGGCTGGGCAGTGTGTTGCCACCCTGTAGGTGCGAGTGCACCCACCTACACGACCTGCACTGGCAGACCTGACCTATGCTTAGAAACCTCAGATAGGCACCTGTTCCTAGCCTGTATAGGAAGTTTGGACACACTTTCACGCTGCCTTTACAGTGGGAAAACTACCCCAGGCTCTACGGCCACAATAAGGGAATCAGCCACACCTTGGAGGTGACCCTATGGGGAAAACCGACCTCCTAGGTGGGTAAAACCCATTGGGGGTTTGTTCCTACCCGGGCCGTGCACATGCAGATGTAGCTACCCAGCCCCTCACCTACCCCAGTGTGGTGGTAGGCAATGGCCCCCTCAGTGTTGGCCACGGAGTGAGCCAGGCCAACCTGAGCATGAGATCTTTTTGGTACGTTATTCTGGGGAGGTGGCACAATCAGTGCTATGTACCTCCATTCGTATGTGTCACCCTGCCCTGGATATGAGGTTTATCTTTTCACAGGTAAGACACCTAAACCAATCAAGTAAACGCCCTATCCTGGCATGTGTAGGAAGGGCGTGCGCACTTTTCCACTGCAGTGAAGTGGGAAAGGGCCCAGAATCCTAAAGTCAGTAAAAGAGGGTGGGCAAAAACCAGGAGAACAAAAAGCAAAAGGTTTTAGGGAAATCCCCCTAAGAAAGGCCATGTCCAACACTCAGTCACACGTGTTACGATTCTATCATCTAATGTGTTTTCAGTGCAGTCCCACAGCATACAGTGTTTGTAGAGCTAATGCT
Organism: Lissotriton helveticus; assembly: GCF_964261635.1. NCBI lineage: Eukaryota > Metazoa > Chordata > Amphibia > Caudata > Salamandridae > Lissotriton > Lissotriton helveticus. Next base: position 101,366,252 of record NC_136064.1, on the reverse strand, counting down.
GATAGAAACAATTTGCTGATCATCCTTGACAGACTAATCCAATCTATAAGAAAGGGCATAGGGTTTGGTTGTCTACCTGATTCATGTCTTTTTGTCCAGTTTCCACCCAATATTTATACTTAAGTCTGCAGAATCTTTCTTGGTATCTCAGTGGGTGGGGCCAAATGAAATAGTGTTAGATCTCGGCCTGGGCAGAGTTTGCGGAGGTCCGCTATGCGGCGGTGACAAAAACCTCTGCTAGGTTCCCCAAGTGGCAGAGTGCAGTGCGAGCTGGCATTCATGCTGATCTTCCGGCCCCTCAAGTAGAAATTCTACCTGGGGGGCTACTCGCGCTCGCCAACTTACCATGGGAGTGCATGAGTGAAGAAAAAACTCTGCTGCACTACGCGTAGCATAGTTTTCTGCACTCTGTGAGCTCCGCGGAGCTTGAAGTGCAGATAACTTTGCAAACTTCGTGAACAGAGTGGAGTTCACAGCCCAGGCCTAGTTAGAGCTCCCTATGGGTTGGCAAATACATCAACTCTTCCACATATACAGAGTTAAACTTTCCACGTGTAACACAACTGAACCCCACCCCTAGCCATGCAAGAGGTATCTCTTAAGTTTTAGATTGAAGCTGTAACAGGTCAGCATCAAGAGAGGATGCTGCTTAGCAATGAAGGGCACGGGTACTGAATAATTCTATACATTACCTTGAACAATTCTTAATCCATAATAAAAAACGCATTATTGTATGTGGAATCCATTTTTTTTAAACTTCAGAAAAATAATTGTAATTTAATTTAATGTATTTAAACAATTAAAGATTTTATTTAAAAGTGAGTTAATAAGACTGTAGCATTTATGTTATTCTACATTTAAAATAAGAATATAAAATTAATTGACAATAATATCAATATTTGTATTAATTTATTATAAAGCTATTTTTTGCATTTCCCCCTATACTTTACCAAACTGTTGATTCTCCCTAGGGTAAAGTACAGGAAAACATTCTAAGTGCTGTCCCTGAGTTCCAGATTCCCTTGCTGTTGGCTAACTAATTTTCTCCTACAATCTTTTGAAGGCGGTGGGATTTAGAATAGTTCCAGCTGCTGATCAGCCATCCGAGCCGAGCACGCCAAAGTGCGACTTTGTTGGGCTGAAGAAATAAGTTTCTCTTGCTTGGAGCTTCTCTGCAGCAGCAAATCCAATCCAGCAGGCCCTTGGTGAGAATGTATCCACCCTCGAGGAACTCCTCATTTGATACAGCCTGTAGCCTTGATCCGCTGAAGGATTCTGAGCTACGAAGAAGCGACTACGTCTGAACATTGAAATCTTGACATGCGACAGTGCTAAAGGTATCTGGCCGACGAGAGGGACTTCCGTGGGCGTGAAATTTGAACTTTTCCCTCTCTGAGCTTTTCCCACCAAAACCAGGGACTTCAGCATGATCTCACCAATTGCTATCCGGCTTCAATCTTGCCTCGCTAGAGGATTTCGACTTCTAGTTCAGAGGCTTAGGTCCTGATTAAGAGGACGGTGGGATGGCGCTCCCACCGCCATCGCAATATTGTTTTCAGAGAGACTGACCGACACAGATCCGAGAGGGAACATCGATCCCTACAATGGTGGCGGTGCCTGCCAGGCACTGTCATAGGGATTGTGATGTCTCTCCCCACCGTCTCTTTCATGGCGGTTTACCCACCATGAAAAAGCTGGCAGAAAGGGACATTGAGGTCCTGTAGCAGGGCCCACTTTCCCCCCGGCCCTCATATCTCTGCACCATGTGCCAGGCACCGCACGGTGCCTACCATGTGGTACAGAGATATGTGTAATGTTCATTTTTTTTACTGCAGCGTGTGCTGCAGACCTCAGCACCCACGGCAATACAAAATATAGACATTTCGATCGCTGTGGTGGTGGTCGCATCCTAATTCAGCTGATGGGACAGCCCAGAGACGCCAAAGAGCAGGTTATTTTTTTTCAAAAATTGGGAGTGGGACTGGAGGGAGCGAAGTTCCACAGAGTTTTTTTAAACTCTGTGGAACTCTGCGGAGTGCCACTCTGCGTACTCCGCCCACCCTTACTTAATACATTAAAAAGGGTCAGTCCACTCATGGAACTGGTTCTTTGCTCTGCAAGCGACAGCATTCTGCCCAGATACACTCTTGTCACCCACTGAGAAAGCAGTTTCCTCCAGTGCCAGGGAGTTGTGGGGGTCGCTATGGGCGTTTTTCTAAAAGAAAACATCTTTCATTTTTTATTTTTGTATTGTATTTCTTTTGAAATTTGATTGGGGCCAGCACCTTCACAGACCCTGTCACCAGCCCCCTTGCTTCCACTTGTATTGCTTGATGTCCAGCAAACAGCCTCCAACTTTTGAAATAGGATTTAACCCCATTTCAAAATGGCCGCCATTGTGTGCACCTGTATGCTCACACGGGTTGCCATTTTTTAATGGACTTTCAATCCATTTGAAAATGGCGACCTATGTATGTGCGAGGTCAATCTTTGAATGTTTTTGTGAAACTTTATTCCAAAAATGGTCACCTCTGCATCATCATACAGCCATTTTTACACTATATTTGAAATACAGCTTTACAAAAACATAAAACGTTACAAAAACAGTAAAAACAAACGTGTACGCCAAGAGGCTAGCAGCCAACGCCAGGTTTGCCAATGCTTGTTTGTTTTGTTATTCTTTATTCGTGACCATGCTCAAGGAACAAGTGCAGAGCTGGAACCTTCATCAAATGAAGTCCTTTTGTTCCGAAATTACTTTCAAATGCTTTTTAATTACTTTGCGGCTGAATCTCCACTTTGTTGGTTTCCACTGAGGCGGGAAGATACCGGGGTTATTTTCACCCCGGTCCTGGCTCCACGCCAGCGGCAGCTGCAGCTGCAAACCAGCGGCCCATGTCTTGCGACAGCGGCTGTCCTCACTCCAGAATGTTATACCACATAATTACATCTTGGAACTTATGATGTATTTTTTTTTATAAAGAAGCGGTTACAATATTTTATAAAACAAGCCCTACCGGCCCGCTTCTTCAGGATCACTGTCCCGCATTGCACACTTGAAACCGCTCAAATCCGACAGTCACGCCGGCCCATGTAGCGCTAAACTGTGAAATAGAACAATTTTCATGCCTTCTAGGGTTTGTCTCGGTTGAACGCCAGCAGGAAGTTGCAGCAGAGATGTGGCAGGCTTCCGTTGGCTGAAAAAAGTGTGCCTTGGACTCCTGGGCAGTGCCTTGCCTGTGTGAGAAACAAGCGTTGGCTAAGCCAATAGGTCTCACCTATTCAAGAGCTATCGGCTGTACCCCTGTGAGGGTCGCTGCACTGACAGTCTGTGTGGGCTGCTCTGCACCCCTGTGACGGTCGCTGCACCAAGGGTCTGGGTGGGCTGCTCTGCACCCCTGTGAGGGTCGCAGCACGGAGGGACCGGGTGGGCTGCTCTGCACCCCTGTGAGGGTCGCTGCACCGAGAGTCTGGGTGGGCTGCTCTGCACCCCTGTGAGGGTCGCTGCACCGAGGGTTTGGGTGGGCTGCACTGCACCCCTTTGAGGGTCGCTGCACCGAGGGTCTGAGTGGGCTGCTCTGCACAACTGTGAGGGTCGCTGCACCGAGGGTCTGGGTGGGCTGCTCTGCACCCCTTTGAGGGTCGCTGCACCGAGGGTCTGGGTGGGCTGTTCTGCACCCCTGTGAGGGTCGCTGCTTTGAAGATCCGGGTGGGCTGCTCTGCACCCCTGTGAGGGTCGCTGCACCAAGGGTCTGGGTGGGCTGCTCTGCACCCCTGTGAGGGTTGCTGCACGGAGGGTCTGGGTGGGCTGCACTGCACCCCTTTGAGGGTCGCTGCACCGAGGGTCTGAGTGGGCTGCTCTGCACACCTGTGAGGGTCGCTGCACCGAGGGTCTGGGTGGGCTGCTCTGCACCCCTTTGAGGGTCGCTGCACCGAGGGTCTGGGTGGGCTGCTCTGCACCCCTGTGAGGGTCGCTGCACGAGGGACTGGGTGGGCTGCTCTGCACCCCTGTGACGGTCGCTGCACCAGGGTCTGGGTGGGCTGCACTGCACCCCTGTGAGGGTCGCTGCACCAAGGGACTGCGTGGGCTCCACTGCACCACTCTGAGGGTCGCTGCACAGAGGGTCTGTGTGGGCTGCTCTGCACCCCTGTGAGGGTCGCTGCACTGAGGGTCCGGGTGGGCTGCACTGCACCCCTGTGAGGGTCGCTGCACCGAGGGTCTGGGTGGGCTGCTCTGAACCCCTGTGAGGGTCGCTGCAACGAGGGTCTGGGTGGGCTGCTCTGAACCCCTGTGAGGGTCGCTGCACCGAGGGTCTGGGTGGGCTGCTCTGCACCCCTGTGACGGTCGCTGCACCAGGGTCTGGGTGGCCTGCTCTGCACACCTGTGAGGGTCGCTGCACCAAGGGTCTGGGTGGGCTGCACTGCACCCCTTTGAGGGTCGCTGCACCGAGGGTCTGGGTGGGCTGCACTGCACCCCTTTGAGGGTCGCTGCACCGAGGGTCTGGGTTGGCTGCACTGTACCCCTTTGAGGGTCGCTGCACCGAGGGTCTAGGTGGGCTGCTCTGCACCCCTGTGAGGGTCCCTGCACTGAGGGTCTGGGTGGGCTGCTCTGGACCCCTGTGAGGGTCGCTGCATCGAAGGTCTGGGTGGGCTGCTCTGCACCCCTGTGAGGGTCCCTGCACTGAGGGTCTGGGTGGGCTGCTCTGCACCCCTGTGAGGGTCGCTGCATCGAAGGTCTGGGTGGGCTGCTCTGCACCCCTGTGAGGGTCCCTGCACTGAGGGTCTGGGTGGGCTGCTCTGCACCCCTGTGAGGGTTGCTGCACCGAGGGACCGGGTGGGCTGCTCTGCATCCCTGTGAGGGTCGCTGCACCAAGGGTCTGGGTGGGCTGCTCTGCACCCCTGTGAGGGTCGCTGAACCGAGGGTCTGGGTGGGCTGGTCTGCACCCCTGTGAGGGTCGCTGCATCAAAGGTCTGGGTGGGCTGCTCTGCACCCCTGTGAGGGTCCCTGCACTGAGGGTCTGGGTGGGCTGCTCTGCACCCCTGTGAGGGTTGCTGCACCGAGGGACCGGGTGGGCTGCTCTGCATCCCTGTGAGGGTCGCTGCACCAAGGGTCTGGGTGGGCTGCTCTGCACCCCTGTGAGGGTCGCTGCACCAGAGTCTGGTTGGGCTGCTCTGCACACCTGTGAGGGTCGCTGCACCGAGGGTCTGGGTGGGCTGCTCTGCACCCCTGTGACGGTCGCTGCACCGAGGGTCCGGTTGGGCTGCTCTGCACCCCTGTGAGGGTCGCTGCACCGAGGGTCTGGGTGGGCTGCTCTGCACCCCTGTGAGGGTCCCTGCACTGAGGGTCTGGGTGGGCTGCTCTGCACCCCTGTGAGGGTTGCTGCACCGAGGGACCGGGTGGGCTGCTCTGCATCCCTGTGAGGGTCGCTGCACCAAGGGTCTGGGTGGGCTGCTCTGCACCCCTGTGAGGGTCGCTGCACCAGGGTCTGGGTGGGCTGCTCTGCACACCTGTGAGGGTCATTGCACCGAGGATCTGGGTGGCTGCTCTGAACCCCTGTGAGGGTCGTTGCACCGAGGGTCTGGGTGGGCTGCTCTGTACACCTGTGAGGGTCGTTGCACCGAGGGTCTGGGTGGGCTGCTCTGCACCCCTGTGAGGGTCGCTGCACAGAGGGTCTGGGAGGGCTGCTCTGCACCCCTTTGAGGGTCGCTGCACCGAGGGTCTAGGTGGGCTGCTCTGCACCCCTGGGAGGGTCCCTGCACTGAGGGTCTGGGTGGGCTGCTCTGGACCCCTGTGAGGGTCGCTGCAACGAAGGTCTGGGTGGGCTGCTCTGCACCCCGGTGAGGGTCCCTGCACTGAGGGTCTGGGTGGGCTGCTCTGCACCCCTGTGAGGGTCGCTGCATCGAAGGTCTGGGTGGGCTGCTCTGCACCCCTGTGAGGGTCCCTGCACTGAGGGTCTGGGTGGGCTGCTCTGCACCCCTGTGAGGGTTGCTGCACGAGGGACCGGGTGGGCTGCTCTGCATCCCTGTGAGGGTCGCTGCACCAAGGGTCTGGGTGGGCTGATCTGCACCCCTGTGAGGGTCGCTGCACCGAGGGTCTGGGTGGGCTGCTCTGCACCCCTGTGAGGGTCGCTGCATCGAAGGTCTGGGTGGGCTGCTCTGCACCCCTGTGAGGGTCCCTGCACTGAGGGTCTGGGTGGGCTGCTCTGCACCCCTGTGAGGGTTGCTGCACCGAGGGACCGGGTGGGCTGCTCTGCATCCCTGTGAGGGTCGCTGCACCAAGGGTCTGGGTGGGCTGCTCTGCACCCCTGTGAGGGTCGCTGCACCAGGGTCTGGGTGGGCTGCTCTGCACACCTGTGAGGGTCGCTGCACCGAGGGTCTGGGTGGGCTGCTCTGCACCCCTGTGACGGTCGCTGCACCGAGGGTCTGGGTGGGCTGCTCTGCACCCCTGTGAGGGTCGCTGCACCGAGGGTCCGGTTGGGCTGCTCTGCACCCCTGTGAGGGTCGCTGCACCGAGCGTCCGGGTGGGCTGCTCTGAACCCCTGTGAGGGTCGCTGCACCGAGGGTCCAGGTGGGCTGTTCTGCACCCCTGTGAGGGTCGCTGAACCGAGGGTCTGGGTGGGCTGCTCTGCACCCCTGTGAGGGTCGCTACTCTGAGGGTCCGGGTGGGCTGTTCTGCACCCCTGTGAGGGTCGCTGCACCGAGGGTCTGCGTGGGCTCCACTGCACCACTCTGAGGGTCGCTGCACAGAGGGTCTGTGTGGGCTGCTCTGCACCCCTGTGAGGGTCACTGCACCAAGGGTCCGGGTGGGCTGCACTGCACCCCTGTGAGGGTCGCTGCACCGCGGGTCTGGGTGGGCTGCACTGCACCCCTTTGAGGGTCGCTGCACCGAGGGTCTGGGTGGGCTGCTCTGAACCCCTGTGAGGGTCATTGCACCGAGGATCTGGGTGGCTGCTCTGAACCCCTGTGAGGGTCGTTGCACCGAGGGTCTGGGTGGGCTGCTCTGTACACATGTGAGGGTCGTTGCACCGAGGGTCTGGGTGGGCTGCTCTGCACCCCTGTGAGGGTCGCTGCACAGAGGGTCTGGGTGGGCTGCTCTGCACCCCTGTGAGGGTCGCTGCACCGAGGGTCTGTGTGGGCTGCTCTGCACCCCTGTGAGGGTCGCTGCACAGAGGGTCTGGGTGGGCTGCTCTGCACCCCTGTGACGGTCGCTGCACCAGGGTCAGGGGGGGCTGCTCTGCACCCCTGTGACGGTCGCTGCACCGAGGGTCTAGGTGGGCTGCTCTGCACCCCTGTGAGGGTCCCTGCACTGAGGGTCCGGGTGGGCTGCTCTGCACCCCTGTGAGGGTCGCTGCACCGAGGGTCCAGGTGGGCTCCACTGTACCACTCTGAGGGTCGCTGCACCGAGGGTCTGGGTGGGCTGCACTGCACCCCTTTGAGGGTCGCTGCACCGAGGGTCTGGGTGGGCTGCTCTGCACCCCTGTGAGGGTCAGTGCATTGAAGGTCCCGGTGGGCTGCTCTGCACCCCTGTGAGGGTCGCTGCACCGAGGGTCTGGGTGGGCTGCACTGCACCCCTTTTAGGGTCGCTGCACCGAGGGTCTGGGTGGGCTGCTCTGCACCCCTGTGAGGGTCGCTGCACGAGGGACTGGGTGGGCTGCTCTGCACCCCTGTGACGGTCGCTGCACCAGGGTCTGGGTGGGCTGCTCTGCACACCTGTGAGCGTCGCTGCACTGAGGGTCTCGGTGGGCTGCTCTGCACCCCTGTGACGGTCGCTGCACCAGGGTCTGGGTGGGCTGCTCTGCACACCTGTGAGGGTCGCTGCACCAGGGTCTGGGTGGGCTGCTCTGCACACCTGTGAGGGTCGCTGCACTGAGGGTCTGGGTGGGCTGCTCTGCACCCCTGTGACGGTCGCTGCACCGATGGTCTGGGTGGGCTGCTCTGCACCCCTGTGACGGTCGCTGCACCAGGGTCTGGGTGGGCTGCTCGCACACCTGTGAGGGTCGCTGCACCGAGGGTCTGGGTGGGCTGCTCTGCACCCCTGTGATGGTCGCTGCAGCGAGGGTCTGGGTGGGCTGCTCTGCACCCCTGTGAGGGTCGCAGCACCGAGGGACTGGGTGGGCTGCTCTGCACACCTGTGACAGTCGCTGCACCGAGGGTCTGAGTGGCCTGCTCTGCACCCCTGTGAGGGTCCCTGCACTGAGGGTCCGGGTGGGCTGCTCTGGACCACTCTGAGGGTCGCTGCACCGATGGTCTGCGTGCGCTCCACAACACCACTCTGAGGGTCGCTGCACCGAGGGTCCAGGTGGGCTCCACTGTACCACTCTGAGGGTCGCTGCACCGAGGGTCTGGGTTGGCTGCACTGCACCCCTTTGAGGGTCGCTGCACCGAGGGTCTGAGTGGGCTGCTCTGCACCCCTGTGAGGGTCGCTGCATCGAAGGTCTGGGTGGGCTGCTCTGCACCCCTGTGAGGGTCGCTGCACCGCGGGTCTGGGTGGGCTGCACTGCACCCCTTTGAGGGTCGCTGCACCGAGGGTCTGGGTGGGCTGCTCTGCACCCCTGTGAGGGTCGCTGCACCGAGGGTCTGGGTGGGCTGCACTGCACCCCTTTGAGGGTCGCTGCACCGAGGGTCTGGGTGGGCTGCTCTGAACCCCTGTGAGGGTCGCTGCACCGAGGGTCTGGGTGGGCTGCACTGCACCCCTTTGAGGGTCGCTGCACCGAGGGTCTGGGTGGGCTGCACTGCACCCCTTTGAGGGTCGCTGCACCGAGGGTCTGGGTGGGCTGCTCTGCACCCCTGTGAGGGTCGCTGCACCGAGGGTCCGGGTGGGCTGAACTGCACCCCTTTGAGGGTCGCTGCACCAAGGGTCTGGGTGGGCTGCACTGAACCCCTTTGAGGGTCGCTGCACCGAGGGTCTGGGTGGGCTGCACTGCACCCCTTTAAGAGTCGCTGCACCAAGGGTCTGGGTGGGCTGCACTGCACCCCTTTGAGGGTCGCTGCACCGAGGGTCTGGGTGGGCTGCTCTGCACCCCTGTGAGGGTCGCTGCACGAGGGACTGGGTGGGCTGCTCTGCACCCCTGTGACGGTCGCTGCACCAGGGTCTGGGTGGGCTGCTCTGCACACCTGTGAGGGTCGCTGCACTGAGGGTCTCGGTGGGCTGCTCTGCACCCCTGTGACAGTCGCTGCACCGAGGGTCTGGGTGGGCTGCTCTGCACCCCTGTGACGGTCGCTGCACCAGGGTCTGGGTGGGCTGCTCTGCACACCTGTGAGGGTCGCTGCACCAGGGTCTGGGTGGGCTGCTCTGCACATCTGTGAGGGTCGCTGCACCGAGGGTCTGGGTGGGCTGCTCTGCACCCCTGTGACGGTCGCTGCACCAGGGTCTGGGTGGCCTGCTCTGCACACCTGTGATGGTCGCTGCACCGAGGGTCTGGGTGGGCTGCTCTGCACCCCTGTGACGGTCGCTGCACCAGGGTCTGGGTGGCCTGCTCTGCACACCTGTGAGGGTCGCTGCACTGAGGGTCCGGGTGGGCTGCTCTGCACCCCTGTGACGGTCGCTGCACCGAGGGTCTGAGTGGGCTGCTCTGCACCCCTGTGACGGTCGCTGCACCGAGGGTCTGGGTGGGCTGCTCTGCACCCCTGTGACGGTCGCTGCACCGAGGGTCTGAGTGGGCTGCTCTGCACCCCTGTGAGGGTCCCTGCACTGAGGGTCCGGGTGGGCTGCTCTGGACCACTCTGAGGGTCGCTGCACCGATAGTCTGCGTGCGCTCCACAACACCACTCTGAGGGTCGCTGCACCGAGGGTCCAGGTGGGCTCCACTCTACCACTCTGAGGGTCGCTGCACCGAGGGTCTGGGTTGGCTGCACTGCACCCCTTTGAGGGTCACTGCACCGAGGGTCTGAGTGGGCTGCTCTGCACCCCTGTGAGGGTCGCTGCATCGAAGGTCTGGGTGGGCTGCTCTGCACCCCTGTGAGGGTCGCTGCATTGAAGGTCCAGGTGGGCTGCTCTGCACCCCTGTGAGGGTCGCTGCACCGCGGGTCTGGGTGGGCTGCACTGCACCCCTTTGAGGGTCGCTGCACCGAGGGTCTGGGTGGGCTGCTCTGCACCCCTGTGAGGGTCGCTGCACCGAGGGTCTGGGTGGGCTGCACTGCACCCCTTTGAGGGTCGCTGCACCGAGGGTCTGGGTGGGCTGCTCTGAACCCCTGTGAGGGTCGCTGCACCGAGGATCTGGGTGGGCTGCACTGCACCCCTTTGAGGGTCGCTGCACCGAGCGTCTGGGTGGGCTGCTCTGCACCCCTGTGAGGGTCGCTGCACCGAGGGTCTGCGTGGGCTCTACAACACCACTCTGAGGGTCGCTGCACCGAGGGTCCAGGTGGGCTCCACTGTACCACTCTGAGGGTCGCTGCACCGAGGGTCTGGGTTGGCTGCACTGCACCCCTTTGAGGGTCGCTGCACCGAGGGTCTGAGTGGGCTGCTCTGCACCCCTGTGAGGGTCGCTGCATCGAAGGTCTGGGTGGGCTGCTCTGCATCCCTGTGAGGGTCGCTGCATTGAAGGTCCAGGTGGGCTGCTCTGCACCCCTGTGAGGGTCGCTGCACCAAGGATCTGGGTGGGCTGCTCTGCACCCCTGTGAGGGTCGCTGCACCAAGGGTCTGGGTGGGCTGCACTGCACCCCTTTGAGGGTCGCTGCACCGAGGGTCTGGGTGGGCTGCTCTGAACCCCTGTGAGGGTCGCTGCACCGAGGGTCTGGGTGGGCTGCACTGCACCCCTTTGAGGGTCGCTGCACCGAGGGTCTGCTGGGCTGCTCTGCACCCCTGTGAGGGTCGCTGCACCGAGGGTCTGGGTGGGCTGCTCTGCACCCCTGTGAGGGTTGCTGAACCGAGGGACCGGGTGGGCTGCTCTGCACCCCTGTGAGGGTCGCTGCATTGAAGGTCCAGGTGGGCTGCTCTGCACCCCTGTGAGGGTCGTTGCACCGAGGGTCTGGGTGGGCTGCTCTGCACCCCTGTGAGGGTTGCTGGACCGAGGGTCTGGGTGGGCTGCTCTGAACCCCTGTGAGGGTCGCTGCACCGAGGGTCTGGGTGGGCTCCACTGCACCCCTGTGAGGGTAGCTGCACGAGGGTCTGGGTGGGCTCCACTGCACCCCTCTGAGGGTTGCTGCACCGAGGGTCTGGGTGGGCTGCTCTCCACCCCTGTGAGGGTCACTGCACCGAGGGTCAGCTTGGGCTGCTCTGCACCCCTGTGAGGGTCGCTGCACCGAGGGTTCGGGTGGGCTGCTCTGCTCCCCTGTGAGGGTCGCTGCACCGAGGGTCTGGGAGGGCTGCTCTGCACCACTGTGACGGTCGCTGCACCGAGGGTCTGGGTGGGCTGCTCTGGAACCCTCTGAGGGTCGCTGCACTGAGGGTCCGGCTGGGCTGCTCTGCACCCCTGTTAGGGTCGCTGCACCGAACGTCCGGGTGGGCTGATCTGCACCCCTCTGAGGGTCACTGCACTGAAGGTCCAGGTGGGCTGTTCTGCACCCCTGTGAGGGTAGCTGCACCGAGGGTCTGGGTGGGCTGCACTGCACCCCTGTGAGGGTCGCTGCATTGAAGGTCCAGGTGGGCTGCTCTGCACCCCTGTGAGGGTCGCTGCACCGAGGTTATGGGTGGGCTGCTGTGCACCCCTGTGAGGGTCGCTGCACCGAGGGTCTGGGTGGGTGTTGGACAGGCCCCATGAAGGGCTCGCTCCCTCCCCGCAGGACAGGGCCCGGGTCCCGGCCTTCCAGGTACTACCCACAGAACAAACCCGCAACCCGTCCCCCATGGGACGCCTGCTCCCGGATGTCCCTGTGTCACGGGCCCGGGCCACCGTCAGCACCATTGCCCGGCCCAGCCGCCATCTTGGACACGGCACCACGCGGCCGCGCGGCCTCAGCCCGACCCCGACCCTGGGCCTGGCCAGGCCCCGACATCCCGGCACCACCATCCACCCAGGAGGTGAACGGACCACTTGGCAGGTCAATGGGAGTAAGAAGTGTCGATGGCTCTCCCCCGCCAGGTGCCGAGCACCCCCAGCCTCCTCGGGCGCTGGCTCCACCCCCCTGCTGGGTGTCTGGACTCCCTCATCCCAGACCTCCCGACCTCCAAGAGCGAGGGTCCGGACATCCAAGGGCGCCAGACCTATAACTGAGGCAGCCCCAGGACAGGAAGGCAGTTGTATCCTGGAGTCGAGAGACACCGCGACGAACTCATCCTTGACGGACTGCTGGCGCTGCCACAGCCCTGCCTTGTGAACTATTGTCCTGCCTGCTGGCGCTGCCGCGGCCTTCTGCAACCTTCATCCTCGTGGGACCTGCTGGCGCTGCCGCAGCCCTCTGCAACCTTCATCCTCGTGGGACCTGCTGGCGCTGCCGCGGCCCGTCGTAACCTTCATCCTCGTTGGGACCTGCCGGCGCTGCCGCGGCCCGTTGCCACCTACGACCTCTTCGGGACCTGCTGGCGCTGCCGCGGCCCTCTGCAACCTTACTCCTCGTGGGACCTGCTGGCGCTGCCGCGGCCCGACGTAACCTTCATCCTCGTTGGGACCTGCTGGCGCTGCCGCGGCCCGTTGCCACCTACGACCTCTTCGGGACCTGCTGGCGCTGCCGCGGTCTGACCCCTCCGAACACCGAGCTCGAGGATTGTGAGCTACCACCATTACACCTCAGTACCTGTGGGTACCAAGACTGTCCCGCTACCCCCTTCCCCTACTAGAGACTAGAATTGAGAGGATCATCGTGTCCTGATCGCCTTGTATCGTACCACCCTACTCCAAGAATTGCCTATAAAAGGTGTTGCCCTGATCTTCGTGTGGTGTCCATCTGTGGGGGGGGGAAGTTACCTGTCTGTGCGATCGTTAGAGACGGTCCTCACTGGAGGCCTCTCCCTGGTGCTCGGCCGACCCTCCAGGTCCCCGTCTAACAGTGGGCTGCTCTGCACCCCTCTGAGGGTCGATGCACCGAGGGTGGGTGGGCTGCTCTGCACCCCTGCGAGGGTCCCTACACCGAGGGTCCGGGTGGGCTGCTCTGCACCCCTCTGAGGGTCGCTGCACCGAGGGTCCAGGTGGGCTGCTCAGCACCCCTGTGACGGTCGCTGCACCGAGGTTCTGGGTGGGCTGCTCTGCACCCCTGTGAGGGTCGCTGCACTGAGGGTCCGGGTGGGCTCCACTGCACCCCTGTGAGGGTCGCTGCACCGAAGGTCTGGGTGGGCTGCTCTGCACCCCTGTGACGGTCGCTGCACCGAGGGTCTGGGTGGGCTGCTCTGCACCCCTGTGAGGGTCGCTGCACTGAGGGTCCGGGTGGGCTACACTGCACCCCTATGAGGGTCGCTGCACCGAGGGTCTGGGTGGGCTGCTCTGCACCCCTGTGAGGGTTGCTGCACCGAGGGTCTGTGTGGGCCGCTCTGCACCCCTGTGAGGGTCGCTACACCGAGGGTGTGAGTGGGCTGGTCTGCACCCCTGTGATGGTCACTGCACCGAAGGTCCGGGTGGGCTGCTCTGCACCCCTGTGAGGGTCGCTGCACTGAGGGTCTGGGTGGGCTGCTCTGCACCCCTGTGAGGGTAGCTTCACCGAGGGTCCGGGTGGGATGCACTGCACCCCTGTGAGGGTCGCTGCACCGAGGGTCTGGGTGGGCTGCTCTGCACCCCTGTGAGGGTCGCTACACCGAGGGTCTGGGTGGGCTGCTCTGTACCCCTGTGAGGGTAGCTTCACCGAGGGTCCAGGTGGGCTGCTCTGCACCCCTGTGACAGTCACTGCACCGAAGGTCCGGGTGGGCTGCTCTGCACCCCTGTGAGGGTCGCTGCACCGAGGGTCTGGGTGGGCTGCTCTGCACCCCTGTGAGGGTAGCTTCACAGAGGGTCCGGGTGGGCTGCACTGCACCCCTGTGAGGGTCGCTGCACCGAGGGTCCGGGTGGGCTGCACTGCACCCCTGTGAGGGTCGCTGCACCGAGGGTCTGGGTGGGCTGCTCTGCACCCCTATGAGGGTAGCTTCACCGAGGGTCCGGGTGGGCTGCTCTGCACCCCTGTGAGGGTCGCTGCACCGAGGGTCCGGGTGGGCTGCACTGCACCCCTGTGAGGGTCGCTGCACCGAGGGTCTGGGTGGGCAGCTCTGAACCCCTGTGAGGGTCATTGCGCCGAGGATCTGGGTGGGCTGATCTGCACCCCTCTGAGGGTCACTGCACTGAAGGTCCAGGTGGGCTGTTCTGCACCCCTGTGAGGGTAGCTGCACCGAGGGTCTGGGTGGGCTGCACTGCACCCCTGTGAGGGTCGCTGCATTGAAGGTCCAGGTGGGCTGCTCTGCACCCCTGTGAGGGTCGCTGCACCGAGGGTTCGGGTGGGCTGCTCTGCTCCCCTGTGAGGGTCGCTGCACCGAGGGTCTGGGAGGGCTGCTCTGCACCACTGTGACGGTCGCTGCACCGAGGGTCTGAGTGGGCTGCTCTGGACCCTCTGAGGGTCGCTGCACCGAGGGTCCGGCTGGGCTGCTCTGCACCCCTGTTAGGGTCGCTGCACCGAGCGTCCGGGTGGGCTGATCTGCACCCCTCTGAGGGTCACTGCACTGAAGGTCCAGGTGGGCTGTTCTGCACCCCTGTTAGGGTAGCTGCACCGAGGGTCTGGGTGGGCTGCACTGCACCCCTGTGAGGGTCGCCGCATTGAATGTCCAGGTGGGCTGCTCTGCACTCCTGTGAGGGTCGCTGCACCGAGGTTATGGGTGGGCTGCTGTGCACCCCTGTGAGGGTCGCTGCACCGAGGGTCTGGGTGGGCTGCTCTGCACCCCTCTGAGGGTCTATGCACCGAGGGTGGGTGGGCTGCTCTGCACCCCTGCGAGGGTCCCTGCACGGAGGGTCCGGGTGGGTTGCTCTGCACCCCTCTGAGGGTCGCTGCACCGAGGGTCCAGGTGGGCTGCTCAGCACCCCTGTGACGGTCGCTGCACCGAGGTTCTGGGTGGGCTGCTCTGCACCCCTGTGAGGGTCGCTGCACTGAGGGTCCGGGTGGGCTCCACTGCACCCCTGTGAGGGTCGCTGCACCGAGGGTCTGGGTGGGCTGCTCTGCACCCCTGTGACGGTCGCTGCACCGAGGGTCTGGGTGGGCTGCTCTGCACCCCTGTGAGGGTCGCTGCACTGAGGGTCCGGGTGGGCTCCACTGCACCCCTGTGAGGGTCGCTGCACCGAGGGTCTGGGTGGGCTGCTCTGCACCCCTGTGATGGTCACTGCACCGAAGGTCCGGGTGGGCTGCTCTGCACCCCTGTGAGGGTCGCTGCACTGAGGGTCTGGGTGGGCTGCTCTGCACCCCTGTGAGGGTAGCTTCACCGAGGGTCCGGGTGGGCTGCACTGCACCCCTGTGAGGGTCGCTGCACCGAGGGTCTGGGTGGGCTGCTCTGCACCCCTGTGAGGGTCGCTACACCGAGGGTCTGGGTGGGCTGCTCTGTACCCCTGTGAGGGTAGCTTCACCGAGGGTCCAGGTGGGCTGCTCTGCACCCCTGTGACAGTCACTGCACCGGAGGTCCGGGTGGGCTGCTCTGCACCCCTGTGAGGGTCGCTGCACCGAGGGTCTGGGTGGGCTGCTCTGCACCCCTGTGAGGGTAGCTTCACAGAGGGTCCGGGTGGGCTGCACTGCACCCCTGTGAGGGTCGCTGCACCGAGGGTCCGGGTGGGCTGCACTGCACCCCTGTGAGGGTCGCTGCACCGAGGGTCTGGGTGGGCTGCTCTGCACCCCTGTGAGGGTAGCTTCACCGAGGGTCCGGGTGGGCTGCTCTGCACCCCTGGGAGGGTCGCTGCACCGAGGGTCCGGGTGGGCTGCACTGCACCCCTGTGAGGGTCGCTGCACCGAGGGTCTGTGTGGGCTGCTCTGCACCCCTGTGAGCGTAGCTTCACCGATGGTCCGGGTGGGCTGCTCTGTACCCCTGTGAGGGTCGCTGCACCGAGGGTATGGGTGGGCTGCTCTGCACCCCTGTGAGGGTCGCTGCACCGAGGGTCCGGGTGGGCTGCTCTGGACCCCTGTGAGGGTTGCTGCACCGAGGGTCTGGGTGGGCTGCTCTGCACCCCTGTGAGGGTCGCTGCACCGAGGGTCCGGGTGGGCTGCTCTGGACCCCTGTGAGGGTTGCTGCACCGAGGGTCCGGGTGGGCTGCTCTGGACCCCTGTGAGGGTTGCTGCACCGAGGGTCTGGGGGGGCTGCTCTGCACCCCTGTGAGGGTAGCTGCACCGAGGGTCTGGGTGGGCTGCTCTGCACCCCTGTGAGGGTCGCTGCACCGAGGGTCCGGGTGGGCTGCTCTGCACCCCTGTGAGGGTCGCTGCACTGAGGGTCTGGGTGGGCTGCTCTGCACCTCTGTGAGGGTCGCTTCATTGAAGGTCCGGGTGGGCTGCTCTGCACCCCTGTGACGGTCGCTGCACCGAGGGTCCGGGTGGGCTGCTCTGCACCTCTGTGAGGGTCACTTCATTGAAGGTCCGGGTGGGCTGCTCTGCACCCCTGTGAGGGTCGCTTCACTGAGGGTCCGGGTGGGCTGCTCTGCACCCCTGTGACGGTCGCTGCACCAAGGGCCCGGGTGGGCTCACGCTCTTTCTTCCTGCCTGCCGTAGTGCTGTTATGTGCCTAGTTCTAATTGTGCAGTGTGGATAACAACAGAACCAGAGTGACACTTGTCAAGTCAGATTGCGCTGCGCATGTGCGCACCAGTAGGACGGCAGTGCATGTCCCATGCGATGACATCACCACCGTCCCCTGTGCTGCACACATACCTGGGCGTGGGAGATCACCGCGGGACTAGCAGGAGCAGCCACCAGGCATGTCAGTGTCTGCAGCAGGCTTCGGTAGATTAAAGTCTGCCCCAAAGCCCTCCTTTCAATTGTGTCTGAGGATGATGGGCCAATGGTACCAGTGCCCGCGGGAGTGGAGGGCAGAATACGTTCAGCCTCCCAAAAAAATGATTGCCACTGTGGCCCACCAGCCACTGTCCTGACAACACATATATCCAGTCTACTCCCATCAACAAACAAACTCAAGAGCGTTGGCCCTCTCTGGACAAGCCACCGGCCCAATAGAGGCTACTGAGGGCAGACGCCTCCCCTTCTACGTCACCACTAGTGCGTCAGCCACCGGTGTCTGTAAGGGCTGCAAGAAGCATCTCGAGGGCAGGCAGAGGTTGGTCCTGGCTCCACAGAGTCAGGCCCCAGAGCTGCTTTCTACCTCAGAACTATCAGGTGACCCAGAGAAGTATGAAACCCATAGAAATGTACACCATTCCTAGCCTTGGAACTATTCCACCCCACCCTCCCCGGAGACCCACCATAACCCTCCCCCCCCCTTTCTCCCCTCCCCGGTGGAGACCCACCATAACTCACCCCTTCACTGTTAGGACTGTGCGTAGTTGTACTCTCCCTGCCACCATACCTCCACTCCATTGCAGGCTGTGCGTAACCACTCTCTGGCACAGCCATGCCACCGGGCAAGAGCTGGCATCAGCATGTGACAGCATGGAGACTGCGGCCATGGCCAGGGTGGCAGTCCACACAGCAGGGGCTCCAGGAAACACTGCCACAATGTAAGGAGATGGAAGCCACTGGCAAGCAGGCCTGTCTTTATAGTGCGAGGGACACACACACACAGACCCACAGCCAACGCACCTTATGCTAGTTAGCAATCAGAAAAAGGCACAGTCACAGATGGGCAACGTCCCTGTACCTTCTCTCTAAGAGACGTGTTGGACCCGGCCTCGTGGCGTGGTTCGCCCCTGTCCCTCCACACCCTGTGAGTGTAGGCCTGTAACCCGAGTCCCCTGCGCAGCCTCCCCATTAGTGTAGCCTGCACCCCGAGCCTGGTCGCCCTACTCCAAGTAAACCTAGATCCCCCGAGAACCTTGACCAGGCCTGCCTTTCCCGCTCCACGCCCGGCTCCGAGCGCCTAACCATGCATGCCCCACAAGGCCCGGACGCCATTTTCCCTTCCCGAGATCCCTGTCTCCCTGTCTCCCTGGGCCTAGCGTGACCCCGGCCCAGCGAAACCCAGACTCCAAAGGCGCGCCAGTCCCGGATGGGGGGTAAAGGGCTCCCCGAGTGAGATAAGCCAGGGAGTTTCGATGGCACCTCCAGCCTCCCCTGAGGGGCCGGTATCTGTCACACCTTTGGCCCTCCCCTGTGGGCCAGTTTCGATCACCCCTCTGGCCTCCCCAAGGGCTGGCTCCAGACCCGCTGGGCGTCTGGGAATTCCTGGGCCCATCTTTCAAAGGGATCAAAGAGCCAACCGCCGGACCCCGCCAACGACCAGCCACCCGGGCAGGAGACCTCCGCCTGCGAAGGTCCGGAGATCAAAGAGCAAAAGGACTATAACTGGCTGACCCTAAGACGAACTCATCTGGAACATCGGAGCCCTGCTGACGCTGTCGCGGCTCAAGCTGAACTGTAACCATCGGAGCCCTGCTGACGCTGTCGCGGCTCAAGCTGAACTGTTGTGGTAAATAAATAATTAATTACCGGTACTATTTTTGAATACATTAATGAAAACAGATAGCTCAATAAATAAGAGGCAGGATCCGAGGAATCTGAGTTGAACAGGCTTTAATCAGGCATAAGGGAAGGGACAGGATCGGAACAGCCTGAAATAGAATGACACGAGTGGCAGCTGCAACGTCTTATTAACAGTACATAGTATATATAGGAACACATTATAATTGCATTGAATACAGTAGGCGTAACAAGTGACAAACGTAAGATAAGAATACATGGGCGTAAAAAGAAGGCGTGCACAGGGCGTGCACGAAGACATGTGATGTAGACGTCACAGAAGTGTCATGAAATGGGTGGATACATGGAGGGGGCTACCTGGGCAGCTGGAACCTTTAACCTAGTGGTGCGCGCAAACGGGCTATGACGTGTATCTGGGGAGAACTGGGGGCTCTGACTTCTGCACTAGAAGAGGAGACGAAAGTCTGGGATGTCAGGACGACATGTACCTATAGCATATCTGGTATCTTGTGTTTGGAGTACATGTTGATAGAATCTAAAAGTTATCAGGGTAAAGGCTACTTGACACTAAGACTGGTGCATGCATATATTCTTCATGTATTGCGTGTGCTATGAATCTTCTATGGATATTAATACAGTAATTCACTTGCATGGAGACAGGAAGACTAGACTATAGCTGAAGATGTTTATGCGGTTCGTTAGCTTAGGAATGTGAAGACGGAGAGCTGAACTGATAACTGTAGGCATAACATATTCTTGGCAGGCAGGCAGACAGAGCCAGGCCGGGCACCGCGCTGCGCGGCAGGAAGTAAGTGAAGGGTCAGGGATGCAGGTGGGGGCTGTATCGCTCCTCAGAGTGGGTTCAGGAGACTGGAGCTTGAATCTAGCGTCCGGGCCCTCATGAGGCTTAGAAACGGGGACAATTTGCTGAATTAACGTGCACAATGGAAAAGGGTGCCAACATAGGCCTAGAAGCCTAATTCACGTTGCTTTCACGGGGACTGGATAACTGGCATACTAACGTTGGACACAACTATAATTGCGTCTTTATTCGGTCATA
This sequence comes from Lissotriton helveticus, assembly GCF_964261635.1. Classification (NCBI taxonomy): domain Eukaryota; kingdom Metazoa; phylum Chordata; class Amphibia; order Caudata; family Salamandridae; genus Lissotriton; species Lissotriton helveticus. The sequence continues at coordinate 101,346,739 of NC_136064.1, read as the reverse complement.
GGGGAATACATGCATATTAATCATGCACATATTACATAGGATGGGGAACACGTAGGCACAAATGACAAGGCAAAATTCAATTTTCCTCATTCCCTCCTTGTGCCCTACGTTTCCATCAGGAAACATCAATATTCATGATACCATCTATCATTTCATATAGCATCATTTGCTCGTCTCGAATCTTCTTGGAACGGGACTTTGGACTAGGAATACAGGATGTAGCGCACAAGCCGCAAATCGCAGGGCCACATTGTAAACAGAGACAGCAACTGAATATGACCATTACTGCTATACCCAGGAATGACAATACTTTCCATCCCCAGGCAGATATTATACTCCAGAGCCAACCGGACCATGTCCAGGTGCCTGGATTCTGGTGCAACTGATGGGCAATTTTATGAAGTCTGGTTATAGCTGAATAAACAGACGGTGCATTATTAGGAATGAAAATGCAGCAACTAGATCCGATGACTCTACAAGCTCCGCCCCCATCGGCCAGTATGACGTCAAGGATGAGACGATTTTGGAGCACGACAAATCTCATAGCAGATTGCTCCTCGGTTAAGTTACCTAGAGCGGAAGTAGTCTCATTCACTACTGCTTCAAGGGTTCTAGTTAGTCTACGTATTAGCTTACTATTCTGGACAGGACCTATGAAGAAAAAGAAACCTTTATTGAAGTCTTGGTACTGTTCTAAGGCAGTTTCAGTCTGATCGACAATTGGGGACTCGATCTCCCTTCTATGTCTAACGTGTACTAGATGTGTGTTTCTGTGATAATCGGATGGGGCTAGGAAAACTGGTGGCAGTAGGAAGGCAATGTAACATGTTCCATCCCAATCTTGGGGCAGACGTACATATGCGGTCTGACCACACACAAAATACGAATGACGTGAGGCTTTAAAAGTAGACTTCCCACTGTCACTATACTCGACCACAGTAGTACAATCACTATGTCCTAGATGTACAGAACCATTCTTTCTGACACATAATTCGCCTTTCACTGGTAGAACTGTAATAGCAGGCAAATCTGGAGTAGTCTCGGACTGAACATTCAAAACCATGAAATTTGAGGAATAATTACCTAGATCATATACTTCATTTTCTAGATCTAACCCTGTTCTATGGGAAAGACCTTCCTTGTCTGGGAAGCATGTTCTATTCAGAAGGGACATATCGTTCGAGGATGACGTTAACGTGGACCATGCTCCACACGAACCATTGTGTGAAAACGGATAGGGAAAGAGTGGCAGAACTCCCTTCGGTGTCTGGAAAGGGGGGAGTCGACCACACACCCAACAATTAGTGGCATTGCTGGTCTGGTGTGAATAGTGTAACATTCGGATAAAAGTATTATTACGCATGGCAAGACGATAGGATAACTCGTGAGGAGGCAGTTCACTAAAAGTGTGCTCTGCTGTAACATTAGAAAACATATGCACATGTGAAACAGTAGGAGGAAAATATATATACAAAACATAACTTATGCCTGTAATCATAAAACTCAGAAATAATGTGATTAAAAGAGAAACAATGCATCGGCTTCGAAGAGCTTTGTGATAACGTATTCTCTTAGAGTTTCGACTAACTCTCTCACTATGTCGGTCTATCTCATACATGTCAGGAACCTGTCTAACCGCTTCACCCGAGAGGGACTTAGACAATTAAACTGGCTGACTTACTAGACCTTAATTTTTCTTTATACTCCTGCTGTGGAGTTTTCTCTAACAGGGAAAGTTTAAATTCAGTATCTGGGCAGTCCTTGAGAACGGGGCAGTCTTTGAGAAAAGTTTTTGGTCTGAGTCCATGAAATCGCTTCACATGACTGGAGTGCAACCACCCCTTACAACCTTCGACCTTGATTGCAGTCCTTGTTGTTAGCAGGACGAGTCTTGGCTCCTTCCAGCGAGGCTCCAGCGGACTTGAACGATCGAAATTCCTTACGAGGACGAAGTCGTCTGGAACTACCTCGTGCGGTTTTGAGTGTTGTCTGGAAAAGCAGCGGCAACCTGTGAACGACAAGAGAGTAGTGCAGACATCAAGGAAGCCAGGTAATCTGTCAGCATATTACTGTCAACATCAGTTATTGTACGTGGTCTAGGTGTACCCCACATGTTTGGGGGACGAACGAAAATGACTTCGAAGGGGGACAGACCTGAACGGGAGTGAGCGACCATTCTCATGTAAAAAAGGGCGACTGGCAGTGCTACCAACCAATGTACGCCTTTCTCTGCGCATACCTTGGCAATGCGGATCTTCAGGGTCTGATTATGTCTCTCAACGAGGCCAGCTGCCTCGGGATGTCGTACACAGTGGAACTTCCACTGGTACCCTAACAGAAGGGATACTTGTTTCATGAGTTCAGATGAGAATGGCTGGCCGTTATCTGAATACACGACCCTCGGTAAACCGTAGCGGGGGAAGTACTCACGAACCAACTGCCTGGCAGTGGTCGCGGCAGTGTAATCTGGGACTGGATATGCTTCTGTCCATCTGGACAAAGCGCATACAACTACGAGGACATACTTGAAACCTCGACATCGCTCCATCTGAATATAATCCATCTGGAGGACTTCAAAAGGGTGGTCAGGAGGATGGAATCCACCTTGTTCCACCGGGACACCTTTACCTGGATTGAACTGACAACAGATCATGCAGGTACGCACTTTCTGCTTGGCGGCTGCTCGTAAATGCTTGTTAAACCAGAGGTTCTGAATACTGTCTAACATGGCTTTTTCTCCTAAATGTGCTGGACTATGTGCGGTGTTAATAATGACTTGAACCATAGAGTCGGGGAGAAACCATGTGGTTTTTCCCTTCGTCAACCATCCCTGATCTGTCTGGACCCCTCCTTGTTCAGACCATTTCTTGATTTCATCGGGAGTATATATATATAAATTCTTTATTCGGCTTATTCACAATGGAAAAACCATAAAAGAGCAGAAAATATCGTACAAAGCAAAAATACATATATTATATAAAATTTCATATAAAATTCATTTCACAATAAAAGAATTAATCAAAATGTACAAGAATGTACAGAGAGCCGCTCAAATTAAAACTGGCGGGGATTTTAGAGATTCTTTCTATGTTTCATAATACATTTTAGAAAACCACTAACAAAATAACAGACATTTTCCGTTTCCAGCATTTGCAATCTTAAGAGAGCGGGTCTGCATTGTCTCAGCCCCCACGTTCTTAATATCGGTAAAAGCCAGATCTTTCTGTGGGCTTGATGGTATTTACAAAGCAGCATCACATGCAAATTAGACTGCGTTGACAAACCATCACATGGGCAGGGGGGGAGTGTGGCATTCCAACAGTTTTGTGATGGAAAAGTAACCATTCTAAAAAAGGTATTTAGCCTGAATCTTGTGATTAGCATTCTCTCGTAGGTTGATATTTGGAGTGCCAAATACGGGTGAATGTCAAAGGCTACTTGAATCATGTTTGCGTGGATAACTGCCGTTTTTGAGGAAATGGATGCAAGTCTTAAAGTTTCCAGGTGTCTTAATGCTTTCTGTTTAAGATCTTTTTTCGAGATGTCTGTTATTGACACCGGGTCCAAATAGTAGTTCTCAGCGCCTAGATCGTTAAAGAAATTTCTAACATAAGAAAGCCATTTTATTTTTGTGGAATTGTCCAAGTTCATTGAATCTGAAATAATGGCTTGTGTGAGGGCATTTTTATCTGAGTTCCAAATGCGGCGCCACAGCATCAGCGGTTCTATTTTGATTAGGTCCTCTATATAGATATAGCTAATTCTAGATGCATTGCATAGGTAGAGGTGCCTTTGGGGGTGGCTAGCAAAAATCTTAAAAAGGCGTTTTCAGCTTTCTGGATGGGACTAATATCAGTGTAACCCCAGACTCCCGCGCCATATGTTGCGATTGCCTGGCATTTGCCATTGTAAATCTTGAGGAGCTCTACTGGTGGTCTTTTGCCTAGTCTCTGAGAAAAAGTTGTTAGGGCGGCAATTGCCCTCCTGAATAGATGTGCCCTTGTGTTCACTGCTGGCTTCCAGCTAAGTTGGTCATCTATCATGACCCCTAAATAAGGGTACTGAGGGGTAGCTTCAAGCTTTTGATTGTTGAGAAGTATAGGATTTATTCTTTTTTGGCCTCTGCCAACTGTCATTACAAAAGTTTTTTTTACGTTCACCTTTAAATCAAGATTGCCCATAAATGAAGTGTACCTGGTTAGTGCTTTCTGGAGTTCTCGGGGAGTTCTTGCGAGGATTACAGCGTCGTCCGCGTAGAGCAGGGCTGGGATCAGGCGGCGGTTTATGCGTGGGAGGTCCTGGGCCCCCCTCAACATCTCCTCCTCCAAGCCGTTAGTGTAGAGTGAGAAGAGGAAGGGGGCCAGGACACATCCCTGCCTGACCCCACGCCCTACCCCAAACGGCGACGTCAGCTCTCCGTTTACGCCGAAACGCACTCTGGCTGTTGCCCCGGTATAGAGCTCTCTTAGAAGGTCTAAAAGGGGTAGATCTATTCCCAGTTGAGATAGGACCTTCCACAGCTTTGCGTGCGAAACGCAGTCGAAAGCTGCGGATAGGTCGACAAAGACCATATATAACTTCGTGGGGGTAGCCTGGGTGTATTTACCCATTATTAAGGTGAGATTTAGGGCTTGCTCTAGAGTGCCAAAGCCCTCGCGGAAGCCGAATTGAATATCAGAGATTATGCCCCGGTCCTCGCTCCACTGCTGGAGACGCTCTAGGATCACTCTCCCCACTACTTTCCCGAGCGAATCCAGCAGTGATATGGGCCGTAGCATTTTGCATCTTGACGGTCCCCCTTTTTAAAAATGGGGACCATTATTGATTTAGTCCAGGAGGTTAGGATTCCCTCATTCACTGCCGCTGTGCAGACTCTAGTTAGGATGGGGGCCCAGAGGTCTAGGTTGTTTTTAAAGAAGTCCACTGGGACCCCGTCCGGTCCTGGTGCCTTGCCTGATTTACTACTCTGGAGTGCGTCGATGAGATCTGGAATATCAAAAGGAACCGAAATGGGATAATGGGGCTTTGGAGGCAAAGGTTCTGCTAATGAGGTGTTTTTAAAGATCTCTTCGAAGTGGGAGACCCATGTGTCTTCGTCAATTGCGACTTCTATTTTTGGGGTGCCATTAGGAGTAAGATAAGGGGTTCTAACTGTACGCCAGAAAAGCTCGCTGTTCTTTAAGACTGCACCTTTATGGAGATCATCCCATAGTTTTTGCTTGAGTTGGGCAGTTCTCAGCTTTCTTTCCCCTGTGTATTGGCGCCTTAAAAGTTGGATCTGGGCTGCATCCCGCGGTTTCTTTTGAAGTGCAGATTTTAGTTTTGTTAAAGCAGCAGTGCAATTATGGTTAAACCATTTCAGTTTTGTCGAACGGTTTCGGTTAGGTTTTGAGGTGAGTAGATCCTTTATAGAGTCCAGAATTAATTTAAAGTTTGTCAGGACTTCCTTATGACTTGATGCAAGATCCAGGCACTTCACAATGTTAGGGTAGGTCCGGGTTATTAATTTTTTCAGTATCTCAGATGGATTAATTTTTGCCCACTTGATTGTGAAGCCATTGTGTTTACCAACCTGGATCTTGTTTTGTGTGAGAGTGGTCGCCATCTCCAACTTATGAGAGGAGTTGGATGGCATAGTTATTTTTATTGTTAAAGCGGAATGATCACTGAGGGGGGTGACAATGACCCTAAAATCTTTAACTTTATTCATGAGACTTGGAGAAAGGAATATGAAGTCTACTGTGGTTTGATGCCCTCTTCCCACGTATGTCGGAGTAAATTTATTTGGGTCTGCCTCCTGGTGGTTTACGATGTGGAGATCCAAGTCCGATAGGACTATGTTAATAAGATTTCCTAGTTTATTGTGGGGAAAATGCGCTACTGGGGCGTTAAATTCGTCCACTATCCCGCAGCACAGTAGGTTGGAGACTGTGCAGGGGTGGAGATTGAAGTCTCCGCCCCAGATTAGATGGGTTACCTTATTTGCGGATCTCCGGTGAAAAGTCTGTTTTAATTTATCACATAGGGTGGTAAGCAGAATTATGAAGTTTTCTTCCGATAAGTTATTATAAATATTAGTCAGAATGATTATTTCTTTATTTGCGAGAGTTAGTGAAAGGATTTGATGGTTAGGATCCTGGGAAAGTGTGGCCACTTTGTTAAGAGGTAGAGTATTTGAGATATAAATTGATAGCCCACCTTTTGGTCTGCCCATTGGGCTGGTTAGTGCTGGAACAGAATAGGTTCTGTAGCCTTGTAGGTGTAGTTCTTCTACGGACCATGTCTCCTGAAGACAAATTAGTTGGTATGAATTTAGGAACTCCTGCGCGGAACCATCCTCGATTTTATTTCGGAGGCCTGCGGTGTTCCAAGAAAGTACTGTGATTAATGAGGAGTCATCATTACATTCTTTTATTGGGATTGTGAGTTCCTTATTTCTGGGAACTCGAGAGGTTATGAGAGGTTGAGGAGAGGGAGATACATGAAGCTCATTTGAGGAGATTTCTATTGATGGTCAGTCGACCATTTCTAGGCCACTGTACCTATTGTGTAGCGGGATGTTGTACCATGAGTCCCACCGAGATTGGTCTCTGTGAGGGGGCCGTTGAGTATAGGGCCTTCTGTCGTCCCATCGTCCACCCGGATGGCGTTGTCTTACTATGTGCCAGGGATAATCTGGCTCATATAAGTTGGGGGGGCCGTGGTAACTGGGAATTGATAAGTCGTCCTGCCTGGGGAATAGGGCAGACCAGGGGGGCTCCTGCTCCTGTGTAAAGCCACCCGCCTGCCTAAAAGGATAAAAGAAGGAAAGTGGCTTGATCTTAATTCCTCCATTTGGGGTGATATCTTCCCATGCGCAGACATAGTCTGCTATTCGTGGGTCCTCGAATGTTATTGTTATGCAGTCCCCGGAAATGGTTTTTCTCGTGCTGCCCACCCACGGCACCCTGACAGCAGATCTAATTCTTCCGCGCCAGGAGGATGGAATCGGGCGGTTGGTCTGGAGCCAGTGCTGGGCCTTATTTTTTAAGGACCAGCTCGGTTCTGAGGTAAGGTCTGTTAGTTCAGGTACTCCAGCCATAACCACCACATAGGGCGAGGCCTCAGGAGGGAAATCTGCTGGGAGTCTTGGGGGACCAGGATTCCTGGCAGCATTTCTCTTGGGTCTGTCCGAAGGGGTTTTTGGTGGTGGGGGTGGAGGTAAGGAAGTTTTTGTTGTTGGTTTATTTACAGTCTCGCCTGAAGTTTTATTGGCGGAACTACTTGGTGCTGCCGGGGTGGCGGCAGTTGTGGATGCCACTCGTGGGGAGGTTGAAGTGATTGTCTGCGGTGAGTTATTGGTGGTGGGCAAGGCTATTGGAGTGTTTGCTATTTTGGTTGGATTTAACGTATTTTTGTTAATGGGGGCATTTGGTGTAATTATCCGGAGAGTCTTTTGTTGTGGATTGGGCAAAGTTGGATTAGCGCTAGCTATATTAGTAGAAGTTGGTTTTTTAATATTATTTTCTCCTGTTTTTTGTGGGCATGATGGGAAAATTAGCTGTTGATTTTTTAGGAGTTTGGAGATTTGTGACTCTATAGTTAATAATCGATGTTCTAGGGGTTGTATTGCCTGTTTAACTATATCAGCTATGCTGGTGAGGGTTAGTTCCCGAGCCTCCGTAACCTTCAAGTCCACTTGGGCTTGTTCACTGGAGTGACGGTCCGAGGCTTTCGGGGGGGCTGGTTCCTTCTCTGTCTGATGGACTGACGCTAGAATCTCTATTTGTAATGACCTATCACCATGATTTAGCAGAGTGCTAGATGGTAGCACCAGACTTTCCGGAGTAAAGGGATTTCTGGGCGCCCTGTTCTTACTAATTGCTCCCTCCCTCCTGCCCCTTTCTATTCTTTTGTCTGTGGAGGTGATTTGTGAAGGTGTTGTCGGAAGCAATTCTGGGGTTTTTTCTAAGTCAGAACTAAGCTGAGAGTCCGCAAACTGGGATACTGACAGATCGACAGTATTTGGCAAGCTGCGTCTCTCACGTGTTGGCACTATCACAGCGTTTGGGGCTCCCAGTGCGGGGGATCTGGCTTCCGCCAAGATACCTAATGAGGATCTTTTGGCGAATGCCAGATCTAAGGAGACCCTTTCTTCCATCATTAAGATGCTTTCATCTATGAGTGTGTTAGCCTTCGCTAGGAAGTCGTCCATAGGGCCAAGCAGTTTACCCACGGAGCTGGGGGCTTTGGTTTTGGTTTTAGTTCCCCTCGTAAGAACCATTATTATCCTTGTTGAATTCGGTTGGAATAATGGGGGAAGTCCGGATACAGATGTCAGAGGGGTGGCCCAGTCCAGTCTCTACCAGCCTCTAACGGCCTTAAACGGCCCGGTCTTTGCCCGGTCTTCGCCCCGGGCTGCGACCCGCGCGCGACCCGCGGCGCTTGGAGGCTGGCTAATTATAAAGGAGGAAATAAGGGCGTGGCCGCCGGGGGAAGAGGCGCCTGCTGCAAGGAGCGGTGGTTTCTGGGCCTCGCAGTCCCCCGGTAGGCTTTTCCAGGGCACAGCCTTTGCACTACAACCAGGGCGGGTCGCGCTGAGAGCGAGGTGGATTACCGCCGAATGCAGTAACGCTCCCACCAGCCGACCTCAGCCACAGGGAATGCGGTGAGATGCGCAAACAGGGGAGCAGTTCCTCGAGCCAAAAACGGAGGGCAGGTCAGTGAGCGGCACCCGCGCAGCGGGTGTCGCGAAAGGTTTTGTAGGAGCTGGTCAGATCAATGGGCGTGGCCGCCGGGGGAAGAGGCGCCTGCTGCAAGGAGCGGTGGTTTCTGGGCCTCGCAGTCCCCCGGTAGGCTTTTCCAGGGCACAGCCTTTGCACTACAACCTGGGCGGGTCGCGCTGAGAGCGAGGTGGATTACCGCCGAATGCAGTAACGCTCCCACCAGCCGACCTCAGCCACAGGGAATGCGGTGAGATGCGCAAACAGGGGAGCAGTTCCTCGAGCCAAAAACGGAGGGCAGGTCAGTGAGCGGCACCCGCGCAGCGGGTGTCGCGAAAGGTTTTGTAGGAGCTGGTCAGATCAATGGGCGTGGCCGCCGGGGGAAGAGGCGCCTGCTGCAAGGAGCGGTGGTTTCTGGGCCTCGCAGTCCCCCGGTAGGCTTTTCCAGGGCACAGCCTTTGCACTACAACCTGGGCGGGTCGCGCTGAGAGCGAGGTGGATTACCGCCGAATGCAGTAACGCTCCCACCAGCCGACCTCAGCCACAGGGAATGCGGTGAGATGCGCAAACAGGGGAGCAGTTCCTCGAGCCAAAAACGGAGGGCAGGTCAGTGAGCGGCACCCGCGCAGCGGGTGTCGCGAAAGGTTTTGTAGGAGCTGGTCAGATCAATGGGCGTGGCCGCCGGGGGAAGAGGCGCCTGCTGCAAGGAGCGGTGGTTTCTGGGCCTCGCAGTCCCCCGGTAGGCTTTTCCAGGGCACAGCCTTTGCACTACAACCTGGGCGGGTCACGCTGAGAGCGAGGTGGATTACCGCCGAATGCAGTAACGCTCCCACCAGCCGACCTCAGCCACAGGGAATGCGGTGAGATGCGCAAACAGGGGAGCAGTTCCTCGAGCCAAAAACGGAGGGCAGGTCAGTGAGCGGCACCGGGAGTAGCATGTGACTGTATGTCTAGCACGTCTTGTGTAGGATCCTTAACTGTCATACAAGTAGTCTGAACTGGAATGTCTGTCTGTGTCGTGTTAACTGGAATGTCTGGAGTCTGAGCTGTAAGCTTGGCTGTTCGATCTGCTAGATCGTTACCCTGGGAAATGATGTCAGTGACTTTCGTATGTGCCTTGCACTTCATGATAGCGATAGCTGTCGGTAAATGTATTGCTTCTAACAGAGCTTGAATGAGGGGGCCATGCTGAATCTTGGTTCCATGAGAAGTCATGAAACCTCTCTCTTGCCAGAGTACTCCAAAGTCGTGTACGACTCCGAATGCATAACGTGAATCTGTGTATATGTTTACTTTCAGGTTCTTGGCTCGTATGCAGGCTTGGGTCAGAGCGACGAGCTCTGCTGCTTGAGCAGACAGGGTGTCAATACGATGTGTTTCTATAACTTCGGTCTCAGTAGTCACTGCATACGCGGCTACTAGTTCTCCTGTACTTGTTCTCATACATGAACCATCTACATAAAGCGTCAGGTCGGGATCAGGTAATGCAATGTCTGTCAAGTCTTGTCTTGGCTTTGTCATGGTGTTAACAACTTCCACACAGTCATGTGTGGCAGGATTTGAAGTAACTGAAGGTAACAGTGTAGCGGGATTTAAAATGTTGCAGCGTCTGATTTCTATGTGTGGCTGAAACAGTGTCAGTTCATATCCTGTTAAACGTGCAATTGTCAAGTGCTGAGTCTGTGTTCGGTTTAAAAGAACTTCCACGGAGTGTGGAACTTGTACCGTCAGGGAGTGTCCTAACACTATGGAATCACTCTGTCTGATAGCTAGTGCTGTGGCTGCAACTGACTTGAGGCACGCAGGCAAAGCCTGGGCCACCGGATCTAATGTGCTATAGAAATAAGCACAGGGTTTGTATTGTCCTGCTTGATCTTGTGTGAGAACGGATAATGCAGTACCATCACGTTCAGTGACAAAAAGTGTAAAAGGCTTACTGTAGTTCGGTGTTGCTAGAACAGGTGCTTGGCATAAAGCTTTCTTTAACTCATTGAAAACAAGTGTATGTTCTTGGGTCCAAGGGAGGACAGTCAATGTGGCTGCCTCCTGTGTCGTTAACTGTATCAGTGGTTTGGCTAGATATGCGTACTGAGGAATCCATTGTCTGCAGTAAGAAGTGAGGCCGATAAAAGCTCGTACCTCCTTCTGAGTCTTGGGCTGTGGAAGATGTGCTATTAACTGGATACGGTCTGGTGTCAACTGCCTACCCCTCTTGGACAGTAAGTGTCCAAGGTAGACCACTTGCTGGACACAGAATTGCAGTTTCGAAGGGGACACCTTGTGCCCCATCTCGGCCAGGAAATATAAGACTGTAAGTGACGCACGTTCGCAGTCACGTTCAGAACGGGCTGTGATCAGTAGATCATCGACATACTGGAGCAGGGCAGTGTCAGTTGGCATGTGTATATTGTCTAGTTGTCTCTTAAGTGCTTGACTGTAAATACTAGGACTTTCTGTGAAACCTTGAGGCGCTCGTGTGAATTTATAGCTTCTTCCATTTAAACAGAATCCGAAAAGAAACTGGCTGTCTGGATGAATGGGGACACTAAAGAATGCGTTCTTGAGATCAATAACAGTAAAGAACGTAGCTTCGGAATCAATGGCAGTCAATAGGGAAGAAATATCTGGAACCACTGGGTACTGGGGTATGATACATTTATTGAGTTCTCGAAGGTCAATCACTAATCGATAAACTGGAGGTGCATTTGGATCAGTACGTTTAAGAATCGGAATGATAGGAGAATTACATACATTGGAGTCAGTTTCTACAACCACTCCTTGAGCAATGAGCTCGTCAATAATTTTGGATAAGGCTGCTACAGCCTCAGGTGGCAATTTGTACTGTCGGATTCGTGGTAATACAACACCTTGTTTCAGAGTGACACGATAGGGTGTAATATGCATACAACCTACATCAGTTGGACCTTGCGCCCATAAATGCTGTGGTACATTCACTAATCTTGGATCAAAATCACGTAATACATAATGACCTTTAAAATCTCGTAAGAACAGTCTCACTCCTTCTGGGGAGCAACAAATAACTGCTCCTAATTCTTTCAGGGTCTTAATACCTAATAAGTTCTCTGGACATGATTTCGTAAGTAACAAGTCTGTAGTTCGGGACAATGGACCAACTTCTAGGGAAACTGGTTTCGATATTTCATTAACAATAGGCTTTCCTGAAAATCCCAGGGAGACATTTCTTGAGCCTGAGAGTGGAGCCCCTGGAACCTCGTCATGACTGATGGTAGTCCTACTTGCCCCTGTATCAATCAGAAACTTTCTGTCTTTCCCTAATACTTGACTGTGTACATAGGGACCCTCTTGATCTACAGGAATTTCGATGAGAGGCAAGCCAACCTCCCTCTCTAGGCTGTTTCATGAATACTGCTGATATTCTGGATAATCTGACTGTGCATACTGGTACATCTGTTGTGTAACGTGTTGTGTGGCAGCTATAGGCTGCGGTACTGTAACTGTCTGTTGCGCGTTCTGCGGTGCTTGCGTATTCTGCTGAACTTGTTCTTGTCTAGGAGGACGTGGTCTCTCTTTCGTCTTACCAGTAGCTATGTTATGTTTCAGAACTGCACATTCGTTTATATAATGACCTGGCTGTTTACAATAATTGCAGGTCCCTTTAACGGGAGCTGCAGGATGACTAGTTTGACTCGGACCCCTCTTCTGACTGTCTTGTGGAACAGACTGTGCAACTAGCACTTTCATTTTCGTGTCTTTCATACGTCTTCTTTCGTGTTCTTGCTCTTCCCTGATTCTGTTCTGGTGATACTGGAGCATCTGGAGCATTTGTGACAGAGTATTAGCTTGCCAAGTACTCTCGACTTTCAGTACTCGATTTTTAACTTGTGGACTTGAATTCTCAACTAGTTTGGTAACAAAAAGATGTGGATACGACTCACTACTTGTTTTCAGACCACTATTTATAATGAAACATTTCTCAAATCTAGAATAAAAATCACTAGTGTCTTCATCTTGTTTCTGTTTACAGGCTGAGATAGCATCCCAGTCTTCCTTTTTCGTGGCTAGTAATCTTGGCAAGACTTGTATTAACAATTCGGGCAATGCTTTAGCTTTTTCCCCAAGAACAGTACCTGGAACTCGTGTGTTATCTTCAGTCTCTAATGCGGTCCAATCTATCTTTTTCTCTCCCACCTCCCATTCTTTTTCTTTAAGTTTTTCATATATGCCCGCAGGCAACAGGACCTTTAACATTTTAATGATATCAGGATACGTGTATTCTCCCATACGGAGCATGTCCTTTAATTCACGGTGGAACCCTGCTGGATCTTTATCGTGACAGGGTATTAACTTTTTCATTTCCAGAAGTTCTATTTTCGTGATAGGGGTGTAAACAAATACTCGTTCTAGATCACCCCCCGCTCCTTTAACTGGATGTACTTCTCGTAACGGATTCTGTCTGTCTATGTAGAATGATTTTCTTACTGGGGGTGGGACAGGAACAAAATGCGGATTCAGGAACGTTCTGTATTTGTGACGTTGCTCTAAAATGACACTAATTAAATCAGTACCTAGACCTTTCCATCTGTTTAGGAGTAACTCGCTCAGGACATCATACAAAGGACCTGGATCAGAATGCTGATCCTCATACAGTGTAATGAGGTGCTGGATCATATACATACCCACCAGACGCTGCTCGGCTGGGGGCAGCTTCAGAAACGTTTGGGCCACTATTTCATCTGAAAACGTGGTAGAATCACTAGTCCATCGAACGGCGGATCAGGCTAGTTCTTGTTCATGCATGGTACTGAGCTCACTATAACCTATTCGTAGTTTCAGAATTTTATCTGTAGCCTGGAATACTTGTTCCAGAGAACACTGTTCTGGCACGGGAGGAGGAAAAACTTTCTTGCAATCTAGGCGTGAATGTCGGTCGGAAAATCTAGTTCTACCTACATACGCTATTCTGTCGGGATTCTCGCTGTCTACCTCTTCACTGGAAGAGTCATTCTCTTTCTCGGTTGCTCTTATTGCTTTCTCCTTCTCGTGTATACGTAGAATTTCCTTACGAATTTTCCTGTACATACTTTCTATACTACCTTGTGTCTTGTGTTTTCCCTCGGCTATATTGTCACTCCATCTCGTCAGGGCTTTCATCTCGTCTTTGTCTTTATCAGGATAATCCTGTTCTCTTATTAAACAGTTAATCATAAATTGCAGAATCATACTTTGAATCTCGACCTTTCTGTGTGCCATAGCTTCGTGAATACTTTCTGAATTCTCCCCTGTACGGATAAAATGATATATTCTGTCTAGATGTTCCTTCATATCGGGCAGGGTGTCCAAAAAGTTGGCAACTCGTCTTAAACGTACTGAATACAATATCATGTGATCTTCACCTGGTACTGAATCATATATGCAGTCAGTAAGGTGTCGCTTGAGATCTGCGTATGTAGTCACTTTTGGCGTACGCTGTAACGCTGCTTCTCTCAGCGTCATTCGTTTTACTTGAGGCGGGATGGTAGGAGCACCTCCCGCCGCTCCTCCTGAACTAGAATCGTCTATTAATACTGAATGCGCTGGTAAGGTGACCGGCATAACACGTGACGTGGACTGGTCCGGGGGTACTGGCACATGGACAGGGTTCCCGGGACCGGTGACTGGAGGAACAGGAATTACATTATTAACAGGGTGCTGAGGTTGAGCAGGCAGAATAGGATTTGCATATTCTGGGACAGTATCGTCCAGATAGGACGACAGAAATATTTCAGCTGCAGTCGGTTTATGACGTAGCTTAGTCGGGACCAAGGGTGGCGGTAAATTACAGGATGCTTCCGGGGTTGCCTTCGGCAAGCCCTCGGCAAGAAGAGGATACATACCTTTAATAAGGGCATTTCTCTGTCTGTCCGACTGTTCTGCTCTAACTCGTTCACCTTCTTCTAGAAGTTCCCTTTCTTGGGCTTTTTCTGAGGATTCCCTACTTAATTCTGCTTTTCTGAATTCTTTCTCGGATCTCCTGTGAGATTCTTTGCGCCATAACTCGATGGCGTCTTTCTGGGACTGTCTGGCTTTCTTTTTCCATAATGCTTCTTCTACTCGCATGATGCACTCGGCATCCCATGTACCTGATACAGGCCATCTATATTTCTCTTCAAGATCCTTCGTGTACTCCGCCCATAAGTCTAGATATAATATGGCATCTAAGCCATGCTTGTGATACATAAAATGACCAGGACTGTCCCTAGGAGGGACAGGAACTGCTTCTTCGAGTAACCCTTTTCTAGTTTTGATCTGACGTAATTTCGAAAACAGAGGCATCTTGAACTTGTACTTGGACTTAAACACAATACACAATAAACACAGTAATGAAATGGCAAACAAATCACTCATACCACGACATAAATATACATTAATAACAGTTCGAACAGTATACTACCTGATACACTGAAAACATAATACTTGAATTCCTCGAGAACAGACTTAATAGAAATACTGGATGCACTGCTAAAAACAGTACAGAAACTAGATGCACTGCTAAAACAGTACAGAACATACCGGTCTCATAAAGAGACACGTCATACCGTATCCACCTAGATGAATACTTCGGACTGGATCTGTGTACCCAAACCCATCGGACCAGGAACAAACTAATGAACCTGTCTAGATACTTCCCCCGCAACGGTACTCACCGGGAAGCAGAAACTGAAGGCCTCGGACTGGACTGGACTGCTACGACGTCTGGTTACTGCTACGCATGCGCTTCGAGCTTCGGGCTTCGGTTACAGGTGGGCCTCCGGATACCTCGGACCTTGCTCTCTCGGCTTGGGCTCTGGTCGGGACGAACCGCATTCCTCACCGCCTCGTCTGGATGCCGGACCGCAGTCTCCGTCTCCTCCGTGGGCCTGAGGGAGACTTGAAGCAGAAATATCTGCACGTGCACGGTAGAGTTCCGTCACGGCTGTAGAAGGGTCAGGGGGCCTACGTTACATCGCCGGCGCGTGGGGAAGGGGCTCGTCCCTATTCGGGCGCCATTATGTGGTAAATAAATAATTAATTACCGGTACTATTTTTGAATACATTAATGAAAACAGATAGCTCAATAAATAAGAGGCAGGATCCGAGGAATCTGAGTTGAACAGGCTTTAATCAGGCATAAGGGAAGGGACAGGATCGGAACAGCCTGAAATAGAATGACACGAGTGGCAGCTGCAACGTCTTATTAACAGTACATAGTATATATAGGAACACATTATAATTGCATTGAATACAGTAGGCGTAACAAGTGACAAACGTAAGATAAGAATACATGGGCGTAAAAAGAAGGCGTGCACAGGGCGTGCACGAAGACATGTGATGTAGACGTCACAGAAGTGTCATGAAATGGGTGGATACATGGAGGGGGCTACCTGGACAGCTGGAACCTTTAACCTAGTGGTGCGCGCAAACGGGCTATGACGTGTATCTGGGGAGAACTGGGGGCTCTGACTTCTGCACTAGAAGAGGAGACGAAAGTCTGGGATGTCAGGACGACATGTACCTATAGCATATCTGGTATCTTGTGTTTGGAGTACATGTTGATAGAATCTAAAAGTTATCAGGGTAAAGGCTACTTGACACTAAGACTGGTGCATGCATATATTCTTCATGTATTGCGTGTGCTATGAATCTTCTATGGATATTAATACAGTAATTCACTTGCATGGAGACAGGAAGACTAGACTATAGCTGAAGATGTTTATGCGGTTCGTTAGCTTAGGAATGTGAAGACGGAGAGCTGAACTGATAACTGTAGGCATAACATATTCTTGGCAGGCAGGCAGACAGAGCCAGGCCGGGCACCGCGCTGCACGGCAGGAAGTAAGTGAAGGGTCAGGGATGCAGGTGGGGGCTGTATCGCTCCTCAGAGTGGGTTCAGGAGACTGGAGCTTGAATCTAGCGTCCGGGCCCTCATGAGGCCTAGAAACGGGGACAATTTGCTGAATTAACGTGCACAATGGAAAAGGGTGCCAACATAGGCCTAGAAGCCTAATTCACGTTGCTTTCACGGGGACTGGATAACTGGCATACTAACGTTGGACACAACTATAATTGCGTCTTTATTCGGTCATAGGGGAATACATGCATATTAATCATGCACATATTACATAGGATGGGGAACACGTAGGCACACATGACAAGGCAAAATTCAATTTTCCTCACTGTAACCATCGGAGCCCTGCTGACGCTGTCGCGGCTCAAGCTGAACTGTAACCATCGGAGCCCTGCTGACGCTGTCGTGGCTCAAGCTGAACTGTAACCATCGGAGCCCTGCTGACGCTGTCGCGGCTCGACCTCTCCAAGACCATCCGAGCCCTGCCGACGTTGTCACGGCTCCTCATGAACTTTTCCAGATCGAGCCCTGCTGACCTCGTCGCGGCTTGAGGAGTGCTCGGGTCCGGCTGGACCATCGAGACCACCATCACGACCGCGCCGACACGACGGAGGCGAAGCAGCCAGTACGACCATCCTCCCGTATCCCCCGGCTCGAGGATTGAGAGCTGTGCGTAGGGTACGCCTCATCTGACCCAGAGACTAAAAGACTGTCCCGCTTCCCCCTTCCCGAATCCTCCAAGACTTTGGGGTCCCTCGACCACTGTGTATATAAGAGTGCTTCCTTCGTTTATTGCTTATATAAAGAACTTGTTACTAGAATCCAGCGGTGTGGTGTCTGTTCATAGTGTAGTGTGAACTCAGTGTGTACGATCCTAGACTCGAAGTCTTCCCCGGTGAGGACCTCACAATCAAGACTCGGCAAGTTCTGTGGAAGAGGTGGGTCTTGGGAGGACTGGGTGAGCATAACCTGGCCCTCTGAGTGCGCCCCTTCCAACGTTGGTGGCAGCGTCGCGATAAGAACCTACGTCTAGGGATCGTACAGCACTGACACACTACCCGAACGAAGAGCAACCATGAGCATCACAAACGACGAAACCACCTTCCAGATGGAACTTCTGGGAGATTATACACACCGGCAGCTGAAGCAGTTTTGCATAAATCGCCAAATATCGACAACGGGACTAAACACCAAAGAGGACTTTCCACAAGCTCTAACAGCCTGGATGGAGACCGGAGCCCAACCTCCAGCACCGACAGAAGCCGATGGAGGGGGAGCACCCCGGATCGAAAACCACGCCCCAGAGCAAGAAAGAGCAGAGTCCCCGACACAGACTCACAGCACAGAGAGAGGTCTATCTCGAGAAGAGATGACCGACCGAGAACGCAACCGAAGCCACGAGCTAGAACTAGCCCGTTTGAAGATGGAGGTAGAACTCAAGCTGGCCGAGAAAAAGCTAGCCATCGAGCAGCTACGGCTGCAAGGAGAACTGGAGGAGAAAAAGCTCCAGAGAGAACTGGAGGAGAAGAAACTCCAGCGAGAACATGACGGAAAGAAGCTCCAGCTGGAGCACGAGCGCAGCATATTGAAAATGTAACTAAAGGCCCGGAACGAAGACAACCGAACAGCAGCGACCCGGGAGTCCGTTCCCCCGGTGGAACCCATGGTCCACAGCCCCAAGGATGTGGTCAAGGAATATTACAAAAACGATGACATCCAGCAATGGTTCAAGGCCTACGAGGTCGCCATGACATCCCACCGAGTTCCGCAGAAGGATTGGGGAGCCGGGCTATGGGGGCGATTCCTGAGTGAGGGGAGAGACACCCTACTTGACCTACCGTCTGCCGAGCAGACCTCCTACAGCCACATGAAAGAGGCCCTCCTCACAAGGTACGGGCTCACCCCCGAAATGTACCGCCAACGCTTCCGAGAATGCAAGAAGATCCCCGGCACCACATGGGTATAATATGTCAATTTCTACAGCCGGGCCCTGGAAGGGTGGATCAAGGGCAGCAAAGTATCCACCTTCGAGGGACTCATCGACCTCATTGCGTATGAACATTTGTCCCTGAATTGCTTTGTGGAACTCCGACAGCACCTCCTGGACAGCAAGTTGGCTGACCCACGGAAACTGGCCGTCGAGGCCGATCGCTGGGTGAGCACCAGAGTACCCCGGGGGCCCGGGGGAGACTCTGGCCGAAATGAACAGGGACCTTCCCGCCCAAGGGGAGGGGGGAATCAGAATAGACAGAGGGGATCCCAGGGAGGTTCCCCGCTCAGCCCTCCCAGAAACCAGCCTGGCACATCGCCTCCCACAGCGCGCGCAGGGTTCCCCCCAGCTAAGCCAGGGCCCCGAGTCAGCCAAGCCTGCTTCCATTGCCAGCAACCCGGGCACTATGCCAATGACCCCGCTGCCCTTTGTTCAAGAAGCCTGCCGCTGCCGGGCCCCCAGTGCGCCACATCACCTCAGTAGCCCTAGAAGAGGAGGAGGAAGAGGAGTTTGAGGGAGCTGACCCCGCAGCCATGATGTTAGTCTCCCTGGGTGATAGGGAGATGGTCCCAGGAGCCCCCCTACCAGACAACACAGAGAAATACCGACAGCAGGTGACTGTCAATGGCCATCACATAGGGGCGCTCCGAGACACTGGGGCCAGTATCACCGCCGTCAAACGGCACCTCGTCACCGAAGCCCAGATTGTTCCCCACATCTCCTGCAGGGTGATCGCAGCAGATAACTCCGTCCGCACCTGCCGGATAGCTCAAGTCCCGTTCGAATGGGGGGGCGTCTCCGGAGAGTTACGAGTGGCGGTCCGCTCAGACATGCCCGTGGACTGCCTGCTCGGCAACGATCTAGAGAGCTCCCCTTGGCAGCGGGTTGAGAAAAGGACCCACTTGGAGATGGTGGGCTTGCCCGAGTGGGCCTGTGTGAGTACCCGGTCGATGACCACCCGAAGGGCCACCCCGGAAGGGGCGACCTTAGAGGCGGCACCGGCGACCCCCGAGGACCCCGAGGTCCCTGAACCGTCTGAGACCCCTGAGCTGTTCCCCGGAGAGAGCTTCCCCCCCGACGCAGTTCCCCTCGGCCCTGGCGTTGAACTGACCCCGAGCCTGGACGACCTTCCCGAGCTGGCCCAGTGGCGCCAGGAAAGAGGACCGTCCCGAGAAGAATTCTGCCTAGAACAGACCTCCTGTCCGTCCTTGGTTGGGCCGCGGCAGCAGGCCGCCGCCCAGGCCGCCGGTGACCAGTCCGGCTCCCACTTTGTCTATTGGGAAAACGGCCTCTTGTACAGCGAGCAAAAGTCTGCCGAGCTAGGGTCAGCCCGAGTGCTGGTGGTACCCCTACGCTTCCGCGGCTTTCTACTGAACCTGGCCCACGATGTGCCCCTGGCGGGACACTTGGGTCAAGACAAAACATATCACCGCCTAGTCACCCACTTTTACTGGCCGGGCATGCGCTCCGATGTGGAGGCCCACTGTAAGTCCTGCCCCACCTGTCAGTCCAGCGGAAAGAGCGGAGGGAAGCGCAAGGCCCCCCTCCAACCCTTCCCCGTGGTCAGTACCCCCTTTGAAAGGGTGGGAATCGACATCGTGGGCCCCCTCGACCCCCGGACCTCCCTGGGGCACCGTTTTATCCTTGTCTTGGTGGACCATGCCACCCGCTACCCCGAAGCCATTCCCCTCCGAACGGTGACCGCCCCCGTAGTGGGGCGGGCCCTCATGGCCATCTTCTCCCGGGTGGGATTCCCCCGAGAAGTCATCAGCGACCGAGGGACCAACTTCATCTCGAAATACATGAAGTCCCTGTGGCAACAATGTGGGGTGACGTACAAATTTACCACCCCATATCACCCCCAGGGTAACGGTCTGGTGGAGCGATTCAACCGGACCCTCAAGGGAATGATCATGGGTCTCGAAGAGCCCCTGAGGCGTAAGTGGGATGTCCTCCTTCCCTGTCTCCTCTTCGCATACCGCGAAGTACCCCAGAAATCCCTGGGGTTCAGCCCCTTCGAACTCCTTTACGGGCACCCCGTCAGGGGGCCCCTCAGCCTGGTCAAGGAAGGGTGGGAGACGGCAGCTCCAGAGCCCCCTCCGGATGTGTTTCGATACATTCTGGCCCTCCGGAACCAGACGAGGAAGTTCAGAGAACTGGCCGAGGCAAACCTCGAGGCCAGTCAAGAGGAAATGAAACGGTGGTATGACCAGAATGCCACTGTGGTCGAGTTTCAGCCCGGACAACAGGTCTGGGTGATGGCCCCCGTGGAGCCCTGTGCCCTGCAAGACAAGTGGACAGGGCCCTTCAAGGTGGTGGAACGTAAGAGTCAGGTGACCTACCTCATTGATGTAGAGTCCCCCAGGAACCCCTTGTGGGTCCTTCACGTGAACCGCCTCAAGCCCCACTTCGCCCGGTCCGAGTTGAGCTTGCTCCTCGCCACTGACGATGGAGAAGAAGAAGAAACGGAGCCTCTCCCCGACCTCCTGTGCGTGAAAGAAAAAGATGGCTCCGTAGAGGGGGTGAGTCTCTCCTCCTCCCTCTCTCCCGAGCAGCGCGAGGACTGTCGCCAGTTGTTGGGACAGTTCTCGGACTTCTTCTCCCTCACCCCCGGCGTCACCAACTGGTGCGTCCATGACGTGGACACCGGGGACAGCCCCCCGGTACGGCACAGAGCCTACCGCATCCCTGACAGAGTCCGGGCCTGCATCAAGGCAGAGGTATCAAAGATGTTAGCTCTCAGGGTGGTCGAAGCCTCTGACAGCCCATGGGCTAGCCCCGTGGTCCTGGTTCCGAAGGCAGCCGCCCCTGGCACTGTTCTCGAGCTGAGGTTCTGCGTTGACTACCGCGGGCTCAACGCAGTCACCAGAACCGATGCGCACCCCATCCCCCGAGCCGACGAGCTTATTGATCGCCTCGGGGCTGCTCGCTTCCTAAGCACGTTCGACCTGACCAGTGGATACTGGCAGATCGCCCTCACCGAGGAAGCTAAGGAAAGATCCGCTTTTTCCACCCCAGATGGTCACTACCATTTCCGGGTGATGCCCTTCGGGATGAAGAACGCCCCCGCCACCTTCCAGAGACTGGTGAACCAGGTACTGGCTGGGTTGGAAGAGTTCAGCGCTGCGTATCTGGACGATATCGCAGTGTACAGTACCCACTGGCCCGAGCACCTCCAGCACCTCTGGGCGGTGCTGACGGCCCTGAGAAGGGCTGGTCTCACCATTAAGGCGAGCAAGTGCCAGATCGGACAAGGGTCCGTAGTCTACCTCGGGCACCAGGTTGGAAGCGGCGTCGTAGCCCCCCTCCAGCCCAAGATCGATGCCATCGTGGCCTGGGAGGCCCCCACGACCCAGACGGAAGTGCGGGCGTTTCTAGGGCTCACGGGGTACTACCGCCGGTTCATCAAGGGGTACGGCAGCATCGTAGCCCCCCTCACGGAGTTAACCTCCAAAAACCAGCCGAAGAAAGTCAGCTGGACCCCCGCCTGCCAAGAGGCGTTAGAAACCTTGAAAGATACCATGTGTACGGCCCCAGTCTTACAAGCCCCCGACTACTCACGAGAGTTTGTAGTCCAGACGGACGCGTCTGAGCATGGCATCGGAGCCGTTCTGTCCCAGTTGAACGAGAACGGCCTGGATCAGCCAGTGGCATTCATTAGCCGGAGGCTACTCCCTCGAGAACAAAGGTGGAGCACCATCGAGCGGGAGGCCTTCGCAGTGGTTTGGGCCCTGAAGAAGCTGAGGCCCTACCTGTTCGGTACTTACTTCCGGGTCCAGACCGACCACCGGCCTCTCCGGTGGCTAATGCAGATGAGAGGGGAAAATCCCAAATTGCTGCGCTGGTCCATCTCCCTCCAGGGGATGGACTTCACTGTGGAGCACCGGCCTGGTTCTGACCACGCCAACGCAGACGGCCTGTCCATATTCTTCCGCCTCAGCGAAGAGAACCCCCAAGAGGAAGGGTAGTTCTCCCCGCCTTCAGCTGGGGGGACGCGTGTTGGACCCGGCCTCGTGGAGTGGTTCGCCCCTGTCCCTCCACACCCTGTGAGTGTAGGCCTGTACCCCGAGTCCCCTGCGCAGCCTCCCCATTAGTGTAGCCTGCACCCCGAGCCTGGTCGCCCTACTCCAAGTAAACCTAGATCCCCCGAGAACCTTGACCAGGCCTGCCTTTCCCGCTCCACGCCCGGCTCCGAGCACCTAACCATGCATGCCCCACAAGGCCCCGACGCCATTTTCCCTTCCCGAGATCCCTGTCTCCCTGGGCCTAGCGTGACCCCGGCCCCAGCGAAACCCAGACTCCAAAGGCGCGCCAGTCCCGGATGGGGGGTAAAGGGCTCCCCGAGTGAGATAAGCCAGGGAGTTACGATGGCACCTCCAGCCTCCCCTGAGGGGCCGGTATCTGTCACACCTTTGGCCCTCCCCTATGGGCCAGTTTCGATCACCCCTCTGGCCTCCCCATGGGCTGGCTCCAGACCCGCTGGGCGTCTGGGAATTCCCGGGCCCATCTTTCAAAGGGATCAAAGAGCCAACCGCCGGACCCCCCCAACGACTAGCCCCCCGGGCAGGAGACCTCCGCCTGCGAAGGTCCGGAGATCAAAGAGCAAAAGGACTATAACTGGGCCCGCCCGACAACTAGCGGGCAGTTGTATCTTGGACCTGAAGCCTGCTGATCTGATCGCGGCTGACCCTAAGACGAACTCATCTGGAACATCGGAGCCCTGCTGACGCTGTCGTGGCTCAAGCTGAACTGTAACCATCGGAGCCCTGCTGACGCTGTTGCGGCTCAAGCTGAACTGTAACCATCGGAGCCCTGCTGACGCTGTCGCGGCTCAAGCTGAACTGTAACCATCGGAGCCCTGCTGACGCTGTCGCGGCTCAAGCTGAACTGTAACCATCGGAGCCCTGCTGACGCTGTCGCGGCTCGACCTCTCCAAGACCATCCGAGCCCTGCCGACGCTGTCGCGGCTCCTCACGAACTTCTCCAGATCGAGCCCTGCTGACCTCGTCGCGGCTTGAGGAGTGCTCGGGTCCGGCTGGACCATCGAGACCACCATCACGACCGCGCCGACACGACGGAGGCGAAGCAGGCGAAGCAGCCAGTACGACCATCCTCCCGTATCCCCCGGCTCGAGGATTGAGAGCTGTGTGTAGGGTACGCCTCGTACTGACCCAGAGACTAAAAGACTGTCCCGCTTCCCCCTTCCCGAATCCATCAAGACTTTGGGGTCCCTCGACCACTGTGTATATAAGAGTGCTTCCTTCGTTTATTGCTTATATAAAGAACTTGTTACTAGAATCCAGCGGTGTGGTCTGTTCATAGTGTGGTGTGAACTCAGTGTGTATGATCCTAGACTCGAAGTCCTCCCCGGTGAGGACCTCACAATCAAGACTCTGCAAGTTCTGTGGAAGAGGTGGGTCTTGGGAGGACTGGGTGAGCATAACCTGGCCCTCTGAGTGCGCCCCTTCCAACAAGACTCAACATGCCAAGACTGCTCCTGGGACTTATTTGGTATCTTGACTTTGCATTGACCTTGCTCCAGTTTCTGGCTTTCCCTCTTCCCTATGGGGAGAGAGTCTTTGTCCCTGTTCCTCCTTACTGTGTCTCCCTCTCTCCTGACCCCTCCTTTGTAATCTCATCCCACTCCTGACCCACTGAGCCTATCCGTGGCCCCCTTTGATTCGTGTCAAGCTTCCTGGGATTCCTCAAAGGGTCTAATCCCCATTTCAGTGACACTGCTGCTGCTGGGTTTACATGTCACAAGCAGCAATGCACTCTGGATCCGGTAGTCCTTATGGGAAATCTGCCAGCAGGGATGGGGTGAATTATTTTAAAGATCAATTCACTTTGTACAGGACACCTTATTGGCCATGTTTCACTGCAGCTTCCTTGGAGTCACAGTTTTTGTACCCCATTGGGGTAGGGGGAGTCCCTGGCTGTCCAGTCTGATACACAGGTGAGCAGGGGTCCCTTAGAGGGTGCCTCTTTGAATCCATCCCTGAGGGTCCTTCTGTCTCCTGCTACCGGACCTGGACACTCACTCTTTATTGAACTGACTCCCAGTCCAGCGCCTGCTCCATGAGGGATGCAAATGTCCTCGGAAGCTTGTTTCCGGTCCAGGGAAGGCATGGCTTGGCAGTTCGGGCTGGACTGTTCCCATGAGGCACAGGGTCAGACTGATTTGCATATAGCCATGTCTGAACTGGGGTGGCAGAGTGGGGTAAAGAACGGTGATGGATTAAACCCAGATCTTTTGACTGGGGGTGAGTGTTTGATTGATTCAGATGCTCCGTCCATCACCACCCCCTTTTGTACCGCAAATGTTTTTAGCCCCTCTGTTGCGGCTGTTTCCTTACCTCATCTTCTGAAAAGCACAGTCCTGCTTACTCTCATCCCGGAGTACCTGTTCATTTTCAACAAACCCAGCATGGTCCACCAATCGCCTCTTTAGAGAGCGCAGCCGTCTGCTTTGCTAACAACATCTTGGGATATCCGGAAAGCTTCCCTGGGAATGCCTCCCGCCCACTGCTTACCATTGGCTTTGTGGTTTGTAACTCACATTTGCTTGCTTTCTATTTGCTGGCTTTATTTGCTTTAGGTTGTCGGGCTTGAGTTTGTTCCTACCATTGCCAAAGCCCTATTTACTGTATTCTTCCACCAGTACAGAATTTCTGTAAACAGGCCTTGAAATCTTGTTCTGTCACATTTGCTTTGCAGTCAAAGACAGAGGTCAAATGGCAGGCCCGTCTTTCCTGGAGCTCCATGTTTACTTTTCTTTCTCTGACTTCAAAGTGAGAGGATTCATGTGATAATCGTGCTGGCTACTCAGAGGGTGCTGAACAATGTTAATTTATTTCTAGCACAAAAATTAAATGTCTGTAAATTAACTGTGCAGATATTTCAGAACATGGAAAGCACAAATGAACCACATTTTTTGGTAATTCTGAAGTGTGGTAGAAACACATATTTTAATATGATCAAAACAAATATATACACTAAGGGATGACATTTCCAAACATTGTGTATGCACTGTATACTTTTATCAGTAAACCTGTATGTATGTTCAAATGTAATGGCAATTTCAATTGAAGATGTGTTGTCAGTAATGGCAGTGCACTACCACACCTACATACTCCACTTTATCCAACTCCACTCTATTCTGCACCACTCCACAGCACTCCACACAGCACCACTTTATGCCACTGTACGCTGCGTCACTGCACTATACTCTGCACCACTCCACTCTACACCACTTTACACTGCGTCACTGCACTATACTCTGCACCACTCCACTCTACACCACTTTACACTGCGTCACTGCACTATACTCTGCACCACTCCACTCTACACCACTTTACACTGCGTCACTGCACTATACTCTGCACCACTCCACTCTACACCACTCTACACTGCGTCACTGCACTGGACTCTGCACCACTCCACTCCACTTACCTCAACACCTCTATACTCTACTCCACTCAACTCTATGCCAACACACTCTAACCCACACTACACTTCTATGATTCACTGCACTCTACACCACTTCACTCAAAGCCACTCTAATGTACTCTACACCACAGCACACTATTCCACTCTACTCTATGCCACTGCACTCTATGCCACTCTATTCCACTCTGAGCCATTCCAATCTACACCACTGGAATCTACCCTTCAACCCTCCACTCTACACCACTTTGTTCTACACCAATACACTCTACCGCAATCTAGTGTGCATGACTGCACTGTAGACCATTATACTCTACTCTGCATCACTTTATGCCACTGCCCTTTATGCCACTTTATTGTACACCATTGCACTCTACGTCACTTTACTCTGCACCATTCTGCGCCACTGCACTCTACACCAATACACTCTGCACCATGCTACTCTACACTACTGCACTCTACGACACTCTACTCTTCCACACTGCACTCTTTGGCACTGAATTCTATACCACTCTACCTGTGCCACTGCACGCTATGCCACTGTACTCTGCACCCCTTTACTCTACACAACTCTACTGCACTCTATGCTAATACAATCTATGCTACTACACTTGATGCCACTATACTCTACACTAATCCAGTCTAATCTACTGTGCATCACTGCACCCTATGACACTGCGCTCTATCCCACTCTACTATGCACCACTGCACCACTGTACTCTGTACCACTTTATTCTATGCCAATGCACTCCATGCAAATACTCTATGCCACTTTGCTCTATGCCACTGCATTCAATTACACTGCACTCTGTGACACTCTACTCTGCCAAACTGCACTCTCCATTGCTGAACTCAACGCCACTCTACTCTGCACCACTGCACTGTATGCAACTGCACTGCACTCTGGCCGATGCACTCTCTACTCTGCATCACTCTACTCTACCCCACTCTAATCTATTCTGCATCACGGCATTCCATACCACTGCACTCTACACCACTCTACTGTGTGCCACTGCACTCTACACCACTCTACTCTGTGCCACTGCACTCTACACCACTCTACTCTGTGCCACTGCACTATACACCACTCTACTCTGTGCCTCTGCACTCTACACCACTCTACTCTGTGCCACTGCACTCTACACCACTCTACTGTGTGCCACTGCACTCTACACCACTCTACTCTGTGCCACTGCACTCTACACCACTCTACTCTGTGCCACTGCACTATACACCACTCTACTCTGTGCCTCTGCACTCTACACCACTCTACTCTGTGCCACTGCACTATACACCACTCTACTCTGTGCCTCTGCACTCTACACCACTCTACTCTGTGCCACTGCACTATACACCTCTGCACTCTCCCCTGCACCACTCCACTCTACCTTGCATCAATCCACTCTATGCCACTTCACTCTACTCTGAAACAATCTACTATATAACACTGCACTCTACCCCACTGTAGTCCACTCCACTCTATGCCACTGCAGTCTATTCTGCACCTCTTTATGCCACCTCAGACCAACGCACTCTACACCAGTCTATTCTACACCACTGTATTTTACACCACACTTTATGCTACTCTACAACACTCCACTCTACAAGTCAACACTGTGTGACGCTCTACTCCATTAAACTCTAAGACGCAATATTCCATTCTATGCCACTCCACTCTGCTCCACTCTATGCCACTCTATGAATCTTTACACAACTCTCTCTATGCCACTCCATGCCACTTTACTCCATTCTATTCTACTACGCAATACTCAACTCTACTGCTCCACTCTATGCCACTCCAGTCCACGCCACTCCACTCTGACACTCTGCCATGCCACTCTACTCTATGTCACTCAACTCTACAACACTCTACTCCACTCTATGCCACTCCAGTCCACGCCACTCCGCTCTGACACTCTCTGCCACGCCGCTCTACTCTATGTCACTCAACTCTACAACACTCTACTCCACTCTATGCCATTCCACCCTCCAACACTACTGCATCCTTTGCCACTCGACTCTACGACAATCTACTCTGCTCAACATCACTCTACTCTACAACGCTCTACTCCATTCTAAGCAACACTTTCTATGCCACTCCACTCCACTCTACAGCACTCAATGACACTCTGTGGCACTCCACTCTACAACACTCTACTCTCACACTCCACTCAACTCTACTCCACTCTGTGCCCTTCCCTTCCACAACACTCCACACCACTCTATGCCATTCCACCCTCCAGCACTACTCCATCCTTTGCCACTCCACTCTACGACAATCTACTCTGCTCAACATCACGCTACTCTACAACACTCTACTCCATTCTAAGCAACACTTTCAATGCCACTCCACTCCGCTCTACATCACTCAATGACGCTCTATGGCACTCCACTCTACAACACTCTACTCTAACACTCCACTCCACTCTACTCCACTCTGTGCCCTTCCCTTCCACAACACTCCACACCACTCTATGCCATTCCACCCTCCAG
Organism: Lissotriton helveticus; assembly: GCF_964261635.1. Lineage (NCBI taxonomy): Eukaryota > Metazoa > Chordata > Amphibia > Caudata > Salamandridae > Lissotriton > Lissotriton helveticus. The sequence goes on along the minus strand of NC_136064.1, from coordinate 101,318,262 downwards.
CACTACTCCATCCTTTGCCACTCCACTCTACGACAATCTACTCTGCTCAACATCACGCTACTCTACAACGCTCTACTCCATTCTAAGCAACACTTTCTATGCCACTCCACTCCACTCTACAGCACTCAATGACACTCTGTGGCACTCCACTCAACACTCTACTCTTACACTCCACTCAACACTTTACTCTCACACTCCACTCAACTCCACTCCACTCTGTGCCCTTCCCTTCCACAACACTCCACACCACTCCACTCTATGACACTCCATGACACTCCACTTCATTCAACTCCACTCCACTCTGTGCCCTTCCCTTCCATTACACACTACTCCCTTCACGATACTCCACAACACTCTACATAGCTCCACTCTATGACACTCAATGACACTCCACTTCATTCAACTCCACTCCACTTTATGACACTCAATGACACTCCACTTCATTCAACTCCACTCCACTCTGCGCCACTCCACACCACACCACTCCGCACCACAACTCTGTACGCCACTCCATACACTCCACTGTACTCTAATTTATGACAATCCACTCTCCATTAAACCCACTAACTTTATGCCATGCTGGACAGCAGTCACACTGGTGTACAGCATGGATAAAACATATTGGCAAAGCCAATAGCTCTTGTATGAATGAAACCCATTGACTTTGCCAATGCTTGTTATTTTTTTCCGACCTATTAGATTTTCTTCTACAGTTTCACTTCTTGGCAAACAAAGTCTCTTTCCGGCCTCTGTTGTCCATCAAGCTGATTTTCGGCAGCTAATTCTCATCAGCCTAGCACCCCTCGATCTGGCCCGGTGGGTGTCACTCTCACAAGTCTCGCACCCCTCGATCAGGCCCGGTGGGTGTCACTCTCACAAGTCTCGCACCCCTGGATCTGGCCCGGTGGGTGTCACTCTCACAAGTCTCGCACCCCTCGATCTGGCCCGGTGGGTGTCACTCTCACAAGTCTCGCACCCCTGGATCTGGCCCGGTGGGTGTCACTCTCACAAGTCTCGCACCCCTGGATCTGGCCCCGTGGGTGTCACTCTCACAAGTCTCGCACCCCTGGATCTGGCCCGGTGGGTGTCACTCTCACAAGTCTCGCACCCCTCGATCTGGCCCGGTGGGTGTCACTCTCACAAGTCTCGCACCCCTCGATCTGGCCCGGTGGGTGTCACTCTCACAAGTCTCGCACCCCTCGATCTGGCCCGGTGGGTGTCACTCTCACAAGTCTCGAACCATCGGTGTGAAAGTGACACTTTCCACCCACAGGCGGTGGACACTTCAAAATGACTTGCATCCTGCTCGGGGGATTATCGTTGTGTCTATAAATATTCACATTCATGTAGGTTAGAGGATTTTTTTTCTTATGAGAAATGGCCAGCTGTTATAGAAAAACATATTTTATTGAATTTCCTCCTATAACTTGATTTTACCAGCAGCTGCCGGGGATTAAAAATGCAGATGATGTCCCAGCGGGGATGAACGAGTTGTGAGCAGAAATAGTGCAGTGGGACCAGAGATTTTAACTCCAAGCGCCCAGAGAGAATGAATATTCTTCTTTCAGTGGTCACTGTCAGCCCTCGCTGGCCATTGGCTAATGTGGAGTGAGAGCGGCCCGTCTCTGGCTTTTAAAACAATAGTAATCCAGACACAATGTGCCTGTTTATTCAAGTTTGATTCATAAAAATTGGAAGAAGTCATTTTTGGTGCTTGATGAAGGGTTGGTATGTACTCACCGCAGTAAAGGGGATAGTGGGGTTGACCAGGAAGTAGTTTTAACAGGGGTTGTACCACAAACCTAGCCAGTCGCGGCTCTAGATTCGCTCGCTTTCGTTCCCACCTCACCTACATGTGTATGTGCGTGAGTGGCCATCACTACTCCATGGCTCACCTCTGGCTCACTCACACTACGCCACACACGGAGCTTAGTATAACACGTCTTTATTCTTCTATGTGTAATCTCAAACTCAACATTCTAAACCTGCATTCACTTCACTACGCTCTAACGTTTACGTCACAGTTCTACGGAGGCCACCAGGAGCCACAAGGGTTTCGTCGTTACAAACTCACACGAAACTACATCTCCCCCTCTGTTAAATAAAAAATGTCATTTTTGTACAAACATATACACAATCATAGCTCTTCAATGAGTCTTCGTGGCGCTTAGATCCCAAGTCCTTACTGTGTCTTCAGAAGCTGGGGACAGACAGTTGAAATGTCCATGGCCGGCGTTGGTGACGTAGAAACAGCAGCAGTCGGGGGTCTTCACTCGTCTTTTCTGACCCGGTCTCTACATCAGGGCCTGACAAGCGATGAGCCACATGTCAGAAATTCAAGGAATGTCATGTAACAGACCTCCCAGGACGTTGGCCAGTCACCATGCGTCCTTTGCTGGTCACAACATGAAATGGTTCGGCATCGAAAGGAGCATCAGACTTTCGTTTTCTGTGCTGATGAACAAGCATTTGATCTCCTCTAGTGAATGTAACATCTTTTGCATGTTGGCGCTTGTCTGCATAGGCCTTCTTTTGCCTCTTACAAACTGTGGGCCTCATTTATGAGAAGTGACACATCGCTGCGTGAAAGCAGGGATGCATCACTTCTCAGTGTGACCTACTTGCGACATAATGGATGCGTCATATTTACTGTATGACGCATCATGTCGAAAGGAGTTACAGATACGTTAGTATTTCTAACGTATCTGTAGGCGCAAAAGTGACGCATTGCTGGATTGTATCACAAAAGTGATGCAACTCCAGCAATGTGTCCTTTCACATGCGCCAAGCCCCATGTGAAAGGGCCTGCGTCAGTCTTACGCCTGCTGTGAGGCAGGTGTAAGATATTTGCACCCTAGAAGTGGCGCAGTGAAATCTCATGGATTTCACTGCGTCACTTCTACGAGGCTTACTTATGTGGGAACGCCCACCCTGCATACATTATACCTGACACAGGTATAATGTAGCGCAGGGGTTTACAAAGTGACGCATCTGCTTAGATGCGTCACTTTGTAATAGGGCGCAACAGAAGGCATGTCTTACACTGCCGATGCGTCACAAAAAGTGATGCAACAGAAGCGCAAAACTGTCGCAAGGCCTCCTAAATAAGGCCCCAAATCACCGACCGACCCCTGCCCACACCACATCTTCAACAAGGCCGACTCCACCATCGCACCCCAACTCCGGAACATCATCAACGCCTCCTTCAACACCGCCACCTTCCCGGAGAGCTGGAAGCACGCCGAGATCAGCGCCCTCCTGAAGAAACCTACAGCGGACCCCACCAATCTCAAAAAATTCCGCCCCATCTCGCTCCTCCCTTTTCCTGCTAAAGTCATCGAGAAGATCGTCAACAGACAGCTGACCGCCTTCCTCGAGACGAACGGATCCCTCGACCCCTCGCAGTCCGGCTTCAGAGCCAACCACAGCACCGAGACCGCCCTCATCGCAGCCACCGACGACACCCGGACCCTGCTCGACAAGGGGGAAACAGTGGCCCTCATCCTCCTGGACCTCTCCGCTGCGTTCGACACGGTCTGCCACCGCACCCTAGTCCAGCGCCTCAGCAACATCGGTATCCAAGAGAAGGCACTGGAATGGATCATCTCGTTCCTCGCCGGAAGAACACAAAGAGTCCGCCTCCCCCCGTTTCGCTCCGAGGCCACCGAAGTCATCTGCGGCGTCCCGCAAGGATCTTCACTCAGCCCCACCCTCTTCAACATCTACATGAAACCTCTCGCAGCCATCGCACGCCAGCACAACCTCAACATCATCTCTTACGCCGACGACACCCAGCTGATCCTCTCCCTCACCAGAGACCCCGACACCGCCAGAACCTGCCTACACGAAGGGATGAAAGACGTCGCCGAGTGGATGAAGGACAGCCGCCTGAAACTGAACTCGGACAAGACGGAAGTCCTCATCCTGGGATCTTCGCCCTCCGCCTGGGATGACTCCTGGTGGCCCCCAGCCCTGGGCACCGCACCCAAGCCAACCAACCACGCACGCAACCTGGGCTTCATCCTGGACCCCTCCCTCTCGATGACCAGACAAGTCAACGCCGTCTCCTCATCGTGCTTCAACACCCTGCGTATGCTTCACAAGATCTTCCGCTGGATCCCGACCGAGACCAGGAAGACTGTCACCCAGGCACTCGTCACCAGCCGACTGGACTACCGAAACGCCCTCTACGCCGGAACCACAGCCAAGCTACAGAAAAGACTCCAGCGCATCCAGAACGCCTCCGCCGACTCATCCTGGATGTCCCCCGACGCAGCCACATCTCCAGCCACCTGAGGAACCTGCACTGGCTCCCCGTCGACAAGAGGATCACGTTCCGGCTCCTCACCCACGCACACAAGTCTCTCCACGACCTGGGCCCCAAGTACCTCAACGACCGCATGACCTTCTACACGCCCACCCGCGAGCTAAGGTCCACCAGCCTCGCCCTCGCAGCCGTACCACGCATCCGAAGAGCCACCGCCGGAGGAAGATCCTCCTCTTACCTGGTTGCCAAGACTTTGAACTCCCTCCCCATCCACCTTCGGCTGACCCAGGACCATCTCGCCTTCAGGAAACAACTCAAGACCTGGCTGTTCGAGCATTAGCATACCCCTCCCCCCAAGCACCTTGAGACCCTCCCGGGTGAGTAGTGCGCTATACAAATGGCATGATTGATTGATTGATTGATTAATGCAGGTTTCTTCCTCACTATTTGGTCTTCTGTTGGTCCATTGAGGTAACTTGGTTGTCATGGGTCTCTCGAACATCAAGGTTGCAGGGCTTTCACCTGTGGTCAAGTGAGTGGTAGAATGGTAAGCTTGAAGAGTAGAATTTAAGACAGTTTAAGTCCGAGCTTTACTAGTCCAGCACCCTGGACAGCTTTCTTATAGAGTACTCATGAAACGTTCGACAAGGCAATTGGCCTGTGGCCTAACAGGTGTGCTCTTCTGATGCTTCACATTAAGATGACTGAGAAAGTCTCTGAATTCTCAACTGTCGACAGGTGGATCGTTGTCAGACTTTAAGATTGCAGCAACACCCCATGTCGCAAAGAAGCTGTCTAATCTCTCAATGACTTTTTCTTGAGTGATAGATGAGAGATCGTCTATCAATGGAAAACTGGAATATTCATCAAAAATCACCATTAGGTGATGTCCGTTGTCAAGACGACTGAAGAAGTCAACGGCAATTCTTTCCCATGCTTGTGTTGGCAACTCTGACATGTTTAAGGTGGGAAACATCCTTAACCACGATTTTTTAAATAACGACTTACCTTAACCACGAAGAGTTAACAACGAGGAAGGCTGAGCCACGAACGAGAGAACAACGAAGAACGGAGCAACGAAGGACTGAACAACGACTTTCAGAATATCACCATCTTGCCCTCATGCTCGTCTTCCGCCTACCATCCCCTTACGCTCACTACGATTGGGCATTGAAGGAGTGATACGTCACTCATCTCTGCCCAATCACGAAATGTCTCCGGGGATAGGTTAAGAAAAACATTGCCATTGTTTTGTGTGCACACGGAATAGCGTAAAAGGTAGGATATTACTTAAAATGAAATCATGCAACACATAAAAAAGGGATTTATGGGGGGTGTGGGGGGGTTTCCCCCCACAAAAAAAGAAAAATTAAAAGAATTTCGTTGTTAAGGAAGTCGTTAAAAAAAAAGTAGTTGTAAAGAAAAGATAGTAGTTAAAACATTCGTGGTGTAGGAGGTCATGGTTCAGGCAGTCGTGCATCAGACAGTAGTTATTGAGTCATACAACCGTTTAAGGTGTGTTCAGTGGTTTGTGATGACAGGCAGTTGCATAGATGACAACCCTTCTATTCTCTTTCAATTGTCTCATCAAGATGTAGAAACCAGACTATGTCTATGAGAGCTCTTTGGTGGCAACAATTCCACGATGTCCTCCATGGGCTGCTTCCATTATCTGTTGTCGCAGACTCTCTGGAATGAGAATTCTCAAATCTCTTAGAATAATACCTTCCTGAGTAATGGGCAGTTCATCCTTGATATTTTTGAACTTCTGGTATCCACTGGTCAGAAGGTCGAGAGTGCTGGTACCAAAATTGATGTGTAATAATGTCCTTCAGTTTTAGCACATCACTATCTTGACTCGTGGCATTTGAATAAACAAAATGGCAGCAGGGGTGCTTGATTTCATGATGACATTTATGTAGGCTTCAGCTGTCTTAGAAGGGGTGCGCGAGCACTGTAGAGGCACTTGTGAGAAGTAGTCAACAGGGGTCTGATCTTTCCCTAGAACATGGACAAAGGTCTAGTTATATTCTTGCAATCCCAGACCCCAAAGTTCAATGCAAGGAGGCATTCTTTCCTTCGGATAGCCAAAGAGAGTCAGCACTGCTTGATGATCTGTGACAAGCATTGAGGGCTTCCTATGCAAGACTACGTGGAAATGTTCGCAAGCCCACATCACTGCTAAGCTTTCTTTCCCAAGTTGAGAGTAAGGACGTTCAGTTTGGGACAAACTTCGACTTGCATATGCCACAATACGTCTTCTAGCATTTGGGTGTCCACTGTGCTGTGCAAGGATGGTGTCCAACCCAACAGGGCTTTACCTCGCAGCTCTTCTGCTCGCATCGTTATCACTCCATATGATGTATGGCTTTAGGTTGCCTAGTATCGCGGAACTTCTCTTTGCAGTGTTGCTAGCAGGTTTTCGGCCAAAAAGTGTGTAGACTTCTCAGTGAAGCTTTCATTTTTTTCAAATGCTTTACATGGACTGGGGCTGCGCTTTGACTCCACTTACACAAAGCCCCGATTCTGCTCTTCGGTGGATAAACACATGGCACTCACAAGCAGTTTGCTGGATCACAGCAAACTCTGGGGAGAGCACTGACGATCTTCAGGTAACTGATCCTCTATTTCATCGCCTGTTGTATTGTCCTACCAGGCCTGGGTACTCTCCAATGACTATGCCACACACGGAGCTTCGCATAACACATCTTTACGCTTATGCGTGTAGCCACAAACTCAACATTCTAAACCTGCTTTCACTTCACTCCGCTCCAACCCTTACATCACAGTTCTACGGAGTTCATCAGAATCCACAAGAGCTCCATCTTTACAATCCCACACAACACTACAATTTGGAAAGAGCACTAATCCCCAATGCGCTGACAGACCAATGGGGCACCCTTTCATACAGAGAGATATTCAGATACTTGAAAACAACTAGTAGTGGTGCTAGGTGCATTTTAAAAGTGGTGAGGCAGAAAGCTTTGTTTGAATGTAAAATACGAGTGAGCAGGTATCGAACACTGGTTGGGGTGGGAGAGCGAGTGCAGGAAGTGTTATTCCTTGCAATTAAATTTCAGAAAAGATGCGTGCAAATTTCAGCCAATATAACTTGAGAGAGTTTGCAACAATGTTTTGAGGAAAAAAGGGGCAAATGGACTCACATGGACTCATCACTCTCCCTGTACTTAGGAGACACATCACTCACATAGACACATTGCTCCATTCACCCTGCACTCCAACAAACACTCCATTCACCCTGCAATCGCAAGAGCACACCATTTGTCCAGTGCATGCACACCACTCACCCCGGACTCAAGAAGGTGTACTACTCCTCCAGGGCAATCATTAAGTCACACAACGCACCGTGCAGTCAAACAGGCACACCCTTCACCCTGCACTCATACAGTCTCGCAGCTCACCCAGAGGACTCTCATTACTGACCCTGCCCTTCTACATGCACACCACTCTCCTTGCCCTCATACAGTCACACAAGTCACGCTGCAGTCATAAACGCACTCCCTTCACTGTGCACTTACACAGTCACACTCTTCACCCTGCACTCATACAGTCTTTCCACTCACCCAGTGGACTCTCATTACTCATCCTGCCCTCACACATGCACACCACTCATCCTGTCCTCATTCAGTTACAACACTCACCATCCACTGGGCATGCACACAGACCCCATACAGCAGCGCCACTAAACACAACGTGCTCCCCCATCCACTCATGCAGAGCCCAGTGAGAGTACTCCTCCTGCGGTGTGTTATGGAGAGGGTTTTGCTGTAGAGGCCAAGCGGAGGAACACTAAGGTGGCAGGAGTTCCAAAGGCTGTGCTGACGGAGACCGCATGGAAGTGCCTGTTGGGGGCAGAGGAGGAATGTTTTGTCTCTCTCCAAACATGCCTGCTCAGGACCATGAACTGTAAACAAAATATCAGACTGGAAAACCCAGTGCAGTAAACATAGCAGTAGACTATGATCATATGAAATACAACAAAGAGTCCTGCGGAGCTGCTCAAAGCTTCCAATGTACTTAAAAACCATGTAGTGCACATCTATCTTTCCCACCTCTTCACCACATTCTGAATCGCTGAAACCCCTAACTTGATATCACACCTCAGTGATCATCACTCACAACATGGAAACACTTCTCAAATAGGAGCAGAAACAAAGACAGCATCCTGTTGGCCACCATCACCTTCTCCTGCAGGCATCCCAGCCATATCACCACACCCCTCCCCCCCACACCACCACCACAATGATGTACACACTCTAACTTGGATGATGATTTCCTTTGTCCCTCTGCCTTGGCGTTGAAATTGGAAGTGTTCAGCGATGCCTGTGTCAGTAGGATTGGGAGGTCTCAGTCAAATGCAGCATATAACAATTTAAAACTCTTTCAAACATTACCAGGCCTGTATAGAATTCCTTCTAGTCTACTCTGGACAGAATGTATGAGCATGTGGGGGCTTTGGTAAGAAGGCCAGCCCAGTGAGCGACTGGAAAATAAAGGCCTGTTAAGGTTTACTTACTCATTAAATTTAGTATGCATCTAAATCTCAAGCATGTTGGATATTTTACAGGGAAAAAAGTTGCAGGTTGTGGTTGGTGGCCATTTGTATAGGCATCCAGTGTGCTTTTGCCATAGCTTTGCATGTGTTGTTGTTCTATAAATATGTTGCTGCCATGCCTCCTTGCTTGCTGGTTCACCATGTGGCATTGGCAGGCAGCCATTGTGTGTGTCCAGCCAGTGTGGCCCTTTGCCATATGCTTGCATGGATGGTTGAGCAATGAGATAGCAGTTTAATAAATAAAAACAAATGATATGCTTGAAGATAAAGTCACTTATTCATAATTTTCTCAGTTGTAATTTTTTTCAATTTTAGTTTTTTTCTCCGCTTTCAAAGCATCTGGCATTATTGAATCAACCCCATGTCTCCTATAGGAGCCCAACAGCAATCATTGTGTAAGGAATATTCAATTGTCAATGAATTTGTCAGCTGCACCTCCCTGCGTGCAACATCCCCCATGATGCATTGCACATAAAGTAAACAGTTACTGCTTTATTGTTTTGTTGTTGTTGCTCTTTCTAATCCTTCCTGAGTGTACATTCACCATGAAAGTTTATGTTGGTGTAGTTTTCCGTTTTAGGAATAAACACTGACTATATACAATTGTGTATTATAATAATTATTTATAATAAGTTAAATAACCACTTGTTTGTTTGTACTACTACTTGAACTGCAACAAGGCCACTTTTCACTGATGTTTTTCTCGCTTTTTTGCTTTTAGGTTCACAAAAGAAAAGACATCACCCACAGTACTGCCAGACAGAAGGCCTGTGCACGACGTGACGCCTGACTGACTACGCAACACATTCATCTCTTCAGCTTGTTGTGAAGCTAAGTGCCACTGCCAACTGACAGCTTTAAGATGGCCCCAAAGATAGGTGCTGCCAATAAAGTGCTGCCCCAGCTGAGACCTGCACCAAATCTTGCCTCAGGAGAAGCAGAGAGGAAATCGATGACATGGCAACCTACCTCCAGTTTGTCTCCAGGTATTGGCAGTGGGCTGGTAAAAAAGTACTCTTCCCCAGTTTGGGACTTTTTTACAGTTAGCAAAAAGGGGAGCACATTTCAGTATGCACCATTTGCCACACAAATGTTTGTTGCGGTGAGCCTGGTACACATTATGGCACTGGAGTCCAGACAGCCCATATTAAAAAACACCACACAATCAAGTAGGAGGGGTACCTTAAAAAAAATGCTGAACGTGGCGGTGGTGGTGGGGAAAACCAGGGAACATCAGCTATGAGTCCAATCATGGTGGAAGGTTGCGGAAGAAGAGGGTGACATCTTCATGAAAGTCTGCCTTATCTCCAGCAGTGCACCAGTAGACTCACCTGCCTCAGCAATTTCACAATGGTACAAGAAGACTTAGAGTAATTTGAAGGAGACACTGCGGACTACAGTGACTGCCCAACTACCACGAAGTACATTGACTCTAGCACTAGCATTTACTTCTCAAAAAACACCCGTGTCAGTGCCCCAAGAAAAGACCAAAATCCAGGCTATGATTATGGGCATGTTTAGGCAGGAAGGGCCCTACGAGCGAAACCATTCAACCGCATGTTTGTACAATCAGAAGCTGGAAAAAATGTTAGCGCTGGACCACCTCCCTTTTTCATGTGTGGAAGGAGTGGGATTTTTAGAATTTGTGGCAACCATCTGCCCAAAATGCAAGGTACCAAGTAGGACCTATTTTGCCAGAGTGGCTGTTCCAAAGCTGCATCACGATGTGCTGCAGTTGGTTGAACAAGCTTTGCAGCAATGTGTTGTCACATTATCCACCTGACGATAGACATGTGAACCCGTTGGCAGGTGACCGATTACATGTGCATCACTGCACACTGGATCTCTTTTTCAGGGATGAAGCAAAAGATATCTTCTGGTCTTGGCCCTGAAGAAAGTTTTAAAGTGTTCGGCGGCATGCAACAGTGGCCATGTTCGCCATGGAAAAATCACATACAGCTGTATCTCCTACAAGACCAGGTAAAGAAGGCACCTCAAAGGTTTGCCCCTGCAGGTGTGAATGAAAATACAGAAGCATTTGCTTTGGTTGAGAGCTTAGTTCGGTGCTTGGCTTTTTACATAAGGCTGCAACATGACATCATTGAGTCCAAAGAGTACATATGTGCCACACTACTTGATGCACTTTACAAAAAAATTCTGCCAACTTTCATCCCTTTTTCTGAAGAGGATATTTTAAAAAACAAGAGGTGAATTGTAGAGCAAGCTGCAAACTTCGAAGAAGAACGGTTGCAACTTCGAGTCACACCCCGCAGTTCTGGGGTGCCGCCATCCATTTCCAGAGAGGGCAGTCTTTTCTCACAATAGCCAACAATATCAACCAGAACACTGGAAATAACAGCAAAAGAAGGACCGGACCCAACCTCAGCACCGTATTGGTTTTAATTGGCAGGGCTCAAGTCCAGTGCAGAGGCGATGGCAAAACGGGTAGAGCATGTGGCAGCACCAATGACCAGGATGTACCAGGAGAATCTGTATGATCCAAAAGAGGTCTATGTGGAAAAAAATCCATTGATGTACTGTTCTGGGAAGATGCGCCAGTGGCCAGATCTTAGCAGGCTGGCAATAAATTATCTGGCTTGTCCTGTCACCAGTGTGTCTGCTGAACATGCATTCAGTGCAGCTGTTGCAGTCATCACAGACCAGACCAGTCTCTTGCCTCAAAATGTGGGGAGATTGACTATGATCAAAAATGAATCAACATTTTGTACCATAGAATTATACCGTTCCTGAAATAGCAGCACAGGAAGAGGGTGATTGGTCTGAACTGGAATAAAATGTGTTAGCTGACCAACTTCTATGTGAAAGTCTGAGGATGAACTTCCAGGACTAAGTATGCCACAGCCCCCAAAGAACTTTTCAAGTTTTCTTGTTCAACGTAGTTTTTCTTGGCAAAAATAATGTTTGAAAAATTTGCTTGTGTAACATTATTAATTTCATGTCCAGTTCAGTTCATACACTTTTATTCGATTTGAAAGTACAAATCATACAAGCAAACATTTAAAATACAAAACCTTATATATACAAAATGACTCAAAATATTCACGAAAGTTGTGAGTAGAAGATGGGCATATAAAACATATGCATCAGTTAATGGGCAACAATTAATAGTTTAAAAATACTAGCAATAAGAGGTTTATACAGATGGATCATATATGTACAGACAGGAAATCAATCTATTTATCACACCAAGTGAAGTTTCCTGGCAGCTGTACATTGAACCAAACGGAGTCCGGACGACTCGGATGGGCATAGAAGGATAAAAATGGAGTGTGAACAAGGACAATACATACTGTGGTCATAAAACACAAATGATAATTTCCACATTTACAAAATATATTTAAAACTTTTGTGTACAGACAGGTATGTATAGAATAAATTGGTAGCAGTACTATACTTTTCCTGGCAGCTGTACATCTTAAAAAAGTATAATTAACATGATACGATATCAAAAATATTTTATATACAGTATATACAAGTCGTACGGTACAGACAGGAATGTATACGGATGTTACAACACTATACTTTTCCTGGCAGCTGTACATTTTAAGATAAAAGTGGCCACAAAAAAGCAAATGTCCACATTCTCCAGTGAGGATATTAACATCAGTGCAGTCTTTGTGGATCGGGTATTATATTTTATAAAAATGGGTTTAAGGTATTTTACCCTAAGTGAATGATAAAATTTACAAAAAAGTAAAAAATGACAACAGCTCTGGCGTGAGGTATTGTCACACGGGCAGGAAGTCTCAGATTTGGCTTTCTGAATTGGGAACGCAACAAGGTGATGTACAATGCCCAATCTGACACGGGTTAATACAAATTGGTGGGATGGGCGAGTTACGTTCACAAGGTAGGGTTGAAGCCCCGGAGTTAAATTCAGATCCTTATAGAATTTTACGGTGGCGAGCTTACCATGCTCTTTTTCTCGCTCAGCCTTTTTAAAATTTAAGAACGTTTGCTTGATTACTTTTTTGGGAATAGCGACTGCCAACTCTGGTTCCAGAAAAACATTAATATCAAATAGAAGATTATACCAGAATTGAATGTATCTCAGCCACTGTATACGTATTGAGTGGTCCAAACCTATACAATCAAGAATAATCTCTTGAGTGAACCGAGTCTCCGGCTTAGCCCAAATAGAACGCCACAATAAGAGTGGCAGAACGGCTGCTAAGTCCGATATAAACTCGATCCCTACCTCGTCATGGATCAGTTGGATGGAGGCGGATGGAGGGACACATAGTAATCTCTTTAAAAACTTGTTTTCATCAATTTGAAGTGATGGATCTTCACTATGGCCCCATACACCTGCCCCATACAGTGCAGAAAAAACACAACGAACGTTATATATATTAATCATATCTGAGATGCTTCTCGATCCAAGTTTAGTGGCAAAACGAAATATGCTGCTGGTGGTCCGCAGCATTTTCAGTCTAATGTTATCAAATTCAGCGGTCCAGGACCCACTGTTGGTATAGGTGATTCCCAAATAACAGAAAGTTTTAACGTGTGTCATTTTGTCACTGTCCAGGAAAAAACTATGCTTCATCTTATTTGCGGCCTGCCCGCATGACATAACATACGTCTTAGATTTGTTCACACAGAGTCTCCTGTTTTTAATAAACAACATAAAACTATCGATTAGGCGCTGGAGGCCAATCTGAGTACGGGATATAAGAACAGCGTCGTCCGCATAAAGTAAAAGTGGGACTGGTTTACCACCAATCAAAGGTGCGTCCGCGGAAATGTCAACCAGGATACGGTCAATGCCATTGATAAAAAGAGAAAATAAAAGGGGGGCCAAAACGCAACCCTGGCGAATTCCCCTTGAAACTTTAAAGAATGGGGTGCATTCGCCTAGGGTGCCATAACGGACCTTGCAGGAAAGTTTTTCGTAAAGCCTGGCTAAAAAGTGGACAATTTCCTTCGGTGCCCCAGACTCTAACAAAACCTCCCAAAGAATAGCATGGTTAACTAAATCAAACGCGCTGCTCAGATCAGCAAAACATAAAAAAAGGTTGCCATTTTTGGCCACAGTATATTTGTTAATAATAAGGTCCAAGTTAACACATTGTTCCAGGGTGCCCATACCTTTCCGGAAACCATATTGCACTTTAGTTAAAATATTCAAATCAGTTGCCCAAGTTTCTAACCTTTTGAGCAGAATCCAACTCATAACCTTCACTGACGCATCCAGCAAAGAAATTGGCCGGTAGTTGGAGGCCTCGGATTTGCTACCTTTCTTGAATAGGGGAATTATAACTGATTGTCCCCAAGAAGGAGGGAAATTGTCTTCGGCCGCACAATTAAAAATCCTCACCAGGATGGGGACCCACAAATTCGGTTCAGCTTTTAACAGGTCAATGGGAACCCCATCCGGGCCTGGGGCTTTTCCTCCTTTACTATTGGAAAGCCCTTCATAGCCTTCCTCCAATGTTACTCCAATGGGAAGGGGTATCCAAGGTGAAACCTCGGTAATTGATACCTCTAGGGATATCCCTTCCGGGTTAAAGATGTTAGTAAAATGGGTAATCCAGTCATTACATGCTACATAGGAAGTTAATTCCGGGGTGTCATCTTTATTGAGAAAAGGGCTGTTAATTGTATCCCAATATAATTTGCAGTTTTTGGTCTCCACTGCTTCCTTTAACTTATCCCAAGCTTCACTCTGTAAAATCTTTTTTCTGGTGGTAATTGCCATTTTATAGTTGGCCCTAAGAATTTCATGTCAAATTTATGCTGCCCCACATTGTTATATGAGTCACATATACATTGCTGGATTGCAGTTGGACCAGTGTGCATTGAAGAAGCCTCCACTATTTCTTCATGACATTGGGGACAGTGCCTGCCCCCCTCGTATGCCTATTGCCTAATGCCTATCCGTTTTTGCATCACTTAGTACTAGAACGTCTGCCCCATAAAATCATGTATTCTGTACAGGACTGCCTGCCTATAACAAATTCCAATGTGTTGCCGGCATCAAAGATGATGCATTGAATACCAATGCCTGAACTACCCATGCTTGCCTTGGATTGGATGAGGTAACTTCAACTATTGCAACGGTGAGTAACTGCGTGAGTGATGATTTAAGTTGATTGAAGTCATTTGGTGGCAGACACTCAGGGAGGGTGTGTGTTGTTGAGCTGTAATATGGGAAATTGATTATTGATCTGCATTGTTTGGGGCTTAAGTGATGGGTGCCTATTTTATTTTCCCTGTAGGTGATGATGATCAGCCCTCTCACACTTAGCCAGATTTAATTAATTAATTGCAGGGGTGTTCTTTTTTTCTGGTTCTTCAGACACGAGTACAGTCAATTTAGTTATCACATAAACGGGGTTACTCGGAATAACTCAGGACTCAGCTTCAGTTTAAAGGTAAAACAAGAGTCTGAGGCCTAGTACTACACAGTTCTTTGGAATAGAGAGAGGTGTGTTTGTGAAATGCTGCTCTGTGTGTGTGTGTTGGACTTGAGATAAAAGTAAAACTCTGAGCACCCTGCTTGTTTTATTTTGCTGTGAATCTTCTTATCTTGATATACTCCTCATGAAGCTTACCTTCCTTCTGACCTTCTCCTTGACTCTAGAATACAGTTTCTCTTTTACAATCTGCAGGCCTTCTTCTAGTATCCTTCACAAACTAAAGGCAAAAGCTAGATGAGCTCTATAACACTTCTGCTTACCTTTCAGACCAGTGCAGAGAGGCCACAAAGAGTGGGCATTCCCGAGGAGAATGCAGACGCACCATCCAATTTTGCAATACAGTATTATTTTTCATTTAACAATCATGTTAACTAAGAGAAGAAGTGGGTGGGTTCACTCCTTAACCTAGAAGACAGAACATTTGGATATATGGTAAATTGGGACTCAGCCCAGGGCAGAAGGTCTGTTTGGAATGCATGTATCTGTACTCTGTCATGCCCGTTCCTTTGTTTCCTTCTAATAATAGGTTGATGGCAAATTATTAACCCTGGGTGGGTAACTTCGCGGCACCAGCAGATTTTGCAGAGAGTTGCCTACTCCGCGCTCCATGGCGAACGCGGAAATAGGCAAAACCTTGCCTCCGTGGTGGAGCGGAGTTAGCCGCTCCCTCCCCCTTCTAAATACTTTAAAAATTATAAAAAGAAGGCACTCACCGTGCCGCCTCCTCTGCCTGGCCGCTCTCCTTCCTCCTGCTCCTCTTGCATCCTTTTTCATAAAAAAACTACGTTGTACGTCTTGAGGGTGTGCATGCACACGTGCAAGATGTACAACGTAGTTTTTTTTCAATGAAAACGGACATGAGGCGGGTAGGAGTGGGAAAGAGTCCTTAATAACTCAACCACTGATGTGGCTGGTAAAGCTGGGGGGGGGGGTTCATCTCACAGTCATTTTTGATGACAACAATGAGCGACGCCATGGCAATAGCTAGTGATCATAGTAAATTGAAGAAATATGGGACATACCAGTGCCCGTCCCTGCTGCCGCTTCTCCCCCTCCAAGAACTGAGCCGGCATCACCGATATATTGTGTGGCTTGAATTTAAAATATTACGCATAGTTTTCTTTAGATCCCAGATACGCCATCCCAAATACAACAGTGATCAAGCAATGCATCACTACAGCTTAGTTAGAACTTACCTTCCAAATATCACTCTGGGCCTTTGATTGGTTGGTTCACAAAGTTAGACAAGCCTGGCATGGAATAACGTTCATTGATAAACCTATGGGTTTGGATGGCAAATGGAATGTGAGTGGAACCTCATACTGTTGGTCCAGCCTTGCTGCACAGTCATTGAAAACTGGGGTGTAGTGTAACTATGAATGAATGGGTCTGCAGCCCACTACACTGAGGGGGGCTGTGGTCCATGATGACCATGGTCACTGTCACGGAACTGTGTTAGAGCTAGGCATAAGCAGCAAAAGGAAAGCCTTCTGAACAAACATACATGGTGATTTTTTTAAATTTAAAAAATACTAGCTTACTTTGGCCTGCTATCTGAATCTACACCAATCGCAATAGATAGCACCAACATTCCAATAGACAAAATATACCCCAAGATTCTATGGTCCGTTCTTCCCTAAGAAGTCCAAAACAATCATAAAATTACTTACTGGGATCTGCAGAGCCCTCGGCAGCTGGTGGTCGGCGCTTGCTGACCAGCTTGCCCCAGACCCTTCGAATCGTCCTTCTTCTTCCTCTTGGGTGATGATGAAAGAAATAAAGAAGATAAATAAAAATAGATTTGTGATTCTAATAATTATCTCCACAAAATATTTTATGAAATGCAGTCACTACGCTACACTAGATCACCTATAGTACCACTAGTTTTTTCAACTCAAGTCTATCGACTGTCATTAAATCCATAAACCAAATCTCCTTAACAAAAACTACATATTGCAGTTAATGATCTTTGATTGTATTCTGTTCCCATTTCCCAACACCCTTGATAAGCCAACTCACTCTCCTTTTTTGCAGTGCATAGACGCATGCATACTTCACATCATCGCTGTGAATTCAATTAAATAAATAACCTTGAACTGTAAGAGCTACATAAACAAAGTCACAGAGAGAATGCGCTACTCAGTGATTCACCATAGTGACAGAAGAAACAGTCTGCAGCTGCTTCTTTAACAATCAGCATAAGCGAGCGCCTGATGACTGTGATTAGGTAGTGGCACCTGCCTAGCAGAAACTAGAGACTGGATCACACAATTATTATAATATTATACCAGCGTAAACTCTACTAAAAACCTAACTTACCTCTGAGTGTGAGCAGCATGCCTTTCAGATTTTTTTTAGCATTGTAGAACACAGACACAGCAAATAATTAATACTCCCCCGGAATCTCGACACCTAGCAGGTCGAGCAAGTCCTGCTCCCTGTCAAGAATGTCGGTCCAGCGTTGCCTCATCTATTATCAAACAAAGATATCAAAACAAAGATCCAACACACACATCCCCATACCCACAATTCTTACATACCCTCTGAGGCTCCCAACACACAACAACAGAGGTTCCGTCCCTAACAACCTCAGAAAAGTTCCACTCACCCTAGAAAGCTCGACAACCCTTCTCTCTCCCAAACTCAAATGCATCCTACTCAATTGCAGATCGGCCCAGAGACATTCCTCCGACATCGCTGATCTCGTCTCAGCTAGGGATCTGGACGTAGCCATTCTAACGGAAACGTGGCTTACTGAAGCCTCTACCCCGATTATGGACATACTAGTCCCCCCTAATTATCACATCATTAGGCTAGACAGGTCCCCTGGCAAAACGGGCGGGGGAATTGCATGTATCTTTAGGAGCAACCTTTCCGTTACTAAAGTCAACTCCCCCTCCCTTTCCTCCTGTGAACTCCTATGCCTCGACATCACCAGTGAGGGCAAACAAGTTTGTGCTCTACATCTCATCTATCATCCGCCTGGGGACAACCTCACATTCACCCAACAACTCATGGACATGATCACTTCCAATGCCGGTCGGCAGACCACCCAAGTCTACCTGGGCGACTTCAATCTTCATTGGAACGATCAGAAAGACACAGTGGTGAATAGTCTCAAAACGTTCCTGAATGCGCTTGACCTCACCCAAATATGCGATAGACCAACACACGACAAAGGCTCGTTAATTGATCTCATCATCGCCAAAGAGAACTCTACACAACTGGAGGCAATACAACCGTGCGACTGGTCAGATCACCACATTATCACCTTCTTTATCAACGAAAAAGTTAAACCGAACCCAGCTCAACCAATCAAATCCAAAACATGGAAAAGGGACATGAAGAATCTTAACCCCTCTACTCTGCCTCCACACATCGGCAATCTCCTCCTCCCCCCCTCAGGTGCCTCGGATGTTCAATTACTGACCGACCACTACCTTGACTCTATGTATACAATAGTCAATGAAGTCGCCCCACTGCAACTGAAGAGAGTCTCCACCAAAATCTCTAACCCCTGGTATGACGAGAGACTCAATGAAGACAGGCGTACTATGCGAATGGCAGAGCGCACCTGGAGATCGAACCCTTCAGCACTGCACCTCAAAAGGCTCAAGAACAAGAGAAATGCCTACTTCAGGAAAATAAAGCGCACAAAGTCGGACTTCTTTAGCCGCCAGTTGGACCTATCAAAAAACAGGCCAAGAAAGTTGTTCGAACTAATCAAGACTCAAACAAAGCCACAACCCTTACAATCAAACGGCACAACAAGCGAAAGCCCACACTGTGAAGCCTTCTCTGCTTTCTTTAAGCTAAAGACTGACAACATAAGAAATGATCTCATCATGGATGTAAGCCGATTCACCAACCACACCAGGATGTCCAACACTCAACCTAAAAACAATGCATCTTGGCTATACTTCGATACTTATTCGGAAGAAGCAATACACAAATTGCTCTGCACCTTGAAGCCCTCTAATCACCTCACTGACCCCCTTCCTGCTAATGCTGTAAAAGACTTCATCCCATTGCTCCTCCCTCTCTGGACCAAAATCATCAACAGCTCCCTTCAACAAGGTCTCATTCCAGACTCCCTCAAGGTGGGGCAAGTCACGCCTATACTCAAGAAACCTACCGCTGATCCGTCTGACCTAAACAATTACCGACCTATCACCAATATCCCCACCCTGGCAAAACTGCTGGAGAAATGTGTCCAACTCCAACTAACTAAACACATTGATCAATTTGACCTCCTCAACGCTCATCAATCAGGCTTCCGAGCAAAACATAGTACGGAAACAGCTATGACACACATAATTGATGACGCCCTCCAAATACTTGATCGCAATGAGTCCTGCCTCCTCATCCTTCTTGACCTCTCTTCAGCATTTGACACGGTCAAACATGAGAACTTGCTGGAGCTGCTAAGCACTAGAATGGGTCTATCGGGAACTGTTCTCAAATGGTTTTCGTCCTTCCTTCATAACCGGTCGCAGAAGTTCAAGATCGACAATATGCTATCTACACCTGTGCCTGCAGATCTAGGTGTTCCACAAGGATCCTCCCTCTCCCCCACACTGTTCAACCTCGTCATGGAACCGCTCGCCACCTTGCTCCAAGCTTCCAATGTCCAATTCCATATGTACGCCGAAGACACACAACTTTACCTTAAGTTACAGTCCCCGGATGATATCAAACATCTGAATTCCACACTTATTAACACTCAATCTTGGCTGGCCGATAATCACCTCAAACTAAATGCTCTGAAAACTGAGTTCCTACTCATCTCACCCCCGGCGAAAATTTCCACCGCCCAAACCTGGCTCAATAACCTAACAGCACTCAATGTCCAACCTACCATCGTGGATTCGGCGAAATCCCTAGGCATCACACTCGACGCCAAGCTCAACATGCAGCAGCACATTAGCAAAGCCACAAAAGGAGCTAACTTCCAAATCAACTCACTGAGGAAAATTAAACCCTTCCTCCCTGCCGAAGACTTCCAAACTGCTGTACAAGCCTTAGTCATCCCGCGAATAGACTACGGAATTGTGGCCCTCAGCGGACTCCCGCTATCCACAACGGCACCCCTAAGAGCCTCTCTGAACGCTGCTGCGAGACTCATTACTGGCTCAAGAAAACACTCGCATATATCCCCAGATTTAAAGTCGCTTAAATGGCTGCCTTTTGAAGCCAGAATACAGCTAAAAATTGCAGTTATGACACACGCGGCCTTGCACCACAAGGCACCCAACTACCTCGCTCAAAAGTTGTCTATATCAGGAGGTTCGAGATCCAATAGAAGTACAAAAAATCTACTCCTGAAACCTCGTAGATTCCGGAAAGAGAAAACATACAAGCGCTCCTTCTCAGGAATGGCACCCAGGATCTGGAATGCGCTCCCTCCTGAAACCAGGCTGATCTCCTCCACTGCACTCTTCAAGAAAGAGGTGAAAACCATCCTTCTGGCCAAGATCTCCTGAACTTTATAAGTACTGGATCAGAGACTCTGCCTCGCTGTGTATCACTGTGTATCACTGCTCACCTTGTCCATTGGCACTATACTTCTACTTGATTATGACACATAACATAACATAACTACGCTACCTCTTACCCTTACTACCGACCAACATATGATACACTTTGGTCCACTGAACCACCCTCACGATGCCCCACTCAGTGTTCTCTCTAGCCTAAGAACTTGGTATAAGCCATTCACACATCCTAGGTTTACCTGAAAACCTCTGCAGTGAGATTAATGACTTGTGCAGTCTTATATTACTTGTCTACTTGATTGTATATTGATATGTTTTCTGTACGTTATTATTATCCTACTATGTTGGTGACTATTGTACTGCTCCCATTATCCCTGCTCTTTCCTGCTGCCCCTACCCATGTATCTGTGAAGCGCTCTGATATCTGTAAGGATCTTGGTCGCGCAATACAAAACTTTGAATAAATAAATAAATAAATAAATATTAGGTGGTGCGCCGAACCTCGCTGTGGAGCCACACGCACCAGATCACCGTCCCCACTGCCGCCGGTGCTCCCGCAGGGTGTAGCGGCTGCCAGGCCTGCCGCCTGCTGCCAGCATACAGGGGCGGTGGTGCTGCACAAAAAAAAACTAGTGCTGCCACCTCCTCCTCTCCAAAGATTGCCCGGGGCTCGACCCCTGGGCGGTGGCACCATCCTCATAGGAGCTGTCCCTCTGCCATGGCTGGGGAAATCAAATAAACTAAGACGGGAAAGGTAAGGAAAATAAAGCAGAAATAAATAAGGAAAGGAGTAGGGGGAAAAACCTAAGTCAAAAAGTCACAAAAATATGCAAAAATTTAAGCAAAAATGTAAAATACACAAACAGGAAGATGCCCACTATTGTAAAAAGTTAAAATTAGAGGTAGAAAAGTAATAAAGGAGGAGGATCACAAAGATTAACAAGAGATAAAAAATTAGGCCCTGCACCATAAAAGAGAGCAGAAAAACAGGAAGCGGCACCCATGCGGACCGTGTGGTGTTGTTCACACATGATGTATTATGCGATCATACTTCAGGACGGTGTAGCACTGTTCCAACACAATTTTGGAGCACGTAGACGCACTCCGCATTCCCAGCGCAACGCAAGCAAGCACAACGGCAAAGTCTGGCCGAACGCGGAACTCCGATTAGCGCATCAGAATTGTTTTTGCGACTTTGTGGAAGTCCGCGTAGTGTGACTCGGCACACTCTGCTCACGCCTAGTAACTACCCAGTGCCACCCAACTAAGAGTAGAGATTCACTTGTGGGAACCCAGGACACGGGGAACCTGGTATGCGTGGTGCACATTGCCACAGGACTCTGTTGTGCGCATGCAGGATAACTGCTTGTGGAAAGAACTGTGTACCTTCCTGAGTTGTGGCTGGTCAGGTACGATGACCTGCTGACATGTGAAGTGGTCTCCCAAGGAACAGTTGACTGGTATCCTGTTCTCTCAGAGGTCACAGGAATATAAAAGATCTCCTATGAGGGCCCACTCCTTCTACCGGTGACATCTGGAGAGCGGTGCCTTCCAAGGGTTCATATCACCTGCTGAAAGCTGTACAGGGCGGTGAGAGCTTGGAACTACAGAATCATGTCTGAAAACCAGAGTGCTTAATGCGAAGCTCAAGAAGTTGCCTGCATCTGTGGAGAAGTGGTTCCTGTACTGCATAGCGTCTTGTTGGTGGTGAGTGGATTCACTGGTTGCAGGATCCAAAGAGGCCTGTTTCGTTGACTGTACTGCATTTCTCTCATGCACTACACCGACTGCATGCTCATTGCTTGTGGTGTCCGATTCACAGGTTGTGGCCCTCGAATGTGGGGGATGCACCCATTGCAGAGTCTCAGTCTACCTTGTGAGGCTTTGCAGAACCTGTGCCTGTGGATGCAACCGGAATCATCAGGTGCAACCGACATCAAGGTGTGCTGGACCTAGTGCCTCAATTCCAGGGAGGTACAGAATTGCACCTCTACCTCATGTAACCTGAAGTGTCGGGTACGACTCATCTCATCATGCACCAGGACCTATGCCCAGATTGATGGGGCACAACCCGAATCAGCATGTAGCTGATGGGGGGCCTCCTTAAGCCAAGAGTCTCCCTTGCGTGTTGTTCACTGGCCCCATCACAGTGGACCAACTGCCCTCTCCCCAACTGGCCAATCCAAAGACATTGTCATGTCAGGTAGGATTGAGAGGAATTGACTAGGCTGGAGGGATGCTTCTGAGAAGGTTCTGGAGCATTTCAAGAGACTGCGTGACCCCCCCGTGCTTTGCAGAACTGGGCTGGTGCCAGAAGGCCCTGGTGTACCCCTGGTTGTGATGAAGTGTTGCTCTTAGGCCGTTTCTGCTTTGCAACTTGTTGATGAACTTCCTGAGTGGAGTCAATATCCCCCTGTGTTTGCGTCTACCTCTTGTTTATCCTTACTGTCTACCCCGCCTGCTTTCCGGGGACCCAGACGAGGTGTGACCACAGCCATGAGTGGCCTTTTGTCCGAAGGGAGAGGCTGGTGAACTTCTATACAGGGTGTCTGGGGCAGTTGGTATCAGTGGCCCCACATCAGGGTGTTGGGTGTGTATGTATCTGAACGTGCCTGTACAAACCAGGCTGGTACCGATCGCATCGCGTAGCCGTGCCAAGTGAGCATGAGTGTGCGGGAGTGACCATCTGTGGACCACCTGTGCTTCAAGACACTGGTTGGCGGGGTTGGTTATACTTTGTTCTTATGCCAAAAGCACTTCACCTCTTAACAGTGGGTTTACCTGCGTGGTCTTATCCCGTGCTGCCGCTAAAAGTGTTATAAATCTGTGTATGTACATATTACAGATATTGTTGTATCCCAGGGAGCACCCTATAGCCGTGTGAAATTGCATTATTAGGATTGTGAGGGTGGGCCTGGGGTTGTCAACGTGTCGCACTGCAGAAGGGTGCTGTGTGGGGATTAGAATAGGACTTTTCCCATGTGTGCATACTATCGAGATCTGATCAACAAGAACGGGGCCTAGTACTGCTAGTAATATTGCCAGGTGTGATTGATGCCCCAGATTCCATGGTATTCATGTTGCATCGTTTAATGTGTGTGTTGGAAATGGGATCCCTGGCTGGCCAGGGCTTTCGCCAAAGTCAGTCAGAGACCACCACTCCCAAGCCAGGGCAAGGGAGTTACACGCCAAGATAACCCCTGCTCACCCTCTAGGTAACGTGGCGCGAGCAGCAAGGCTAAACTTGGAGGCGATGTGAGTTAAGTGTTTGCGCACGCACCCCAGCAACAACACCCAGGACCATCCACAAAGGAAACTCCACACAAGGTTATATAAAAATAGCCTTTGTATTACACCAAAACACATTAGATAAAACACACACTTTACAATGTGCCTGGGGCACGGGCAGAATTTACAGGGGATATGTACAAGACAGGGCCACCTGGACCACTGTCAGGAATCAGAAGTAACACTTTCAGAAATAGCACTTAGAATGTAAAACATTGTAGCACACAACCAGTAATCACTGGTAACCAGGACCTCACTAGCACCACCTGTACTAGGGAGAAAACAACCATCTAAGTATCACAATACCTGTAGGGGTGTAAGAACATAACACATGATGAATAATCTACCCATTCAGAGGTGTAAGAGAAACACATGACGCATCAACACACGTTCAGCAGTGTAAGGAAGGAAAACACATGATGCATTATCAACACATTCAGAGGTGTAAGAGAAACACATGACGCATCAACACACGTTCAGCGGTGTAAGGAACAAGGCACATGATGCATCAATAACACATTCAGAGGTGCAGAACACAGGGTGCGCAAAACATACTACACATTGTACATTTCCTAACACCCAAAAGCAATAGGCCATAGGTCATAACAGCATCTAAACCTCAGTTAGGGCATAAATCACCTTTAGCGCAGAACTCACAAAGTCCAGGTTGCGCCACTTGCGCCAGAACCTAAACGTAGCAGCTGCCCACTACTTGCTGGGCAGCTGAGGGACAGAACAGGGCCTAAACGCTGCAGCTGGCACTAAATGCTGCGCAGCTGGGGGAGGCCAGGGAGGAAGGAGTGCGTCTCACTCCTAAGTTCACAGAACATGTCCCTAGAAAAGAAAGATCTAAACGGTGCAGCTACCCATTAATTGCTGGGCAGCTGTGGAACAACTCTCGCCTGGGGCTCTCACTAGCCCCTCAGGGACACTGCGCCACCTTGAGCCATCTGGCTCTCGGAATAACTGGGCACCTGAGCCTCTCTGGACTCTCTAAGAACAAAGTTGCAGCCTCACTGGGCTGTCGGGGTCCCTCACGGGGGACCCGGGAACACTGGGGCGCCTTGAGCCTCTCTCAGGGCTCTACCACAAATAGAAAGGCACTCAAGAGCCTCGGGGCTCTAAAACAAATGACTGCCCCTTCGTTGGAGCCCCCCTCCTAGGGACTCGAAAACAACTGGTGCCCAGGGGAGCCTCTCGGGCTCGTGACACTAGGGTGGGGGTAGGCGGAGTCCCTCTCGGGGGACTCAGCATCACTTGAGGCCCCATGTGCCTCTCAGCACAAGTGACTCGCTCTGGAGGGGAGGGGCGGGCACCCTCCTCTCCTGTAATACACTCACCGGGTCGTGGCGGTGCTCGGCGGTGGGGCTCTCCTTTGGACACGGAGCCTCACCTGCCGCTTCTCTCCTTGCTTTCTGGGGCGGCCCCAGGGCTCTCCCTCACTCCTGGGAGCCCCGGGCTGCAGGGATTCGGCCGGCTTTCTCCTTCCTTTTTCCCCGGTGCAGCGAGCAGCCAATCGGGGCGCAGCGGCAGGCGGGACTTCCTCCGGCAAACCGGAAGTCCCGCCCCGCGTCAAGCACCGTAGTGCCTGACTTCCTGTTTTGCGGTGCTCGGGCCGCGGCGATGAATCTCGGGGGCATTTCAGAGGGGTGGCACCCTCGAGAAGCATTTAAAACATAGAAGCGAGGTGGGCACTCGCTAAATAATTAAATAACCGGGGTGGCACCCGTAATTAAGATGAGAGTGCACACGAAGCACTCTGGCAGACAAAGGGCAGGAGCGCTTCCCTCAGAGGGAAAACGACAGCGCTCTGCCCAGGACTAGAAATAAAGCGCTCACGGCGCTAGCAGCTGATTGCAGCGCTCTCAAGCGCTAGGGCAGAGGATCACAGCGCTCCCAAGCGCTAGAGGGCAGCCACAGCCCTGGGACAAGGACAAAAGCACAGTAGAAGGTCCTTGGCATCAGGAGGAGCATGTAGGGCCCAGGGGCCAGCGCACAGGGCAGGAGACAGCCCCCATGGCGGTCCCTCCTGGGCCCCACCAGCAGCAGCCCCCTCCTATCAGGATCCTGGAAGAGAACAACTTCTGGGGGGACACAGCCCCATTTTTATACAGTGCATTCCTTTGTCTGAAGGTGCAGGGTGGGGGCGGAACCAGTCGCAGCTGGTTCTTGAGTACTCTGTTTACCTCAACCACCCTCTCTATTCACTGACAGGGCTTGGGTCATTAGACGCACCACAGGGGGGCGGAGCCAGCATTGTCAGGGGAAAACCCAGCCTCATCCAGGACACAGGTACACTCCTCCCACACATCACTCATGCTAATCTCCCACTCACCACCGGGTAGACCCATCCAGCCTTCCTGGAGCCAGGCTCACCAGCCAGCTCCAGCCAATCACACGCCAGCACCCTCACAGCACACGTACAGCCATGTCTAGAAATGGCACTTCCCATCTAGACACACACATGCTGCATACACCATCTCGCAGCATTCACTCTCACGAGTTCACACATACCAGACTCGAGCCTGTACACCCCACGCATCAGGAACTACCAGGGACACATACATTCCCCATGCATTCCTATGGGAGGGCAGGCCTAGCTCATCACATGCACTCAGGGAACGCACGCACTTTACACTGCGCCACAGTGTCAAAGTGCGCAAAGACCAGAAATCACGATACTTCAAGGCAAAAAGTTCAGGGGTGAACCTGCCACAAGGCCCAAGTCCAACAGTGTGTGTTTAATATACACAGCATTTCTCATCACAATTGTTATGTCTCTCTTTTGCAGAATATTTATTGTGTGCGCATGCTGTGCTCTTGCGTTACACATTGCTCCCGAGGGGCACCTGGCTGCTGAGTGCCAAGCTACCCAAGGGTGGGCATGGGTTGTGCAGTGTGTATAATCTCCTTCCCTTGACAGGATCAGTGCCTTCTGCCTGGTAGGGGCATCCCTTCGGCCACCCAGACAGTACCGGTTCCAACAACAAGCATACTGGAAGTCTACAGAAGATGTGTACAAGGCAAAGTGCAGCATCTGCAATGAAGAATTTTCCAGAGCCCATGGAGGAGAGCGGGATATCAAAATGGATGTGGAAGTGGCGTGGTGTGGCTCACTGGTTAGAGGCGGCAGACCCGGGAGCAGAGGACGGCCCGGGACCAGGGTTCAATTCCTGACGCGGCAGGGTCTTGGACCAGGGTCAACGGACTCGATAATTCTCGCCTTGGTGTCTACTCTAACAAGGGATCACACTCGGCAACTCTGGGCATTAGCTTGCCTCATCTCCACAACGGCCCCCCACACAGACGCCGGGGATGCCTGGTTTCACCCTGGAGATACCCAGTAGGGACCATCTCACAGGGAAAGCCAGGACGGGTTCCCCAGCGGTCTACAGCGCAGAGATACTCCTTCGGGAGTCGATTCTAGCTCTTTAGAAACCCACAATCAATCAATCAATCAAAATGCATGAGGCAGAATCTCAACATAAGAAAAAGGCTTCCAGCAGGGCGAAGATGGCAACAATTTCAGCATACCTCCAACCGAGCTCCCAGCCAAAAGTAGCCATAGTAAGCCAATGCTTGTTTTGTAATAATGTGACATAAGTTGCATGTAATCATGTAAACTCTTATTGCTTTGTCACACTCTTTTTAAGACTCCCACATTTATTATTCCAGCCATCTTGCCATCTTTTATTACTCTCTTTAAAAGTGCAACAGTGTTTTCTAAGTGCCAGCTTGCTTAT
The DNA here is from genome assembly GCF_964261635.1 of Lissotriton helveticus. Classification (NCBI taxonomy): domain Eukaryota; kingdom Metazoa; phylum Chordata; class Amphibia; order Caudata; family Salamandridae; genus Lissotriton; species Lissotriton helveticus. Next base: position 101,290,450 of record NC_136064.1, on the reverse strand, counting down.
GCAATGCTTTTCTCGCTCTGTTCATATCAAAAGCACATTATAATTGCTTTGGGGTTGGCAGCTGGCGTTTTAATTTGAATTTGCACTTCCAAGCCCCATTGTGTCAATTATTTTCTTCAGCATTGGAATCTTTCTCTGCGAGCTGCCTATAGCTTTGTATTTGCTTTTTAATATAAGGTCACAGCTGCAGAGGTGACCAAGGTGTACCATGCTGGATAGCACTGCATTCCCTGCTGCTCTCTGCTTTATGGGTACACGCTGGCCAAATTCATTTATCTTGACTAATCCATTTCAATGAAGGCATCCTGTGGTCACACAGAAACATCCAGTATCACAGAAAATGTGCTCGCATCTCTATCATATGCAGCACGCATATGAAGGGATGTATGACACTACAACGCATGCTTCTACCACGCATGCTGTTACGACGCAGTTTTTACAACGCATGCTGTTACAACGCATAGCGCTTTGGGGTGCTGGATAGTGAATAGTTTAATTTACTATTCCAACTCCAGTCCCCGTGGATAGTAGGGAAGGTGTTGGATAGTAAATTAAATCTATTCCCTATCCTAGAGCGCCCCCCAGCGCAATGCGTTGTAATGACATGCGTTGTAATGGTTGCGTCATAAAGGCACTGCGTGGTAAAAGTTGCGTTGTAAAGGATGTTTCCCATATGAAGACTTAAAGCATGGATATTTCTCAATTTACAGCGATGCCTCAAACAAAGGAAACATTAAACCACATCCACTTTAGTTGAGGCACTTTAATTGCACATCCGGTGTGACCTACACTACAGTGGTGCAATGCAACTTGAGGGGGCCCCCTTGCAAAGTTCAAGGAGGGGGCCCCCCACACTCTGGCCCTAGTCTGGTGTTCTCAGGCCAGGGGCCTGCCACCCGTGGACAGTGCCGGGGGAGGGGGGCACCCTGGAGCTTGGACCCCCCCCCCCTCACCACAGGGGCTGTGGTGGTTATTGTTATGACACTGTCACACCCTGCTGGGTTTCTATGTTGAGGAGGCTGAGGCGGCTACTATAACTGGAGGGTAGATCACAACCAAGTTAACACAACATGGGATTAGACCGAAACACATTGCTGCATACTGTGGAGACAAGGCACGTGTGAACTATAGGTGACATCATTCTGTACCTCTGCTCTTGATGGGAGCAAATTAAGGCATTTTTCCTGCAAGCCGGGCTGAAGACGGCTGGAATGCCAGAAACCAGTCCTCAGAAGCTTGTTTCCGGTCCAGGGAAGACATGGCTTGGCAGTTCGGGCTGGACTGTTCCCATGAGGTAGAGGGTCAGACTGATTTGCATATAGCCATGTCTGAACTGGGGTGGCAGAGTGGGCTAAAGAACGGTGATGGATTAAACCCAGATCTTTTGACTGGGTGTGAGTGTTTGATTGGTTCAGATGCTCCGTCCATCACCACCCCCTTTTTTACCGCTTTTGGCCGCCATAAATTGGCAGGGTATGCTCAGACGTGAGTCCCTTGCTCACTTTGCCACTGGATTCAAGCAAGCCGGGCTGAAGACGGCTGGAATGCCAGAAACCGGTCCTCGGAAACTTGTTTCCGGTCCAGGGAAGGCATAGCTTGGCAGTTCGGGCTGGACTGTTCCCATGAGGCACAGGGTCAGACTGATTTGCATATAGCCATGTCTGAACTGGGGTGGCAGAGTGGGCTAAAGAACGGTGATGGATTAAACCCAGATCTTTTGAGTGGGTGTGAGTGTTTGATTGATTCAGACGCTCTGTCCATCACCACCCCCTTTTGTACGGCATTTTTCCTGAAAACTGTCCTGCCCATGTCCTACGCAACTGTGCTAAACAAACCAATAGTGGACTTTCTATGGATGCGGAACCAATCATTTATTTTGAAAGTCTACAACCATGTCTCTTCAGCTAAGGGAACAGCCGAAATCAAAAGAATTTTCCTTTTCTAGGCTTAGAGTGGCAGCCTTTGTTTTAGCATGTCCCAACACTGTACCTCAACTTGTTCTTCACCATCCACCAGCTGTTGAAGTGCTGGGCAGCATTGAAATCATATTTCCTTTCTCTCGGACAAGAAAAAACACCCAAATTAATATGGGATTTTTTAGGACTTGGAAGTACGGAGACCACCATGTCACAATGCGAAGCTTACGGCATTTTGATCATTGTCAACCCATCTAGCCTGCATCTTGAGAAGGACGAGTCAAGCACCCCGGTGGTACCCGGCTCTTCAGGATATTTTAGTACTTAACCCCTTCCTTGCTGCCGTCGGCGGTTGAACGTCGCGCGAGCAACCTCCCTGGTGCTGCACACGTCCAACGGGCGACGTGGCCCCGCCCACCCTTTAGAACGCCCGCACAGTGGCAGAAAAACTGCCGCGGTTAAGGCGTTAAAGGGAAGAGTCGAAGATCGGTTATTTGGATTCCAAGCACAGAATTATCTAACTTTCCGTCAGTCAGAGTCATGTTCAAGATGCAGAGTGACTTATTGAAATTTTTTGAGCACTTCATATTTATTTTGCTAATTTGTTTGATTTTTCAGAGCGCCATTCCTTGTGGGCACTGGAACCATGCTGTATGAGGGGAATGCTCGGCTTTCAGAAGCCCTGCAAACAGGGACGGCTCTAGGCTCATGGCGGCCCTGGGCACAGAGCGTAGGTAAGGGGCCCTGGAAGAGGGGGTCCGGGCGGGGCAGAGCACGAAAGCCAGTGAAGAAGGGAGGGTCATGGTGTTTGGAAGCGGACCAGAGTCGGAGGCCGCCAAATCCCTGCCACTGGGGCAACCACGCAAATATGTATCCATCCTCAAAGGATTATTTTATTAAGGATATATATCGGAGTGGTGGCCCCTGGGGTTTGGTGGCCCTGTGCAGGTGCACAGCTTGCACATGCCTAAGGCCGCCCCTGCTGCAAAATTGCTGCTGTGGTGAAGTTGCCCCGTCATCTCGAGCTGCAATATCTAATCAACGCATACAGTCTAACTGCTCCTCTGTGGCAAGCACCAGCTTATCATGCACACAGAAATGGCTTTTTTGAAGTTGCCATTCGATGTCCACCACATAAAAATATTCATGTCGTTTACACTTTGCTGGCTCGGCAGAGATGCTGCTCCTGAGAGGGGCTTCTCTCAGTTGAAGTTTACCTTAAGTGACACGCGAAATAGATGTGATTCTGAGCTTATTAGAGTGGAATTGCAGAAACAGGTCAACATGAAACATTCATGAGCTGATCTCTATCCGGTTTCTCCTGGGAGCAAAGTCTGCTAGCTCCGATAAAAAGTACAATTTCAAAAGCAAACACTAAAACTAATATTGGTAATGTCCGTGATTCCATGTACTAGCGTTCATATTCAGAATCCTCTGGAATCTGCCACTTATATCGGCAAGCAAGTTTTGCTTGGTGTGCTTAACTACTTTTTAACCTAACATAAATATATGTTGATGTATACTTGTGTCGGGTTTCTATTTGCTTACAATATATTATTACGCTACCTCCACTGATGTATCTCTAAATGTAACTTTTATCTCATATTTTTGTCTTCTGAATTATGGACTTGGAGCTCAAAATGGACCACCAGATCAACTTCGTCTCGTCCTCCTGCTTCCACACCCTCCGCTTCCTATGTAAGACCTTCAAATGGATCCCCCTTGAACAAAGAAAGACCGTCACTCACGCCCTGGTCAACAGCAGACTCGACTACGGCAACGCATGCCGGAATAAATAAAAACCTCACCTACAAGCTACAGAACATCCAAAATGCCACCGCAGGACTGATCCTCAACCTGCCAAGACACTGCCACATCTCCCAGTACCTGCGCACACTCCACTGGCTCCCCATCGAAGCTAGAGTCATCTTCAAGATGCTCACCCACGCTGACAAGGCCCTCCACGACACCGGACCAGCATACCTGAACAGCCGACTCAAATTCCATACACCCCAAAGGACCCTCCAATCAGCCCAGCTCTCCTATGCCGTGGTCCCCCACACCAGAAAGACCAGATCGGGAGGCTACTCCTTCTCCTTCCGCGTGGCCAGAGCCTGGAACGACCTTCCGCTCCATCTCAGACAGACACCATCGCTCCCCATCTTTGCAAGAAAACTCAAAATCTGGCTCTTTGACAGACCCCCTCCTTGATGGACTGGAACCTGCAAATCCCCCCCCCCACACACACACTCCCAGCGCCTTGAGACCCTTACGGGTGAGTAGTTGCGCTTACCAAACACCTGATTTGATTTGATTTGACCGTCTGTCCTGAATTTTTGTCCTGAATGGTGACCTTTTTTTGTGAATTTTTGCACTTACTGTCAACAGAATGTGCATCCATGCCAGGTGGTCACCATAGGCACATGGCGGTTTGGATTTCTCACTCCAACACTGCCGATTTTTTCCCTGTTTGGTCCGCAATTCATCCACGTTCTGTCTAGGGGAGAGCGTAACTAACATAATTCTCTCTAGCTTAATTGCTCATAGTTACTGCAAAATTACTTGTAATTGTGTGGGAAGCTCAATCCTGCATTTAACACAGTTGTCTTAAGTGTAAAATGCACCCCCACATCCAAAATGGTCCCGGGATGCATGTTGTGCTAAGAAATTGCACTAAATGCTACAGGACACAAACAGCAGTAGCCGCAGCCGCTCGCTCTCTCTCAGTTCGTTCTTACTGTGGTCTCGCTGGAGGATTTGTGCTTCAAATTTGTTCTTAAATATACAAGCTGGTATAATCGCTCAATTTTGGTAATTTTGCATCACAAGAGTAATACGTAAATACTGCCATTTTACTGATTACTCCGGCGTAAATGACATTTCTTGAATGCCAGTTCCTTCCTTTTGCTTATACCATAATCTAGGGTACCGATGAAGACGGCATCCCACGACGTCTAACGGATTTCGCGGGTCAGGCCAATAGCTGAGTTAGTGCATCGCCACCGTGCTGCAAGGCGGCTATGCCTATCAACCCTCTCCCCTCCCCCCTCCCCCTGACCAAGGTGTAGGCTTCTTATTTATTTATTTATTTTTATTTTATTTTCAAGGTTTTATATAGCGCGAACAAGATCCTTACAGATATCAGAGCGCTTTACATATAATGAGAAGACAAAAACAATGACATACAGGGGAAAGAGAAACAGTTAAATAGTATTTACACAGTTTTAAGTTCAAGTGAATTTAGCCAGGAGGATCGATTTGACTTCCTTTTTGAAGGACGCAGTGGTGGCCTCCGCAAAAATTAAAAAGAGTGTTGAAGTGGGCGAAGTGAAACTGAAAGTCAGAAACTGAATGGAACCATGTGTCAGGGTGGCACATTTTTGTGGGGCCCGGTACCCTAAAAGATCTCATATTTTCACATCGTGGGTCTCTAAAAAGTGGCCCTTTGGGAACATTTATGTGGATGTCATATTTCACCTCTCCAATTGATATACTTGCCAGCCGCCACTGTAAATAATGTGCATTGCTGGGCGTGCAGTGTCACTTGTGGGTGAAAGTAGGGGTGGGGTGAGTGGCACTGGTGCGGTGAGCCTCACCAGAGAGTTGTCTGTTGGAGTTCAGATGAATATATAAGAACAAGAGGCCTTTATTTGTTAGTTGTGAAGCATTTACTGTGAGTTCAAGTAGAAACTGTCTCATGACTGGCAGCTTCATTTAGTGCAGCTAGTTCTTTTAAGAATAGGCTGCACGACCCACTGCAAGACCCACTGCATGACCTGCTGCATGACCTACTGCATGACTGACTGCATGACCCACTGCATGACCTGCTGCATGACCTAATGCATGACTGACTGAATGACCCAATGCATGACTGACTGCATGACCCACTACATGACCTGCTGCATGACCTACTGCATGACTGACTGCATGACTGACTGCATGACCTGCTGCATGACCTACTGCACGACCCACTGCACGACCCACTGCATGACCTGCTGCATGACCCACTGCATGACCCACTGCATGACCTGCTGCTTGACCTACTGCATGACTGACTGCATGACTGACTGCATGACTGACTGCATGACCTGCTGCATGAGCTACTGCACGACCCACTGCACGACCCACTGCATGACCTGCTGCATGACCCACTGCATGACCCACTGCATGACCTGCTGCATGACCTACTGCATGACTGACTGCATGACTGACTGCATGGCCTGCTGCATGACCTACTGCACGACTCACTGCACGACTCACTGCATGACCTACTGCATGACTGACTGCATGACTGACGGCATGACCTGCTGCATGACTGACTGCATGACCTGCTGCATGCCCTACTGCATGACTGACTGAATGACCCAATGCATGACTGGCTGCATGACCCACTGCATGACCTGATGCATGACCTACTGCAAGACTGACTGCATACCCCAATGCATGACTGACTGCATGCCCTGCTGCATGACTGACTCCATGACCCACTGCATGACGGACTGCATGACCTGGTGCATGACTGACTGCATGACCCACTGCATGACTGACTACATGACCTGCTGCATGACTGACTGCATGACCCATTGCATGACACAAAGCATGACTGGCTGCATGACCCAATGCACTGTACAGGACTGTGGCTTGTTTGTTGGAATTTTCCAAAAAGACTTTGGTGTTTATCATGCAGACTGGTGTTCGGATTTTGTGGGTTCACATCTCTGCCGTGGACAGCCTCCTGTAAGAGGCAGAGGAACTTTGTAGTCAGGTGTTGGGACGAGATATATTTCGGTGCATTTTATACTGCTATTGACGCCTGAGGCTTGAGCCGGGCGGTCACTCTTTTTACTGGATCTTAAAACTTATTGTGAGCACTCACCTTTGTGTCCTCTCCCCCCCTGCACCAGCACGCGGATTTATCGCGGCGCTTGCTGTCTTCACCGATTTGAGGGTGAAGGCATTCATTCATTCCTCTTTTTCAAAATAATTATTACTTACTGAATTTTGCGCTGTGTTGGCAGCTCCTCTGCCTTCCCCCAGAGTGACCGGCCGATTCAGGGCTGTTTTACCTGGGGCACGGGCTGAGATACAGCGGCGGCCATTTTGGGTAGGGCTATCCTCCCTTGGGGCGAGAGTCGCCACTATAAAAACAAACGGCTATGGCTCCGCGCAGCGGACGCGTTCAGCGGGCGCGCCGTATTCGCGCCGGAGTCAAGCCAGAGTCCAGCCCGTCTGCGCCCGTCCGCGACAGACCGGGGCGCGGGGCAGGACCCTTTGGACCTTCTGCGCCTTCCGGCACAACGGGATCGTACAGGTACTGTTCACAATACACCAAACAGGAGCTACTGCTTCTACGCCCAAGTGCGGTAAACAGCTGTTACCACTCCTTTCAAGCTGACTTATTACCCCCGTCATGTGATATTTGTGAGCAGACCTTTCAATTCCCGATGAAGCATAAGCATGAAACACCCAAATCTAACATGTTATTATTGAATTGCAGATCAATGAAAAAACACAAACTAGAAATATACGATTTGTTAACTACGAGTAGCCCGGATGTGCTTTTTCTTACCGAAAAAAAGGAAATTGGGTGTTCCCTGGGTTCTTGATTCAAATGGGGAACCAAATCATTCATTCATCTCATTATATTGTCACTCACTCTTTTGCTCAGCCCTATGCTCTAGTAGAACCACAAAAACATAAATTTTGTATACAAACTTCAGAGTCTTTATTATAAAAAGTTTTGTTTAAAAAAGTATTCAATACATTGTAAAACATAAATTCTTCGCAGGTAGTTAAAAACAATTTCCATCTATTCAGTGATGTCTAGATTTCAATTTTTTTTTATCAAATACATAGACACTGGGATACTCAGATCAGTACACTTTACCAAAACATTGATTGCAATAAAATATGATTATAGAATGTACAATTAATAAATCCCCTTCGGGATAGTCGACTCGTTTCGGTGGTTGTGGAGGTAAGCCCCACCTTCCTCAGGACAATTCAGATGCACACATATATCTCTTGGGGATATCCCTTCTTAGTTAGGACATCTATATGAAGTCATACTTCTTCTTTGGCGGCTTATTAAAGTCTCGCTCTTATGTTATGCGCAAGGTACTTAATTTTGCTCGTAATACTTTTCTTTTCTCATTCCTGGCAGTTACGTTCAATTCTGTCCTTAATTAGGATCATCAGACCTTCACACCGGTGTAGTCTTCTGTTTGGTAGTCTCAATGGTTTGGAGTTGTGTTTATTCTCCTCTTCTTGAGTTCTTTCAAGGAATTATATTTTCAATTTTCCTTTTTTGTTTTTAAGATTTTGCTGGTTCCGACTCGTTTTGCCGATTTCGTCCCGCTTCCACCGGTGTGCGTCCAGGGTTTTGATTCCTCGAAACGCGTCGACTATCCCGAAGGGGATTTATTAATTGTACATTCTATAATCATATTTTATTGCAATCAATGTTTTGGTAAAGTGTACTGATCTGAGTATCCCAGTGTCTATGTATTTGATTAAAAAAAATTGAAATCTAGACATCACTGAATAGATGGAAATTGTTTTTAACTACCTGCGAAGAATTTATGTTTTACAATGTATTGAATACTTTTTTAAACAAAACTTTTTATAATAAAGACTCTGAAGTTTGTATACAAAATGTATGTTTTTGTGGTTCTACTAGAGCATAGGGCTGAGCAAAAGAGTGAGTGACAATATAATGAGATGAATGAATGATTTGGTTCCCCATTTGAATCAAGAACCCAGGGAACACCCAATTTCCTTTTTTTGTATTATTACCCTGTTCCTGTGGGTGTTACTAGAAGGGTACTCTCTTTCCTTTTTAACAACTTTTTCTTACCGAGACATGGATGGATGAAGATTCGTCTCCTGAAGCCCTCGAGGCCACTCCCCCAGGCTACTGTCTACTTCGATTAGATAGATATAAACAAAGAGGGGGGGGCTAGCCCTCATTCATAAGACTGAGCTAGAATGCACCTTAGTGAAAGCCACGTTACCTAAGAGCGAAAGTGGCCTCTTCACTATCAAAATGGGACCTAGAAATGTTATTAATGGTCTGCTGGTGTACCGCCCTCCTGGAGGTGCGGGACAGTTTGGTAACCAGCTTCTAGATTTTATTACTCAGCCGGCACTCCGATACAAAAAATTCATTATTTTAGGCGATTTAAATCTCCATTTGGATGATAGCGAGTGCAAGGAGGCACAGGATGTGGCTGCAGCATTGACATCTTTGGGGCTCAATTTGCAATCCACTGCCCCCTCACACCAACGTGGCCATCTCCTGGATCCCATCTTTGCTAACTGGGGGGGCATTAAAGTCTCCTCTCCAGTCAGAATAATTTGGTCAGATCATTATATCATCCCGTTCTCTATAGAAAATACGCCTTCAGAAAAGAGACTTACCAAACCCCTCCCCCTAAAGCGGAGAAAATGGAATTTTTTTTATCAAGAAGCATTTAAATGCGCCCTATTAGAAAATCCCCCCCCAAAGCAACTCTCTTCAGGAGGCGTGGAACAGCTACGAAAAATGGGTGTCCACTGCGCTGGACGTAACAGCTCCCTGGACATCTAAGCCCCCTGCTAGGCAATCTAAAACCGCCCCCTGGTTCTCGGAAAAACTTAAACTTGCCAAAGCCAGATGCAAAAACTTAGAACGTAGCTGGAGGAAAAACTATAATCCTGAGGATAAATTACATTATAAAAGGGAACTAAAAAAATACCAGAAATTAGTGAGATTAGAAAAAAGTTGCCACCTCAAGAGCAGAATCGATTTAGCGGATAATCCCACTAGAGAACTCTTCACTATCTATAGAGAGCTTACGGTCCCGACCAGACTTGAAGCCCAACACACCTACTCGAGAGAGTTATGTGACTATATTGCCGATTTTTTTGTAGGCAAGATCGACTAAATCCATGCTACCTTCACAGAGGACGAGGACCACTCGAGCAAACTTACAGAAGTCAGAGACCCCTACACGGGGTATTCTCGTCTTACATGCTTTATAACACCTGAGAGACAGGAATTATTAAGCATCGTCAACAGCATACAATCTGGCTCGCCTTGTGACGTTTGCCCGCTGGCTCGCTGCAAAGGAGTCATGGAGAATATGATCATCGACCAGATTAGTCACATTGTGTCACTCTCCTTCCAAGAATGCCGGGTATTGGACGTGTGGAAAACAGCCCAGGTCATCCCTCTTAAAAAGAAATCTAACATCCACATTTCCCAATTCCAGAATCTTTGCCCTATTTCCCTTCTTCCCTTTTGTGCGAAGATTGTGGAAAAGATGGTAAATAGGCAGCTCATGAGATATTTGGAGGAGCAATCTCTCCTGCACCCCACACAATCGGGTTTTAGAGCCGGCTACTCTACGGAGTCAGCCTTACTCTTTTCTACTGAGTGCCTCAGACAAATAGTGGATGAAGGAGAGACAGCAGCGTTGGTGTTATTAGATCTTAGTGCAGCCTTTGACACCGTGCTGCACACAACGCTGCTGTCTCAGCTGTCTGACATGGGAGTGGGGGGACGGGCCCTGGCTTGGATAAAGTCTTTCTTGTCCAACATGAGCTTTCAGATGCATTGCCCCCCCTTCAAATCTTCTCTTAGGAAGGCAAGCCATGGGGTTCCCCAGGGCTCGAGTCTGAGCCCTACTTTGTTTAACATCTACATGGAACCCCTGGCTCGCATAGTTGAAGCATTTGGGGTGGGCATTGTAAGCTATGCTGATGACACCTAACTGATGTTCAAGCTCACGCCCGACCACAGAGAAGATGCCACTAATTTTTCTAACTGCCTGTCATCAGTGGCATCATGGATGAACAGCAACTGCCTGCGCCTTAATGGCGATAAAACAGAGCTGTTGGTGGTAGGAAATCAGTTTCAGCATGGTCACACATGTGGTGGCCTACGGAACTAGGTAACCCACCCTGTCCTGCGGACTCGGTGCGTAATCTGGGCATAATACTTGACTCAGATCTCTCCTATAAATCTCATGTCAGTAAAGTGACGGCCAGGTGCTTCAGCATACTTAAAGTCCTCCGTAAGGTTTTAGACCTCCTTCCCATAGAAGCCAGAAAGACCATCGTCCACGCCTTGGTGACCCCCCACCTTGATTATGGGAACGCTCTGCTTCTAGGTTTGAGCAAAAAAGGCCTACACCAACTCCAGTGTGCTCAGAACGCCGCCGCTCGCCTTGTGCTCAGACTCCCTCGCAGAGCATCTGGGAAATCCGCTCTGGCTAAACTCCACTGGCTCCCTATTAAGGAGCGAATCAAATTTAAGTCCCTTTGTTTTGTGCATCGAATCGCCCATGGCAAAGGTCCGGACTATTTGAAAAATCTTCTCACCATACATCGCCCCATCAGGAACTTGAGATCGTCCGGAATGATGATGTTTAAACTCCCCAGAATCACCAGAGCTAGGATAGGTGGGTGTTCGTTCAGACACCTGGCTTCCAAATGCTGGAACGAACTCCCGCTCGATCTCCGAATGGAACCCTCTGAAACTAGGTTCCGGGGAAAACTTAAAACGTTCCTATTACCCCCCGCATAACCCCCTCTCCTTCCTCTGCATCTTTCTTGGCTCATTCTCGCTCTTGCCTCTGGCGATTTAGCAGTATTTAGCGCGGGGACACACTATTTTTTGTGCAGCCAGGCGCTTTAAAAATGGTTTTATTATTATTATTATTATTATTTACAAGCCCCTATCGCCACAGGAACGTCACTTTTAACGACGTTCCTGTGGCGATAGGGTCTTGGCCTTATTTACAAGGAGGTGCTAAGACATTTAACATGGCTTAACACCACCTTGTAAATAAGGCACCATTTCATGATATACTTAGTGTGAAAGGAGTAGGCAATAGGTGTTGCGGTGGGTGGTCAGCCGCAACACCCATTGAGTTTGACGCTGCCCCCATTAACAAAGGGTGGCGTAAATAGGAGGCAGTGCCAAAATTAAGACAGGGAAACCTGGTATTAACATGGCAAAACTACCAGGCGCAGTTATATACTGAACACACACATAGCATTGATAGTTCCAAAGAGAATCTGGGATACACCTACATCACTGGCCCTACCTAATATGCCTGTAGTACTACCTCACACCCGCCTGAGAGTTACTATTGGAAAAGGACCGACGATGCGGTAGGAAACACATGCATAGCCGTTTACTGGCGGGTGACACACTGACGCCTCTCCGATACATCATGATGTCTCTGCGATGAGTCACATACTGAGCACACAAGGCTTTGACACATGAAAAGAGAAAACCTGTGGTCACGAGACATGCAATTTTACCTATCTGATGTGAAACTGTGGTAATGTATTGCGATTATTGTCTATTCTTCTTTTTTGTTATGTGATGATTCAGACCCAATAAACAAATTTAAACAAAAAAAAAATGGCAAAACTAGAAGAAAGGCTTTATTTCTCCTCTGTTTTTGCTGTGTCTATGTGTGATGCAATGTGCAGCACACATAGAAACAGCAAAACGTCATGAATGATTGTTAATGTGCAGGAAGGTGCCCCTTCCTGCACATTAACAATCATTACAAAAATGATGAATTCCAACTTCTATGTGTGCTGCACAATGCAGCACATACAGAAGTTTCAAATCTCCATTTCTAACTGTTCATGTGCAGGAAGGGACACCTTCCTGCACATAAACAATCTTTCCCTCAACGCAGTCACTTTTCCACTATTGTGTATAGGGTGCCTGCCCACCCACTATCAACAACATGCTGGATTTGCAGTGGGCTGAAAGCGCGTTGCAGTGGAGAGGCAGCAGCTGTATGTCCGCTGACTCAAAAGGAACAACGTATGGGTCGGAGGATGAGTACAATTCACCGGACTCAGGTAAGAGACTGTGGTTATTACGAGTGTCGGTTAGGCTGATTGTTGGGTACGCGGAACCACATGCATGTTTCATAAGTAAGCGGTACGTCCATGTACACAAGCCAATGGACGTCTAAAACTTCAATATGGGCTTAGGAGGTTCCGAGCCCCTTTAGGTATGATTAGTGCTTTAAATGGTGGGCTACTGTCTGGTACGGAGCACCTGCACTTCTATTTTTCTATTCCAAGAACTGGCTATCATGGCGACAGTAAGAGATTCTAAAAGGAAAAACCATGGATACTCTCTTTAAACGGCCCGCCGAGACCTGGTTCACAGTTCAGTTCAAACTGAAGTCGCATTGAACGATCAAACATCGAAAATCAATCACAGGACAATCTTTATTTATTTATTTATTTATTTTAAGGTTTTGTAGAGCGCGTAGTAACCCGTGAGCATCCCAGCGCTAGAACCTAGATAAACAGGAGAGAGCGGTAGCAGAGAAGACGGAAAGATCAAGGGAAAAGGAGAGTTTTCAGTGCTTTTCTAAAGTGGAGAAGATTTGGTTCTGTTCTCAGTTTCCGGGGGAGAGTATTCCAGTGCTTTGCTGTGTTTACCGAAAAACGGCGTCCCCCGGACCGGGCTTTTTTCACTCGGTGTACTGTGATGAAATTCTCGTGGTCCGACCGGAGTGACCTGGTAGCTTTGTAGGGAGTGATAAAGATTTTGAGGATGGGGAGACCTTTGTTATGAAGGAGCTTATGTGCCAGGCAAAGAGCCTTAAAACCACCCTTTCTCTGACTGGTAGCCAGTGAAGTTGCTTCAGGGCTTTGCAGATGTTCTGGCTGGGGTGTTAGTGAGAAGTCGGGCTGCGGCATTCTGGATTCTCTGTAAGGTGTTAAAAGTGGCTTCAGGGGCTCCCAGGTAGATGGCATTGCTGTAATCCAGCCTAGACAGAATAAGGCCTTGGATCAGCAATTTCCGGGAAGTGGGAGGGAGCAGGGGAAGCACCTTCCTACATGCCCTAAGAAGTCCAAAGCATATACCCGCCGTTTTTTTTGCCTGGGTTCTGAAGGTCAAGTCTTTCTCAAGCCATATTCCCAGGCTCTTGACCTCATTTTTGGGGACAGGGGGTTCACCTAGACAGGCGGGCCAGATGTTAGGCGGCAGGGAGGGCCCTTTTTGTCCAAGCAGCAGAATTTCGGTCTTGGACCCGTTGAGTTTTAGTGCTGAGTTGTTCATCCAACCATGAATTTCAGTAAGGCAGCTGTGGAGGTTGGATGGTTCTTGGTTGGGGTGGGAGAGGGTTACCACCAGCTGGGTATCATCAGCGTAGTTGATGATCGTCACTCCAAACGGGGTGACCACCTCCTCCAACGGGGACATTTAAACGTTGAATACCGTCGGGCTTAGTGACAAGCCCTGTGGCACTCCACATCGGAGGGGAACTGCAAGGGAGTGGCTGTCATTCTCCCAGACTTGGAAGGATCGATGATTGAGGAATGACGCAAGCCACTTCAAGGCCGTGCCCTTTACTCCGATATCTCCCAGACGCTGGGTTAGAACCTGGTGGTTGATAGTGTCGAAGGCCGCACTGAGGTCCAGGAGGATCACTGCCACTGATCCTCCTGTGTCTAGAATGTATCTGGCCTTCTCCACTGCCGCCAGGAGGGCGGTGTCAGTGCCCTGACCTGGACGGAAGCCCGTCTGAGAGCTCCTGAGCAAGTTGTTAGATTCTAAAAATAGAGACAGCTTTTGATTCACTAGTTTCTCCGTGATATTGCTATTCCCTGGGAGGAGGAAGATTGGCCTATAGTTGGCTAAGTCCTGAGGGTCCAGAGAGGGTTTTTTGAGGAGACCTTTAACAACCGCTGCTTTCCAGCTAGGAGGGACTTCTCCCTGCAGTAGAGAGGCATTGATGAGGGCAGTGAGCGGAGGGACAACAGTGGGGGCAACTTTCTTGAGGAAGCGCATGGGGACTGGGTCGCTGGGAGAGCCACTTTTGATTGTGGCAAACATTGCGGCTACCTCTTCTGTAGTTACCGGACCGAAGGTGTCAAGGTAGGGTGCAGGAGTGTCAGGAGGCGGACTAGTGCAGGGGGGAGAGTTATAGCTGTCACCACCAGTAAAACCGATTTCTATAGAGGGTAGAGAAGCGAGGATTTTTTGAATTTTCTCATCGAAGAATGTTGCCAATTTGTTACATTTGTCTTCCGCGGAGTTAGGGTCAAGGGATTTCGCTGGGGGAACTGGGACATGGAGAAGTTCTTTTAGAATCGTGAAAGTTTCCTTAGTGGAGCAGGAGGAGTTTTTAATTCTTTCCTCATAGAATAGACATTTGGTGTTACGAAGCGCAAGTTTGTAGATTCTTATGGATGTCCGGAACACGTCTTTCTTATCTGCAGACTTATCCTTCCTCCATGCGCGTTCCGTCCTCTTACATTACTTCCGTAGAACATTCAGTTCAGGGGTGTACCAGGGGGAAGGGTTGACTCTCTTAGCTCGTTTAAGGGTGCTGGATCGCGGTAAGAGGCTGTCTAATGATTGGGTAAGCCAGGCATTAAATTCAATATCGGCGAGTGGGGGAGGGGGTAGATTCCCTGAGCTTGGATGCCCATTCTTCTGGTACAAGTTTGTGCCACCGTCTGAATAGGGCTCGAGCTTTAGGCAGTTGGAGTGGGGGAATCTCAAGATGCCAGTCAATGGGGATCAGAAAGTGGTCTGTCCATGGGAGAGGGAGGGGCACGCGGGTATTGAAGTCATGGATATTAGTGAAGATAGGGTCCAGAAGCTGGCCTTTGTCATGAGTGGCCTGTGGATTCATTAAGCATAGACCAACGGAAGAGAGGTCCAGCAGCAATTCGGCTGCGATGGTGTCGGTGGGGTCCAGAAAGTGGAGATTGAAATCTCCTAGGAGAAGGAAATTAGAAGATGTGGTTGCCATAAGGGTGGCGTGATCAATGAGCTTGCTAGGGAACTCGGCAAGTGGGCCTGGGGAACGGTATACAAGCAACCCAGAGAGAGAAGTTGCAGGCGAGATCCGAAAAGTGAAATGGCAGCTTTCGCAATCTTTAATGTTGCCATTGTCGATTCTGCAAGTGAGGTGATCTTTGTATATTATGGCCAGGCCACCTCCTCTCTCGAGAGGTCTATTCAGGGAACAGATTTGGTAGCCGGGTGGTAGGGCATTAACGATATCAAAGTCGTTGTTGGGTGTGAGCCATGTTTCCGTAAGGAACAGAATGTCAATGGCGTGATCTCGGATAAGGAGGTTTATCTCGTGGGCGTGTTTGACGAGCGACCTACAGTTAAGGAGGCCAAGCTGGGGGCCATGGCATTCTGTCTCAGCGCGGGGCGGGTTGCAGAGGTTGCAGAAAGTGAAGGAGTTATCTCCAGTATGGGTGTATTCACAATTAGCGTGTTTACGCGTGTTCAGTGCCAGAAGCCTGTCTTGGGTATAAGTTAGACGGCGCTTAGGACAATTGGGCATGGTGACAGGGCCTAAGGCCGTCCGGGCCCGGACGGGCCCAGACGGGCTTGCCTTAGGCGCGCCCGCTGCGCCCGTCCGCTGCGCGTCCGGTGTAAACACATTATTTTATAGGGAGAAGGGAGGCGTGGCCTCTGCTAGAGGGGCGTGTCCTGCACCGGGTTTCCCTCTCCCGCGTCAGCGCTGACCTCGGCTGCGCGGGGGGGCTAAGGTCAAGTGAGTGCCCAGACGAGCGTCGCTCGGAATAAGCAAAAGGTAAAATCACAATATTACACAATTAAAAAATGATGCCAAACAGCTAACGTCTCCCGGCTGTGCCTCAGGAGTAACTAGGTTCTAAAGCAGCTCGTATTCAGCGCGTTTTAAAAAGGCAAAGTGGGCGTGGCTAAGATCAGGAGGGCGTGGTTACCAGCGGGCGGAGATTGGCGCCTGCACCGGGGTTCCCTCTCCCGCGTCAGCGCTGACCTCGGCTGCGCGGGGGGGCTAAGGTCAAGTGAGTGCCCAGGCGAGCGTCGCTCGGAATAAGCAAAAGGTAAAATCACAATATTACACCATTTAAAAATGATGCCAAACAGCTAACGTCTCCCGGCTGTGCTTCAGGATCTGTCGCGATTAATGTAGAATGAACTATTCATGTGGTAGGAGATGGCCACATTATATTAAAATATATTGAATGTGACCGAGTAGCTAGAGGAGTCAGGATTTTTACCTTTCCTACATATAATAATCCTGAGCCTGAAATGATTGAATAGTGGGCTACCAATACACACGAGTGTTCCAGAACAATATTAACATTTTGCTGCAATATCACTGGAAGGAACGAGGAAAAACTCCTGGCTGAAATAGACAACATCTCTCCACTCGTCACTAACAAATGCACAAAGGGTCTTGCTAGTTCACTCTTTTTTTCAACATTCTTCTTTGATTACACCCAGAGTCGCATTGACTTTTTCATTTTATTTTTAAATATACAGTGGCAAAGCAATCCCCCTGTACTTAGCATTTATGGACTCATCATCAGCGTTTGACTGTGTAAATTGGCCATGTAACATTTTTTTTAGAGACATGCCAATTGAGTTTCTGGAGCATACCCAAATGGTGATAGACATGTTGGAATATGGCCTCCCTCGCAATGTGTTCACATTTAATGGACAATTTGACCTCCAATTACACGGCACAGCCCTGGGCACCTCCTTCACCCTCACCTACGCCTGTTTATTCATGGGGTGGTGGTAGAAGGAAAGGGCCTGGCCTGAGGATAACAACTCTAATATGGAGATGGTTGTGCTCTGGTGTCATTTCATAGATGATTCATTCATCCTGTGTGATGGATAGATGTCATTACTGGAGGTCTTTGTCCAGATATTGAACAACAATGATGTTAACATCAGATTTACTTCAGCAGTGAGCAAAACATATTCTGAATTTTTGGATGTTAACTTGGCTGTTGGAGAGGAGTGTTTGGTCTCCACCATCCACAGGAAGGTGACGCCCACTAATTCCATGTTACACTCCAATAGTGGGCACCGTTGGCTTTGATGTGGATTATCCTCTGTAGCCTAATGCTACGAGCTAAAGGAATCTGCTCGATGCAAGAATAATTTGAAAATGAAATGAAAAAGATAACGGAGTGGATCATGCAATGAGGGTATCCCAGGAGTGTGCTGAGAGATGCCAGAG
This sequence comes from Lissotriton helveticus, assembly GCF_964261635.1. Classification (NCBI taxonomy): domain Eukaryota; kingdom Metazoa; phylum Chordata; class Amphibia; order Caudata; family Salamandridae; genus Lissotriton; species Lissotriton helveticus. Next base: position 101,272,521 of record NC_136064.1, on the reverse strand, counting down.
AGAGAGTCAAAAAGAAAACAAGAGCACGGGTGTGGAACAAAAGAAGGATGAAATCAAGAGACTTTTCTTGGAACACGTCAGCACAACCCACCATAAGATTTTTTTTTTTAATAAATTGCCCCATTTTGCGAAACAAAGACCTTATGAAAAATGTGGTGGATCAAAGTTCTAAGATAACCTCGAAGTAAACCAAGTCCTTGGGAAACATTTTAACAAGCAGCCATTTGGAACCACTTAGAGTTAAGAATGTGCCAACAAGCGATACACATGGTTTTTATCAAGTGTGGCTCTTGCAGAGCATGTCAGTTTGGAATCAATCTGAAGACTTTTACAACACTTAATTGAGAAAAGGCTATAGAGGGCTGATTCACATGTGAGACTGCGTTTGTGGTCTACACATTCAAATGCAGCTGTAATAAATAATATGCAGGGATCACCATCAATAAATTGAAATTATGAGTATTACAACACATACGAGCCATTAGAAATGGAGATATGAGCAACCCTGTGACCAACCACTTTGAAAGTGAAAACAATCGCTCCTTGAAAGGATTTGGTTATTTTGGGATTATGCATATACTAAAACATGCAAGAGGAGGGAACAGGGAAAGGGAACTGAGCAGAGAGGAATCAAAATTGATTATCGCGGTGGGCACAGTGGTCCCGATGGGCTATAACACAGATGCTGAACTTCATGTACATCTTCAGCAACCACAATGAACACCTATGGACATAATTTCCCCTCTTGACATATAGAAAATCCCTTCATGCAAGAGGAATTCATATAAAGAGTAGGGGTTTGGATTTAATTATAACCCCTGTTTTGAGGCACATTCTATGACATTCAGACAAAGCCCATGTGTGATACTCCTTCAGCGGTTAATACATGAATTATTCTGACATGTATACATTCCAGTTTATTCGTAGATCATGGAGGGGAGAGATGAAAACCCCCACAAGACATTTTGACAATGTGTTTTACTCTCAAGTTGGGCCTTTTGTTGGGATTGTATTTTGGATTGCTTTATGATCAGTGTGGGCACCAACATTTTACTGAAGCCATTCCATCCTGTGCAGGCACTAAAACTTTATTGAGGATTATTACACCGGATTATGTGCAATAGATCGATGGGTGAAGAAAGTTAATTGGAAACATGGATCGTTGATTGAGATAAATCATTTATCAGCATATTAATCAGTTATCCTTGAACACTTTAGCATGAGTCACTTGATAGAGAGCAGGCTAACAGTGCTAATGAAATCATAAATTGATAGGAAAGTATTCCAATGAACAATACTTGAAATTGATAGAGGTGAGTCATCCAGCATTATAGCAAATCGAAAGGCGTACTGCAACACGTCACCTTATACAGAGTAGTGCAATATTATATTAGATTAATGAAATATATGAGCCCCTTTTTTTACCTATTGGGAGTACCACCACTTTATTAGGTGCGGCCTTCAGCACATTATGAGCAATGCATTCATTTGAAATAGTATTGAGGAAAAGGAGACTAGAAAGTTTGGAAGAAGGGAACAACTAGAGGTAGCTGAGCATGAGTCATTGCAAGGTAGAGAGGAGAAGGGTGCAAGGTAGAGAGGAGAAGGGTTCAAGGCAGAGGGGAGAAGGGTGCAAGGCAGAGGGAAGAAGGGTGCAAGGCAGAGGGGAGAATGATGCAAGGTAGAAAAGGGTGCAAGGCGGAGGGGGAGAAGGGTGCAAGGCAGAGGGGAGAAGGGTGCAAGGTAGAGAATGGCGCAAGGCAGAGGGGAGAATGATGCAAGGTAGAGGGGTGAAGGGTGCAAGGCAGAGGGGAGAAGGGTGCAAGGGAGAGGGGAGAAGGGTTCAAGGCAGAGAGGAGAATGGTGCAAGGCAGAGAGGAGATGGGTGCAAGGTAGAGAGGAGAAGGGTGCAAGGCGGAGAGGAGATGGGTGCAAGGCGGAGAGGAGATGGGTGCAAGGCGGAGAGGAGATGGGGGCAAGGCGGAGGGGAGAAGGGTTCAAGGCAGAGGGGAGAAGGGTGCAAGGCAGAGGGGAGAAGGGTGCAAGGCAGAGGGGAGAAGGGTGCAAGGCAGAGGGGAGAAGGGTGCAAGGCAGAGGGGAGAAGGGTGCAAGGCAAAGGGGAGAAGGGTGCAAGGCAGAGGGGAGAAGGGTGCAAGGCAGAGGGGAGAAGGGTGCAAGGTAGAGAGGAGAAGGGTGCAAGGTAGAGAGGAAAAGGGTTCAAGGCAGAGGGGAGAAGGGTGCAAGGCGGAGAGGAGATGGGTGCAAGGCGGAGAGGGGATGGGTTCAAGGCAGAGGGGAGAAGGGTACATAGCAGAGGGGAGAATGGTGCAAGGTAGAGAGGAGAAGGGTGAAAGGTAGAGAGGAGATGGGTGCAAGGCGGATGGGAGAAGGGTGCAAGGCGGATGGGAGAAGGGTGCAAGGTAGAGGAGAGAAGGGTGCAAGGGAGAGGGGAGAAGGGTGCAAGGCAGAGAGGAGAAGGGTGCAAGGCAGAGAGGAGAAGGGTGCAAGGCAGAGGGGAGAAGGTTCCAAGGCAGAGAGGAGAAGAGTGCAAGGCAGAGGGGAGAAGGGTGCAAGGCAGAGGGGAGAAGGGTGCAAGGCAGAGGGGAGAAGGGTGCAAGGTAGAGAGGAGAAGGGTGCAAGGCAGAGGGGAGAAGGGTGCAAGGCAGAGGGGAGAAGGGTGCAAGGCAAAGGGGAGAATGGTGCAAGGCAGAGGGGAGAATGATGCAAGGCAGAGGGGAGAATGATGCAAGGTAGAAAAGGGTGCAAGGCGGAGGGGGAAAAGGGTGCAAGGCAGAGGGGAGAAGGGTGCAAGGTAGAGAATGGCGCAAGGCAGAGGGGAGAATGATGCAAGGTAGAGGGGAGAAGGGTGCAAGGCAGAGAGGAGAAGGTTTCAAGGCAGAGGGGAGAAGGGTGCAAGGCAGAGAGGAGAAGGGTGCAAGGCAGAGGGGAGAATGGTGCAAGGCAGAGGGGAGAATGATGCAAGGTAGAAAAGGGTGCAAGGCGGAGGGGGAGAAGGGTGCAAGGGGGAGAGGGAGAAGGGTGCAAGGGGGAGGGCGAGAAGGGTGCAAGGCAGAGGGGAGAAGGGTGCAAGGTGGATGGTGATGAAGTTAAAAATGTGCCCCCCATCCCCCGGAAACATTTCTGCGGACGCCCATGGCAACGCACACTGCTTTGTGAGAGAGAGTGGGCGAGAGTGGAGCGAGAGAGAGAGTGGAGTGAGAGAGAGAGTGGAGAGAGGGGAATGAGTGTAAAGTGAGAGAGGAGAGTGAGAGAGAGTGGAGCGAGAGTGGAGCGAGACAGTGGAGAGAGAGAGAGTAGAGAGAGAGAATAGAGAGAGAGGGTGGAGAGAGAGGCAGTGGAGAGAGAGTGGAGAGAAAGTGGAGAGAGAGAGAGAGTGGAGGGAGAGAGCAGAGAGAGAGTGGAGAGAGGGTAGAGAGAGAGTGGGGAGAGAGAGTGGAGAGAGAGTGGAGAGAGTGGAGAGAGACAGTGGAGAGAGAGAGAGACTGGAGAGAGAGTAGAGAGAGCGAGAGTGGAGAGAGAGTGGAGAGAGTGGAGATAGACAGTGGAGAGAGAGAGAGTGGAGAGAGCATGGAGAGACAGTGGAGAGAGTGAGAGTGGAGAGAGAGAGAGTGGAGAGAGACAGTGGAGAGAGAGTGGAGAGAGAGAGTGGAGAGAGTGGAGAGATTGGAGAGAGAGAGAGAGTGGAGAGGGTCGAGAGAGAGAGAGAGAAGAGAGAGAGTGGAGAGAGAGAGTGGAGAGAGAGAGGACAGAGAGTTGAGAGAGAGAGAGAGGAGAGAGAGAGAGAAGGGAGAATGAGAGTGGAGGGAGACAATGGAGAGTGAGTGGAGAGAGAGAGAGAGAAAGTGGAGAGAGAGACAGTGGAGAAAGAAACAGTGGAGAGAGAGGCAGTGGAGAGAGCGACAGTGGAGATAGAGTGGACAGAGTTGAGAGAGAGAATGGAGAGAGAGAGATAGAGTGGAGAGAGAGTAGAGACTGACTGACTCAGAGACTGAATACTGACTGACCGAGAGACTGACTGGCTGAGAAACTGACTGAAAGAGAGAGAGAGAGAGACTGACTGACTGAGAGAGAAAGACTGACAGAAAGAGAGAGATAGAGAGACTGACAGAGAGAGAGAGACCGACTGACTGACAGAGAGAGAGAGAGACTAACAGACTGACTGACTGACAGACTGACTGAGAGAGACTGACTGACTGACAGAGAGACTGAATGACAGAGAGAGAGAGAGAGACTTACTGACTGAGAGAGAGACTAACTCACTGAGAGAGAGAGAGAGAGAGAGAGAGAGAGAGAGAGAGAGAGAGACTGCGATGGAATTGGGGGCCAACGTGTATATAAAGCTATGCAATGCCTCTTAAGATTGCTATTGTCTACTAATCAAAATGTATTATCAAAATGTGCTCTTTGTAGTTACATCTGCTTTTGAAATACTGCATTGTCGCATTGTCTAATGTTTTAAAATGGAAACCAGAAGGAGCAGTGGATGCACTTTTGTCAAACCTGAACGATGAGTGGGCCCGATGTTGTATATCATGACAGGAGTCTGCATCAGGAAACCCACCTAACATTGGGCAAACTTCCTCGGTCTACCGATGGCAGGGACCCTGTAATGAATGGACCACAACCTATGACAGCCTGCTGGCAGACTAAGCCCAACCTTTGACTCCACCATCCAGTGTTACTTATAACGGCTGCATTGGTGACCGTGGCGTAACAATAGCCCCGCATCCCCTGCAGTATGGCGGGTTGCTGGCCAGAGAGCTCTAGACTGGCACGGAGAATGGGAGGGGGGACCCCACCATGTAGTTTGCAGGGGGGCCCCCTCAAGTTTCGTTACGCGACTGAACAATAATAAGAGTGAAACTCACGGAAGACGGCGTTTCATGAGTTCTGTGCCACTGTATCGCAGGTCACGAAGGACGACGACGTTTACTATGTACAGGGACTGACGATGTCACTGCACTAAGCTCATGGATTTGGACTGTTTTGTATCCTTGGCAGGATCATCACATGTGGCTGAAGGGTAGGAGCCTTGGAGAAAAGAGAGGAGAGTACTTACTTGTGGAACTTCCCTTGTCCTCTCTCTTTGTTTACACCAGTGATCCAATGGGACTCCTCTTTCAAGTATTTAACAAACCGCGCGAAAACTCAGTATAGGACTATCAAGCACAAAACTGGCATTGAAGAAGGCATTAGCCGAAACGCATCTGCCAGGTGCTGAGAGTTAGAACATGCTTTATTTTGATGTGCATAGTGGTGGCATTAAAACCTTGCTACGGAAGCGACTCAAGCTGTGTCAGACCCGTTTTTTCTGTAGGAAGCGGGATTGGTGTTTCATATATATATATATATATATATATATGTCTAGCTCCAAACACCAGCTAGCTGCACGCATGAGCGGGTGCACGCCAAAAACGGGGGTGTGCCCGTTATGTGAATCACAGCTCCAAACATCCACAAACGATCAGTTTGTATAGAAAGCAGCACACGCAGGGGGTGGTTCCTCAAAAGATTTTAATGGGGAACCTCACAGCATACTATGGTATGCTGTGAGGTTCCCCATTAAAATCTTTTGAGGAACCACCCCCTGCGTGTGCTGCTTTCTATACAAACTGATCGTTTGTGGATGTTTGGAGCTGTGATATATATATATATATATATATATATATATTTATTTTTTTATCCAAAGTCCAAAAGTATTCCTGGACGCACTCGACTGCTGTTGAAACTTTGGGGTTTATTTAATCAAGGCAAACAAACCAATTGAATCCGGTCATTATTTCTTGTGCCCCTTATGCCGACGCCTTTTGAGGTAACACCCTCTTCTTCTTGGGCAGGCTAGTGAATGTCCAACAGAGACCTCCCACTTGAGGAACCATTGTCTGCATGCCATTGTTTTCCCCCACCCATAGTGGGCGTTACCAAATACGCGATTGTTAGTCCTCATGTAGGTGCATGCTGGGTTCTGTAGTTCATTTGCGGGAGTATTTTAAATCCACAGTGAATTCTGCAGGCATTTTGCCCTCTTCTACTCTGTTTGCTTTTCCTGCAAGTTTTTCTGCCCTCTGTTTTGCCTTTTCTGCTTGTTTTATTGCTCTCTGTACGGCCATTTCTGATTGTTTTTCTGCCCTCCATTTTTCCTTTTCTGCTTGTTTTTCTGCAATGGGGAAGGAGGCCATGCTGATTTCAGCCCTGTGGCCCCCGCAGTCCAAGCCAGCACCCCGCCTCCGGTGGAAGTCATCTTTGTTCCAGCTTGCAGAGAGTAATGCAATTGTTTCATCTGTTTCCCTGCCTGCATGACAGTGAGCAGGGAAACAGATGAAAACTCTTCTTCCAGCAAGAGGGAGAAGTTTGACAATAACTACTTCCTGGAATCACAGGTATGGTTGCATGGAGGGCGCTGTCACAGTCCCCACCAAAGGACAGCAATAGCTATGTCCCATGGGTGGGCACCCTGGGACATAGTGAGCTTGCCCTGGGGAGTAACTGTCCCCAGGGCCATTGATAGCTCCAGGAGGGGGGACCGCATGGCCCCCCTCCTCTTTCCATGGGCTGGTCCTGGGAGGTGGTGGTCCCTGGGGCCATATATAACCCTTGTAGGGGGAGGCACAGCCCCCTCCCACTTACAAGTTGGTCATGCCCCTCCCTTTTTCACACTTCTCTTGTGCACCAGGGAGGTGGCGGTCCCCGGAGTAATTAGGAAATATGAGGGGGGGTCCGTGCTCCCCCCCTCTTTCCTTAATTACAAAGCCCCGGGTGGTGATTGTCCCTTGGGCCTTTAAAGGCCTAAGGTGGAGGGGTGCATGCTACCCTCCTACTATAATAATAAACCCAAGGGAGGTGGTGGTCTCTCGGGTTAAACTCCCCTTTAGGAAAGGAGCTGCATGCACCCCCCTCCAAAAGTACAAAAAAACAAGTATGCCCCTGGGACTTGGCCAAGCGCAGGAACCCACGCAGATCCAGTTGTGACTTTTGTCAGAAAACAAAGATTTTTTCTCTTGCAGGGTGCCAGGGAGACCCCAAGACCATGACTAGGGGTTGAGGGCATTCCTGCACTGACCCTTTTTGTTTATTTAAACTTTTTTGGGGGGAGTCAGCTGAAACCGAGTCCCAAGATGGCAGCCAACACTTTTCTTTTTGTGGAGTTTTATATAGAACGAACTAGAACCAAAGGTATCAGAGCACTTAACAAGAGCTTCAGTTACGTTACAGACGGACACATTCATTTTTGTTAGGCACGGGGAGATTAAGTGATTCGCCCAGAATCGCAGAATGTTGAGCGTCCCTGCTGATACTCAAACCCGGTTCCCCAGCTCCAAGGTCGACCGCCCAAGCCGTTAGGCCTCATTCTCTCCCCTGCCAACACTTCCTGCTTTAAGTGTTTGCAGCCAACCAGATATCAGCACATGTACTATCGGATCCTCCGAGGATCAGCGTCCCTATATATAGACACATTTATTGTTCCTTAATTTCTCAAACTACTGAACACATTTTTACCAAATAACAAACAAGCATTTACAATGCAATGGTCTCGGCATTATTAAAGGTAGAGCTATTGGCATTGCTCATGACATCTTTTTTTCATTTTCTTTTAAAAACATAAATAAATGGTATTGTCATTTACAATAGCAATAGGTGAGCATTAGAGAGTAGTAGAGAGTATTTGCGGACACAGAGCCACACACACACACACACACAGACAGAGCCGTGCACACTCACACAGACAGAGCCGCGCACACACACACAGACAGAGCCGCACACACACACACACACAGAGCCACGCACACACACACACAGACAGAGCTGCGCACACACACACACACAAAGAGCTGCGCACACATACACACACAGACAGAGCCACGCACACACACACACACACACAGACAGAGCCACGCACACACACACACATACACATACACACAGAGCCACACACACACACACAGAGTCCAACACACAAAGCCCCCCCCACACACACAGAGCCCCCCCACACACACAGAGCCCCCCCAGACAGAGCCCCCCTACACACACAGAGCCCCCCACACACAGAGCCCCCCCACACACACACAGAGCCCCACACACACACACAGAGAGCCCCACACACACACAGAGCCCCCCCACACACACACAGAGCCCCCCACACACACAGAGCCCCCCACACACACACACAGAGCCCCCCCCACACACACACACAGATAGAGCCCCCACACACACCCAGAGCCACACACACACACCCAGAGCCACACACACACACACACCCAGAGCCACACACACACACAGGAGAGCAAGCACAGCCAGGGGGCAGGGAATCAAGCACAGAGAGGGGGCAGGGAAGCAAGCACGGAGAGGGGGCAGGGGAGCAAGCACAGCCAGGGGGCAGGGGAGCAAGCACAGTCAGGGGGCAGGGAAGCAAGAACAGCCAGGGAAGCAAGCACAGCCAGGAAAGCAAGCACAGCCAGGGAAGCAAGCACAGCCAGGGGGCAGGGAAGCAAGCACAGCCAGGGGGCAGGGAAGCAATCACAGACAGGGGGCAGGGGGCAGGGAAGCAAGCACAGCCAGGGGGAAGGGGAGCAAGCACAGCCAGGGGCAAAGGAAGCAAGCACAGCCAGGGGGCAGGGAAGCAAGCACAGGGGGCAGGGAAGCAAGCACAGCTCGGCTCCCCGTGAGAACTATGAAAGAGTACATATATCTGTACATTGGCCCAACGAAGCCAGCATGTACCTTGCCTTGTTTATTGGTCTATATCTGGCTTTAACTGCCTGCCATGAGCATTGGCTTAAGGTGGGTTGCATCTGCCTTGCCCTGTGTATTGGCCTGGGGAGGGGCAGTGCTACCTGCTGTTTGTGTCGGCCCAGGCTGGGGCTCCAACTGCCTCGCTATGTGCATCGGCCTGGGTCAGGCTGCAGCTGCGTTAGCTTGTGTCTTCGTTGGCTCGGAAGCGGGCTGCGACTCCTGAGGAAGCCAGCCTCGTAGCAGCAGAAGCCACTGAATACCATCCTGACAGTCCAAGGCAGCTATGCTCAGTGAAGACACGAGCTTTGCATGACGTCCATGGCGTCCATTGCTGAGGCAGCACATGAATACCACTGGCCACCATCTGCGGTCAGAAGCCTCTCTGAAAACACTGAGGTGAGTGCGAGAACTAAAGACTGTTTTTCTGTCCAATCAAGCGACGGGTAAGAACTAGAGTGGGCAACGAACTGACTGCACATTTTATTTGTGGGAAACGTAATTTGCACCTGAGCCTTATTCGTGCTCTACCAAAGCTGGCTGGGGACAATCTTAGACAGGGTGACCCGGGTTACAGAAACATGAAGAGGAGGGACAGGTTTTAGCCCCCACAGTGAGTTGAGATCAGGGGCATCACTCTGTATTTGTCATTGATTTGTGTAGTGTAAAGTACACCTGTGTCCTTAAAAGTACTTTTTTCCAAAAATAAAAAAGGTAGGCTGGGATTTAAAGTTAATGTTGGTCAACAGTCAAGTTGTGATCTGGTGTCCCCACGCTACCTTCCTGGCTAGCCTGTAGGGTCAGGGGGGTGGGGTGAGGGCACAAGCACAGCGAGCAACAGGGGGCGGGGGGGCAGAAAAGCGAGCGCAACGAGGGTCAGGGGGTGTGGGGGGGCACGAGCACAACGAGGGTCAGGGGGGCGGGGGGTCAGAAAAGCGAGTGCAATGAGGGTCAGGGGAAGTGGGGGGGGCACGGGCACAACGAGGGTCAGGTGGGTGGGGGATCAGAAAAGCGAGCGCAACAAGGGTCAGGGGAGCGGGGGGCCACGAGCACAACAAGGAACAGTAGGGTGGGGGGGGCCCAAGCACAAAGAGGAACAGCGGGGTGGGGGGGCACGAGCACAACGAGGAACAGCGTGGTGGGGGACACACGAGCACAATGAGAAACAGCGGGGTGGGGGGCACACCAGCACCACGAGGAACAGCAGGGTGGGGGGGCATGAGCACAACGAGGAACAGTGGGGTGGGGGGGACACGAGCACAACGAGAAACAGCGGGGTGGGGGGACACGAGCACAACGAGGAATAGCGGGGTGGGGGGGACACAAGCACAACAAAAAACAGCGGGGTGGGGGAAACAAGCACAATGAGGAACAGCGGGGTGGGGGGGCATGAGCACAACGAGGAACAGCGGGGTGGGGGGGCATGAGCACAACGAGTAACAGCCGGGTGGGGGGACATGAGCACAACGAGGAACAGTTGAGAGGAGAGGAACCCCGTTCTGCATGTGTTTCGCGTGCAATCCATTGCCATTTTTGCATTTCCTCCTCTGAGAGTGCAGGGTCCTTCATTTGCTGCGAGGGGAGGAAAAAAGCTGGATGCAGCACACGCCGTAGGTGGTTCTCGGGAATGATAGATACATCCGCACACAGAGCACAGCTCGCCAAAGCATCTCTCCGACACGAGTCAGCCCGTCTTAAGCGCCGGCCACAGCGGACGGAAAGGCCAGGCGTGAGAAGGGGGAGCCATGTCTGCGAAGGAGAGGCAGAAAGCAAGGATAACCAAGGACAGTGTCACGCTGCTACCCTGCTTTTATTTTGTGGAGCTAAGTGGGTAGACGGGTCTCTGGAGATGCGACTATCGGCAAATAAATATAGACGGTCTGGAAATAAGCAAATGGCTGCTATATCTGCCAAGAGCGCGCGCGTAAGGCAAACGTGAGGCTGACAGAAAATTCACGAACTGTACAGCGAGTGATACCGATGGTGGTGCAAAGCATCCCGACACACGGCAGGCGCCTTTGCATTTGCACACGCGTACGTGAGTGTCTGCAGTGATGTCTGTGTGTTTCAGCGGAGAGTCGGCATCAGCTGGGCTGTGGTTTACGAGGCACACACGAGTAATCTGTAAACAAGGGCCAGACGTGGTCGGGCATACATGGCTGCCGCAAACCTCCGATAGATACATCCGCACACAGAGCACAGCTCGCCAAAGGATCTCTCCGACTCCGAGTCAGCCCGTCTGAAGCGCCGGCCACAGCGGACGGAAAGGCCAGGCGTGAGAAGGGGGAGCCATGTCTGCGAAGGAGAGGCAGAAAGCAAGGATAACCAAGGACAGTGTCACGCTGCTACCCTGCTTTTATATTGTGGAGGTAAGTGGGTAGACGGGTCTCTGGAGATGCGACTATCGGCAAATAAATATAGACGGTCTGGAAATAAGCAAATGGCTGCAATATCTGCCAAGAGCGCGCGCGCAAGGCAAACGTGAGGCTGACAGAAAATTCACGAACTGTACAGCGAGTGATACCGATGGTGGTGCAAAGCATCCCCACACACGGCAGGCGCCTTTGCATTTGCACACGCGTACGTGAGTGTCTGCAGTGATGTCTGTGTGTTTCAGCGGAGAGTCGGCATCAGCTGGGCTGTGGTTTACGAGGCACACACGAGTAATCTGTAAACAAGGGCCAGACGTGGTCGGGCATACATGGCTGCCACAAACCTCCAAAAGTTTTCTGATTCGGGGCGTGTTTTTTTCCTGAGTGACGGATGACGTCACAGGTAGAAAGAAGGCAAAAAACACGCCCCGAATCCGAAAAAGACGGGACTTGAACCGAGTGACGCCCCTCTCCTCCAATGGCTGGCCAGCATTTACTAGGCCAGCCAATGGGGAAGAGGGGCGGGTTCAAGCCCCCTAACTAAAAAACATAAAATCTCCGGACTCCGCCCACTGCTACGCAGTGCGACGGTCCTCGACCTAAAAATGCACTTTCTGGGCCAAGTGTTACCTTTCTGCCAAATTTGGCATAGTGACCACAAGAGACTACAAATCATGCCCTAAGGTAGCTTTAACTTGTGCCCTGGCCATGCACAGTGTTGTCATCAATGATGTAATTACAGATGTTGCAGTGATGATATCAATGATGTCACAAAAGATGTCATGAGTGATGTAATATATGCAATAACTAGCAGTGCATTGCGAGGGCACGAGTTATAGTTACCTTAAGGAACAAGTTATAGTTATTTGAGATAACAATAACTGGTTCAGTGGTTTTGTTAGGTAAAACAGTATGTTTTAACTGACATGTGCACCTAACTATAACTTCCCTGTAACCTTTGTTTGTATTCAGTGAATTTCTAAGGTTTTTTTTTTATACAAAGTAAGATAATATTATCATACCTAACTGTAAGGTCACTTTGGCCTTTTGTTTTCCAGTGAATTTCTAGGATGTTTTTAACATAAACCAACCCTCGCATGGCCAGGCCCTCCACCCAACCCCCATGGGCAGCAACTCCCCAGCATCCAACCCCCATGGGCACTACCAGACCTGCCATCCAACTCCGGGCACGGACAGGCCCTCCATCCAACCCTGGCACTGCCAGGCCCTCCATCCAACCCTGGCACAGCCAGGCCCTCCACCCAACCCCCATGGGCAGATACTCCCCACCATCCAACCCCCATGGGCACTGCCAGGCCTGCCATCCAACCCCGGGCACGGACATGCCCTCCATCCAACCCTGGCACGGCCAGGCCCTTCATCCAACCCCTTGTGCAGCCGCTCCCCACCACCCACCAGGGGTTTCTCTTTCTAAGTGTTAGTCCAAGTCAGGCTTTCATGATTCATAAATAAGGCTTTTATGATTGGCATTTGCACTGTGCCTTCTCATTAGCTTAATAATTGTGGTGCAGAATTATACTTCTTAATTACAGCATTTATTTCACTAACGAAGAGGATGTCTTCTGTTCCAAATGTGGTGCCTGATGTCGTCTTCGTCAAGTTCGCTCCTGCAATTAACAAAAGCGGCATTTGAGTCAGCAGAGCTTTGGCGCTCGGCTTTACTAAATTATGCTGGCGCTCAGTGCTGCCTACTTAAATCGCGGCAATTAACATTGGAAACTGCCGCCTGCATTGGTTGGGGCAAACTATGGGGCAGATTTACAAGCCCCTTGCGACACTTTTGCACCGCTGTTGCGTCACTTTTGTGACACAGCGGCAACGTAAACAGTGCGGCCAATTTACAAAGAGACGCATCTAGGGAGATGCGTCACGTTGTAAAGCCCTGCGTCATATTATACCTGCATCAGGTATAATGTATGCAGGGTAGGCACTCCCACGCAGGAAAGCCTCGTAAAAGTGATGCAGTGAAATCTACAGGATTTCACTGTGCCACTTCTAGATTGCCACTGCGTCAAAACCTTACGCCTGCTTGAAGCAGGCGTAAGGACTAATGCAGTACAATAAGTATAGGCCTCAACATGCATTGCTGGAGTTGTGTCGTGCTTGCGACACAACTCCAGCAATGCTTGGCTTTTGGGCCAACAGATGCGTCAGAATTTCGGATACAATCTTTGCACCATGATGCGTCGTATTGTACATATGGCGCAAGGGTATCGCAGACTGGCGCAGGGAAACTGACGCATCTGAACAGATGCGTCGGTTTCTTGTAAATTTGCCCTTTAGTTTTTACAAAATACGATCACATATTATCGTTGCTTAAATTATGACTTATAACCTTTAACGCAGGTATGGAATCCAGATTGTGCTGCGCAGTGGCGCGTGGCGCCCGCGCGCTACCAGTGTGCATCTTGCGTGGTTTTTCTGCGGAAGGAATCATCACATGGCGGCTGGAACGAGAGCTGTTGCAAATTACCAGGACGGACAGTGGGAACAAGGTGCTGCGGAATCTTAGAATAGGTGCAAAGGTCACTGGGGTCAACACAAATTCAGAGCGCGCGCGGTGCCTCCACGTCCTTCGCGCCAGCGGCGGTGTCCTCAAAAGCCTGGCGCGCTTTCTGAATTCTGAATTTAAGCCCCTCTGAAGGGCACCGAGACGACTTGAGCTCAGAAATCAATAGGGACTCTCAATAAATGCGCACAGCCTTGTTCTTTGAATAATAAAGCAGCCCTTCATGCTGGGGCCTCAGATTTCTTACCCAGCTAACATCTGTCAGTACAAAAACCGATTCTCCTACCGTGTAATGTGAGGCAGAAGAGGCCGGATGGGCTTAAAGGAGACTAAACACGCATAAAAATGTAATATGCGCATGAAAATGTAATATTCTCATAAAAATGTAATATTTGCATACGTTTAATGTTCTGGGAGCCGGCAGATTGCTAACCCAATCCAGCTCTCGGATAGTCTGGAAGTGGGCTTGTTACAGTTGTGGGCAGCTGGTGGCAGAAAACGCCCAAATACCGCCCACCCCGTGCCCACCTCGTCTCTGTTGAGGAGATGGGCCCAGATGTTCTCACCAGGGTGGGGGTAGGTGGGTAGCAGGGGGAGGCATTCAGGCTCTGATGACAGTGCAAAAACTGAATGCCATATATTTGCCCCCCTGACCGTAGTGCAGCGCCCCTCCTTCCCTCCAGTTCCGAGGGTTACGTGCTGCCGTGGGTTCAAAGCCCGCCTCCAACTTCAACATCTTCTAGACAACACTCAATCAGGATTCAGAAAGAACCACAGCACCGAAACAGGACTCATCGCAGCCAATGACGGCCTTCGACCATCCTGGACCGAGGAGAAACAGCGCTCATCGCAGCCAATGACGGCCTTCGACTCATCCTGGACCGAGGAGAAACAGCGCTCATCGCAGCCAATGACGGCCTTCGACTCATCCTGGACCGAGGAGAAACAGCGGCGCTCATCCTGCTTGTCCTTTAAGGCTCGTGTTCCAGGAGTTACGAAGGGCTCTGAATGGGGGCAAACACCCCTTGTTCCTGTTGTTTTTAGGTCTCGCCTGTCGATGCGCATGCGCATCGAGCAAGCGAGAGTATTGCGACTTATCCACTCTTTATCCACACTGCAAGGAATCGTGGCGATTCCTTGCAGTGCCCGTGACTTTTAAGGTCAATGCGCATGCGCATTGAGCTTATGCGCATGCGCATTGACCTTAAAAGCGCGTGCACGTCCGTCTTTGTTTACCCGCTCCGCCCCCTCCCCTTCCCGCCGTCTCACATTTCGCAATGCCCTCCTAACAACACACACACCCTCTCCCCCGCTCCGCCCCCTCCCCGCCATGTCTGCCCCCTTCCCGCCGTCTCGCATTTCTCCTCCCCCCTCCCCTCTCTTCCCTCCTTAAAAACAACTTTATGAAAACCATCGACTTGCAAAGGTTTGTTGTTTCCATAAATATTATTCAGTTGCTAGAGTTTTTTTTACTTCAGCAGTTTGAATAAAATATTTGCTTGTTATACAGAGCCAGGCTCCCCTTTTTCCACTCCCCTCCCCGGCCCGCCCCTTCACCACATCCAGATTGGCCCCTTGCTACCACATCACACCCCTCGTGACACACCACTTCCTGGTATTCAACTTTGTCGACCGGCTCCACAGTAACCCTGCCGAAGCAACAACGGCCCCTGGATTGACTCCATGAGAGCTCCTCTACTGACTCAGGTACACAGCCCGCCGTGTTCTTTTACCCCCCCTCTCCTCGACCGTCCTCCACCAGTCCTTATCCTTAGCCTTTCCCCTCCCTTTCCTCTGCCAGGTATTCTACCACAACGCGTGGAACGCCGTACTGCGAAGCACCTGACGTCCACGGATGTGGCACCGATCGCCCGCGCTGTGCCTCCCGCTTTATTCAGGTATTTACACGCTCCCCCCAGCTCACCCGCCCGGCTTCACCAATGTTCCCTCGTCCCTCATTCCACTCCTTTATTCCCCCACTCCAGATGTTGCCCATCCGACTGGAAGCACCTTAATTACTGATCTTCCGATCTACATTGTTTTTCCAGGTAACTCTGCCGCCTAAGCGCTTCATCTGGCCACTTCTCTTTCGCACTGCTCCGGTATGTCACCCCACCCGGTCCGACAACTTGGCCATGGTTTGAGCGCTTACTTCCAGATGCCGCCACACTGATACTATGCCTTACGCGAGTGAATCAGCCCCAGGATTTCGACATCCCTCCTCCTGCACTTTGACCTTACTAACCCACGGCTTTTGTACTTCCCATTCCTGGCCCCCACCTTGAAACTGTTCGTTGTCACCCTTAGTCTGACTTAATTGCACATCGCGAGTTCGGGTCCTTTGCCTCTCGCTATTCCGCCTCGGTATGTTCTTCTAGACTCACCTACCTGCCGGCTTCCTAGCCCATTACCATGACGTGATTGCAGACGTTGAGGCTACTCTCTTCATTCTGTTCTTCCCGCTTACTGCACAGCCACCGTGAGCTTCTTCGCCACTCTGTGTTTCACCCCTTCCCCCCACCTGGCCGCCCTTGCTCCCCTACCAATTGCCTACTCACCCAGATGCCCCAGAATTGACACACAACCTTATGTCCAGGCTCTTACTTCACCACCCTGGTAGTGTTCATGCCCCCTGCTCTTATGCGCAGCAGTCTCTTAGACGGCCCACCTAGGAGCCGCTCTATAGTCTTGCACGCACCTCCTACCCTCCCTCACCTCTTCTTTCCCTCCCACAGCACCCTCTAAACAACACAATCTTGTCCTGTAGACGATCCCAATTGACGAGGATCGAAACGTCGTCGACAACACAGCGCAAGACATGGCGCAGTTTTCCATGATGACTCATTTCAAATCAATAACTCTCTAAATTCTTTCACCTCTGTAATTCATTCTTGAGCCACTTTTTTCACTGTATATATTGACACTATCACTCACCTTGCGCCGCTCACGCTGTCCGTTTCTGTTACTTGCGTCGCCACCTATGTCACCTGCACATACCTGAGCACCAAGTACAATCGGGTTGTTTTTGATTTGTTCATACAGTGCTGCCATAACTGTATAATTGTTTATTTGTTCTTTTTTCCCTCCTCTTGTTTAACATATGATGAATAACAAATCAAGTCCTTAAATTGTTCTCAGTCTCCTTATTTCGGTACTAGTAATGCTTTTAGCATACATACTTAATTGTCTCCTAAATATTACCAGTTGGGATATTGTTTTTTTTCCTCTACCTGCCCTTCAGCTTGTCACGTGCGGCTTGTCATAAATAATATGACTAGCTGGCTTCCATCTTTTCCTCTGATAATATCGCGGCCCCTTTTGGACGAAGCGTCCACGCAGTTCATGGATAATTCAGTGGATTTCTTTTTGGGCCTAAATATTTTTTCCTGAGAATCGTAGGTAGAAACTGCTGTCCTATTTCAGAATACTCTGTCCGATGATCGACTGTGTCAAGTGAGCGCGGGAAAACTCGATGTGCCTTTTGTTAATTTACCCAAGCAGTCTATAGTTACGTTTGTTGTTATGACATGAGCTACATTTTTTAACAGCTTTAAAGTAGGCTACATTTTCGAAAGAAAGAGCTTAACTTCCGTATTGTAATAAGCCTGATTACAGATGATTTTACACACGCCACTCCATAATCTAAGCTTTTGCTTGACAATTGTTAGGGTGGAATTCTGTACGAATGTAATGTGGAATAATCGTTTCCATTGTTACAGCACTGCAAAAAAACACAAGCGCTTTTTACTTATATACTGGCTTGTTAGCCAACGCCGTGGTTCTTGTTTGTCTACTTCAAAAGGATGGAATGCTAGGCAGGCCCTGTATGGATTTATACCTTTCACCTACAAATATTTGGAGAGAGCGTTTAAACAAACTATCTCGCATGCTATTACCATATGTTTTGGTAAACACACCACTGCAGCAAATTCTTTCAGTTCACTGCTGTGCTTAAAACAAAAACCTTATCATCACCGGAATGCACATAATAAAAGAGGGGCACCTTTTATTATAAGTGTGCACATAGACTTTTTTGTGCTAAGTGCAAATTGCAACTTTTCAATAAATATTTTACTCTGAGTGATAGAAGGGGCTCTGTTAGTAAAAAGCTGTTACGTACTTTAGGATGCAATTTAATCACTTGTTGAGTAACATTTTAAACCCCTCACCCTCCCTCACCCACCCTCACCCTCACTCACCTTCAACACCTCACCCTCACTCACCCTCAACGCCTCACCCTCACTCACCCTCAACACCTCACACTCACTCACCCTCTCTCACCCTCTACCCTCACTCACCCTCAATACCTCACCCTCACTCTCACTCACCCTCAATACCTCACCCTCACTCTCACTCACCCTCACACTCACCCTCTCACTCACCCTCACACTCACCCTCACTCACCCTCACTCACCCTCACTCA
Organism: Lissotriton helveticus; assembly: GCF_964261635.1. NCBI lineage: Eukaryota > Metazoa > Chordata > Amphibia > Caudata > Salamandridae > Lissotriton > Lissotriton helveticus. The sequence goes on along the minus strand of NC_136064.1, from coordinate 101,254,448 downwards.
CCCTCACTCACCCTCACTCACCCTCACTCACCCTCACTCACCCTCACTCACCCTCACTCACCCTCACTCACCCTCACTCTCACTCACTCTCACTCACTCTCACTCACTCTCACTCACTCTCACTCACCCTCAACCCCTCACCCTCACTCACCCTCAACCCCTCACTCACCCACCCTCAACCCCTCACTCACCCTCACTCACCCTCAACCCCTCACCCTCACACAGTGCAATAGGTCTCAGAGCATTTGAGTTAGAGCTTTTAGAAATGTTTATGGCTTTTTTTTTTTTAATTCTTTAGCATTGGCTACAGGAAACAAAAATGCTAAAGATTTACAAAAAAACCCATAAACAATTCTAAAAGCACTAACTCTAATGCTGCGAGACCTATTGCATTTCCAATGCTTGTTGTCAGGGGCACTCGTGCTCACAGGAGTCAATGTACATTCGCTTCCATTTGTGTTTATGGTGAAATGGCATGTGATATAAGTTAAAGAGTGCTCTGAGAACCACTGGAATTATGTGACAGGGGAGGGCCAAATCATGCCGCAGGGTTGAGTAAGCTACGTGGCAATATGCAGCCCATTTTGTGATATTATTACTTCATTGCGTTGTAATTTTTACACTTAACACTGGGCATTGGTTGCTCCCCATTTAGTGCTTAATTTGTAAAAATAATAAGTGCCTAGTGCCCGCATCAGCAGCCCTCAGTGCCTTACACCAACCATTGCCCCTGCCATCGCTGGTAATGACAGTAGCAACACCACTACAACCGTCACACCCCTACAAGTGAGACAATGCAGATCATTTAAAGCCCCAAACCTATAAGAATGGCTTGGGGGGGGGGGGGGCAGGAGGTAGTCGATTTGATGTATATTGAATTAATAAACAACTGTTGTTGTGCTCATCTGTAAGTTAGACAAATATCACCACCTAGTGGCAGACTGTCGTAAATGGTGGCGCTGAGCAACAAAAACTACTAGCTTAAATTAAGCACCGTTCTCATTAGTACCAATTTAACATCAAAATGTCGTTTTAAGCATCAGAGAGGCTAACAGTCAACCTATGCACGGGGCCTTCCACTGCACGGTAACTCACGTCACTGCGGGCCATATTATCAAGAAAGGGCGATACAATATCGCCGCTTTTATCGGCAGGAAACTGCCGCTAAAGCGGCATTAATGGGCTTGATAATATGCCCTTGTGAATTCCTATTGAAGTCCAGGTTCTGGTGTTAACCTGGGATTCAGTGGTAATTCACAAGAGCTTATTATCAAGCCCATTATCGCCGCTTTAGCCGATAAAAGCGGCGATAATGTATCGCCCTTTCTTGATAATGTAGGTAAAGATGGACGAGTACAATAATGGATGGGTGAGTGAAAGGCAGGGTAGATGGACAACTGGATAAAAATATGGATGGATGGATGGATGGATAGATGGATGGATGGATGAGTGAAAGCGTGAATTGATATATGACTATATAGATCGATGAGTGAATGAAAGAGTGGATGCCTGAGTGAAAGGGTAAATGGAGGGATGGAACGATGGATGGATGGAACGATGGATGGGACGAAGGGTAGATGGATGAGTGTAGTGATGAATGGCTGAGGCAAAGGGTGGATAAATGGATGAGCCAAAGTGAGGATGAAGGATGGATGGAGTGAAAGGATGGACATATGGAGCAAAAGGGTGGATGGATAAGCAAAAGGATGGCTGGATGATTGAAAGGATGGATGGATGGATGAAAGGGGGTGGATAAGTGAAAGGATGGATGATTGAGTGGATGGATTGGTTTGATGGGCCAATAAAAATAAAATGCAGACCCGCTTCAGTTCCAGCAACAAACTGAGGCAACTAGGGACATTGTTTGATTGCTGACAGGTGCATGAAGGGGCCTGCGCCATTCTATCACTGTGAGCATGCCTGAGTGACTATGTGTGTGAGTTAAACTGAGAGAGAGTCAGAGAAGGAATAAATCAGAGTGAGTGAGAATGAGTGACAATAAAGACGAGTGTGTGTGAGAATGAATGTGAGTGAGAATGACTGTGAGTGTCCCTGAGTGTTACTGTGTGAGACGCACAGTAAGACTGCGTAATTCAGAATGAGTGAGACTGCAGTGAGACATTAAATTTAGGGGGTTATTTACACGAGTCCTGCACTGCCAGAGTGTCACTTTTTTAGTTTCTCTTGTGGTGCAGGCATCTCAATCATATATGAGGTGACGCAAAGCCTTCCTGCGTGGCTTTGCGTGGCCTTGGAGATATGGAGTAAGACACGGCAGCACAAAGCCTGCATGCCCTACTCTGCGTCAAGGAGGCGTTCCATGGGCGTGGCAGTGGGTGTTCCAATGCAACACCCATGGGTTTAGACACTGCCCCAGATTTACAAAGTCACATTAACCTGGGGCAGAGCCAAAACCTTACCCCTCCCCAGAGCAGGCGTAATGAGGAGAAATGAGAAATGACAGTGGACACGCAAGAATGTCACACCGAAAACATGGTTTCCCAAAATGTATGGTTCAAGGAGTGTATCTTCCCCCCCTGTGTGCACTCCCTGTAAGCACCCTCTGCCAAAAAAGAGCCCCGCTAAACCAGGGAGAAATGTCGAGTATGAGAAGCTCAGGTGCACCACATTTATAACAAATAACAATATTGATAAACCAATGAGTGCTACAATAAGTCTTTCAATAATCAATACTGGAGTTTATCTTCTTTTTATTGTCTTTTCCTTTCCTTCATATGTATACATGACGCGTTTCGTCCATATACAAATGATCTTCTTCAGGGCACAGAAAAAGCAAAAACGAATACAATGTCCATTCTTGTTGTAGTGCTTCGAACTAGATACGTCTTGTTTAGCCGTCCATCCAGAAATAAAAAATCCTTGGGATATTCCATCAAGGGGTAACGAGAAAAAGTGATTTTCTACTCCAGCCCTTGTTCCAAAGTGTCTAAGTAGTGTATTGGTTCTCAGTCGGATGGAGGGGATAGGGCGAGTCGACCCTTCATCAGGCACTATAGAAGGTGCAGCGAAGGAGATCAAAAAGACATCCCTCTCGAGCCCAGAGGAAAGAAGGGTGGGAGGAAGGAAGGAGGAAGGAAGGATGAGCAGGAGGAAGGAAGGAGGAAGGAAGGATGAGCAGGAGGAAGGAAGGAGGAAGGAAAGGATGAGTAGGAGCAAGGAAGAAAGGGAAGGATGAGCAGGAGGAAGGAAGGAAGAAAGGGAAGGATGAACTCAATCATGTGGCAGCCCTGGGGTGTGGCCATGATGATGTCTGCATTTGTGGAAGCAGTGAGACAAGTTTCCGTAACACAGCAGAGATCTGGGGAGGCACAACGAGTAGTGTTCCACATGTATATATCGTGGTAAGAGAGATCCAGCATGAAAGAAGCTACAATTAATGACTGGAGGCCACATATAGACTAGAGTCAACTGACTCAGCGGGGAATTAATAATGGACCCTGAGATGGTGGTGGCTACATGGGGGGGGTGTCTCAGCAGCAGGAGGGCCTGCGGTGCGAGGAGGAAAAGGAGCCTTGAATGGGAACAGGAGTGCCCTCACAGCAGTTATCACTAGTATGTCAGACCTCACTGTGGCTCCATTCTGTAAAGGGCAGAGTTCCTGGTACTTGGTGTCTGAGGGAAGATGGTAGAAGAAGGTAGGGAAATAGTAGACAGTAAGGGAGGGGTAGTAAGGAAGGGCAAAAAAAGGGAAGGAGTAAAAATTTGGAAAGAAGGAAAGGAAAGGAAAAAGGGAAAGGAAAAGGAAAAGGAAAAGGAAAAGGGAAAGGAAAGGAAAGGAAAAAGGGAAAGGAAAGGAAAGGAAAGGAAAAAGGGAAAGGAAAGGAAAAAGGGAAAGGAAAGGAAAGGAAAGGAAAGGAAAGGAAAGGAAAGGAAAGGAAAAAGGAAAGGAAAAATGGAAAGGGAAAAGGGAAAGGGAAAAGGGAAAGGAAAAAGGGAAAGGAAAGGAAATGAAAGGAAAAAGGGAAAGGAAAAAGGGAAAGGAAAGGAAAGGAAAGGAAGGGAAGGGAAGGGAAGGGAAGGGAAGGGAAGGGAAGGGAAAGGAAAGGGGAAGGGAAGGGAAAGGAAAGGAAAGGAAAGGAAAGGAAAGGAAAGGAAAGGAAAGGGGAAAGGAAAAAGGAAAAGGAAAGGAAAGGAAAAAGGGAAAGGAAAGGAAAAAGGAAAAGGAAAGGAAAGGAAAAAGGGAAAGGAAAGGAAAGGAAAAAGGAAAAAGGGAAAGGAAAGGAAAGGAAAGGAAAGGAAAGGAAAGGAAAAGAAAGGAAAGGAAAGGAAAGGAAAGGAAGGGAAAGGAAAGGAAACGAAACGAAACGGAAAAGGAAAAGGAACATTTTGGATTTAAGTTGGGAGTGGGAGCAGGGGGAAGGAAGGAAGGAAGGGAAGGAGGGAGGGAGAGATGAATGGATGGTGGGTGGACGAATGGATGGATGATGGGTGGATGGATGGATGGATGATGGGTGGATGGATGGATGGATGATGGGTGGGTAGATTGATGGATGGAACCCTAGCAGCCTAATAACCAACACAGGAAGCATTGGGTGGAAGCCTTCCTCTGATAAACTCGAAAAGAAGGGACAGAGACTGACAAGAACATAAGGTGTGAATTTGAGCAGAGAGAATAAAATGAGCGAAGGTGTGAATGTGAGGAGTCAAAGGTGCTAAAGAGGCAGCACAAAGAACGACAACGCTGGAAAAAGAGCTGTGATCTATCAAGACCCCCACAAAGGCGCCGCCCCCTCGACGGGTAACACTTAGCAGCTCCCAAGACAATGTGTGAAGTGTCTTAAAATACGTGACTTGTGATGATCACTTATCATGAGCTGAGAAAAGACTTTCTGCAAGAAAAACAAAACCCTCGTTCACTTCCAAGTGTCATGAGCAGAGCTAGGGAAAGGGAATTAGGGGCCATATGTATCATTGAAATTCACATTCGCAAAGGCCGAAATTCGCCGAATTTCGGCCTTTGCGGATGCGAATTCGCAAAATGATATGCATGAAGGAAATTCCGATGCAAAATAAGGAATTGCAAAATTTGCGATTCCTTATTTTGCGATTGCATTTAAGGAATTGCAAATTTTGCGATTCCTTAAATGCAATGTAAGAAGGCAAAAACATTTGCTAAATGGCCTTAAGAAATCGCAAATTACCACCAACTTCTAGTTGGTGGTAAGTTGCGAATTCCTTGAAAAATGCACATTTTTGCATTTTTCAAAGTGCCATGTGATGCACATACATGCCCTTAGGGCATGAATTTGCACCACATGTGCACCTATGCTTATTTCAGGGGTGCAACAGGGTGTCCTTTGGACACCCCTGCACCCTTGAAATTATTCTGAATTTGCGATTCACAAATTGCGAATCGCAAATTGAGAAAAAAATTCCCATTCCTTCCTATGGGCCTCCAGGCCTATAGAAATGAATGGGAAAGTATTACTTAATTGCGAATTCGCAATTTGCGAATTCGCAATTAAGGAATATCAAGATAACGCTAAAATATTACAATTTTCTTGATACATACCATTTAGCGATTCTGAAATAGCGATTTCTTAAAAATCGCTATTACAGAATCGCAAAATGGTTCCTTGATACATATGGCCCTAAATGCCACAGGCTGCAGCTCCCTTTCTGACCTGTGACAAACCGTACAACCCTAAGGCTGCTGCCCTACAACCCTGAGAATCGAAAAGGGTCATAGCAGCAGTCACAGCAGCAGAGCCCAAGCCTTTCCAGGGCAGATGGGGGGTTCTCAACCTACGAATAAGCATCAAAAAGCGTCCTAGCAGCAGAGCCCAAGCCTTTCCATGGCAGATGGGGGCTTCTCACCCTAGGAACAAGCATCAACAAGGGTCCTAGCAGCAGTCACAGCAGCAGAGCCCAAGCCTTTCCAGGGCAGATGGAGGGGGCTCTCACCCTAGGAACCAGCATGAACAAGCATCCTAGCAGCAGTCACAGCAGCAGAGCCCAAGCCTTTCCAGGGCAGATGGGGGGTTCTCAACCTAGGAATAAGCATCAAAAAGGGTCCTAGCAGCAGTCACAGCAGCCGAGCCCAAGCCTTTCAGGGGCAGATGGGGGGTTCTCACCCTAGGAACAAGCATCAACAAGGGTCCTAGCAGCAGTCACAGCAGCAGAGCCCAAGCCTTTCCAGGGCAGATGGGGGGTTCTCACCCTAGGAACAAGCATCAACAAGGGTCCTAGCAGCAGTCACAGCAGCAGAGCTCAAGCCTTTCCAGGGTAGATGGGGGGTTCTCACCCTAGGAACAAGCATCAACAAGGGTCCTAGCAGCCGTCACAGCAATAGAGACCAAGCCATTCCAGGGCAGATGGGGGGTTCTCACCCTGGGAACAAGCATCAACAAGGGTCCTAGCAGCCGTCACAGCAGTAGAGACCAAGCCATTCCAGGGCAGATGGGGGGTTCTCACCCTGGGAACAAGCATCAACAAGGGTCCTAGCAGCAGTCACAGCAGCCGAGCCCAAGCCTTTCCAGGGCAGATGGGGGGTTCTCACCCTAGGAACAAGCATCAACAAGGGTCCTAGCAGCAGTCACAGCAGCAGAGCCCAAGCCTTTCCAGGGCAGATGGGGGGTTCTCACCCTAGGAACAAGCATCAACAAGGGTCCTAGCAGCAGTCACAGCAGCAGAGCCCAAGCCTTTCCAGGGCAGATGGGGGGTTCTCACCCTAGGAACAAGCATCAACAAGGGTCCTAGCAGCAGTCACAGCAGCAGAGCCCAAGCCTTTCCAGGGCAGATGGGGGGTTCTCACCCTAGGAACAAGCATCAACAAGGGTCCTAGCAGCAGTCACAGCAGCAGAGCCCAAGCCTTTCCAGGGTAGATGGGGGGTTCTCACTCTTGGAACCAGCATCAACAAGGGTCCTAGCAGCAGTCACAGCAGTCACAGCAGCTGAGCCCAAACCTTTCAGGGGCAGATGGGGGGTTCTCACCCTAGGAACAAGCATCAACAAGGGTCCTAGCAGCAGTCACAGCAGCAGAGCCCAAGCCTTTCCAGGGCAGATGGGGGGTTCTCACCCTAGGAACAAGCATCAACAAGGGTCCTAGCAGCAGTCACAGCAGCAGAGCCCAAGCCTTTCCAGGGCAGATGGGGGGTTCTCACCCTAGGAACAAGCATCAACAAGGGTCCTAGCAGCCGTCACAGCAGTAGAGACCAAGCTATTCCAGGGCAGATGGGGGGTTCTCACCCTGGGAACAAGCATCAACAAGGGTCCTAGCAGCCGTCACAGCAGTAGAGACCAAGCCTTTCCAGGGTAGATGGGGGGTTCTCACCCTAGGAACAAGCATCAACAAGGGTCCTAGCAGCCGTCACAGCAGTAGAGACCAAGCCTTTCCAGGGTAGATGGGGGGTTCTCACCCTAGGAACAAGCATCAACAAGGGTCCTAGCAGCCGTCACAGCAGTAGAGACCAAGCCATTCCAGGGCAGATGGGGGGTTCTCACCCTGGGAACAAGCATCAACAAGGGTCCTAGCAGCCGTCACAGAAGCAGAGCCCAAGCCTTTCCAGGGCAGATGGGGGTTCTCATCCTAGGAACAAGCTTCAACAAGGGTCCTAGCAGCCGTCACAGCAGCAGAGCCCAAGCCTTTCCAGGGTAGATGGGGGGTTCTCACTCTTGGAACCAGCATCAACAAGGGTCCTAGAAGCAGTCACAGCAGCAGAGCCCAAGCCTTTCCAGGGCAGATGGGGGTTCTCACCCTAGGAACACGCATCAACAAGGGTCCTAGCAGCAGTCACAGCAGCAGAGCCCAAGCCTTTCCAGGGCAGATGGAGGGGTTCTCACCCTAGGAACACGCATCAACAAGGGTCCTAGCAGCAGTCACAGCAGCAGAGCCCAAGCCTTTCCAGGGCAGATGGGGGGTTCTCACCCTAGGAACAAGCACCAACAAGGGTCCTAGCAGCAGTCACAGCAGCAGAGCCCAAGCCTTTCCAGGGCAGATGGAGGGGTTTTCACCCTAGGAACAAGCATCAACAAGGGCCATAGCAGCAGTCACAGCAGCAGAGCCCGAGCCTTTCCAGGGCAGATGGAGGGGTTCTCACCCTAGGAACACGCATCAACAAGGTTCCTAGCAGCAGTCACAGCAGCAGAGCCCGAGCCTTTCCAGGGCAGATGGAGGGGGTTCTCACTCTAGGAACAAGCATCAAGAAGGGTCCTAGCAGCAGTCGCAGCAGCAGAGCCAAAGCCTTTCCAGCCTTTCTGGCTTCTTCTTTCGACCTCTCGGTGACACAAATCCTAGCCTCCTGTACCCCCAAAATGTCAAGAAACCCTTGCCTGCTGGCCTGTACGAACCCAACCATCGTAAAATAACTCATATCTGGTGACCTGTCCCTCTCCCCACCCTTCCAACAAGAACCAAACAGAGGGGCAGATTTACAAGGCCCTTGCGCCACTTTTGCGTCACTTTTCCCATGTTAAAAATGACGCAAAAGTGACACACGTGCCTTGTAAATAAGCCCCAGAGTGACTTGTTTTGCATTATTACAAAAAAGTCCCCCATTTCTGACAGCCGCGTCCCAGTTCCATCGCATTGCCTACACCTGGCCTCTTGTCACCCCAAAGCCCTCAGACAGGCCTTATAATGACCCTCGAATCCTAAAAAGACCTACAATTCTGTAAATCCCATTACCCCAAACACTCTCATTTTTGGTGTCTCCTCATCCCTGCACAAAGCCCATTGCATGTAATCTTGTCAACCCCCAAAGAAACCCCGATACCTGGTGTCTCGCCTCCCCGAAATCACTACCCATATCTGGAGCACACCACTTTCTACCCCCTCAAAGAACCAGATCATATACAGCACCTCATATCCCCGCACCCCCACCCCCCAGAAACAGACCTCCATTTCTACTGTCCTGCCAACCCCACTCTCTCGACCCCAAAACAGATCTCTCTTACCTACAGGGGTCCCACTCCTCTCCTCCTCTCTCCAAAACAGTCCTTTGTACCCAGCTCTGTGCATCCTTTTTCACCCAACAAAACAGCCCGGTACGGGTCATCATCACCCCCAGAACAGAGTCCTATATTTTGAGCCCAGCAACCTATACCCCCCCGAAAAAAACAAATACCTTTACTGGTATCCCTCCCCCACTTTCAAAACAGACCACCGAACCAGGGTTCACATTATGTAAAGGGCACACTGTCCCTGCGTGCACCTCTGCACACCTGTAACCAGGGCCGCCAGGTGCAAACAACGACAATGCACCCCATTATATATAATGCACTGTCCGCGGGGCAGCTTCGAACTCTCGGAGGCGCGGAGGGGGCACATTAGTGAAGCAGAGAGTGAATGTCTGAAGCGGTCACTCATCTTTCATAGTGAACATTGGCACCCAACTTGCAGTTCAAAGGGGCAAAATCCCACAGCAGGCGGGTGCAGTGCATGACTGCACCACCAGGGGCCTGTCTGAGGGTTCGTAGGAGCCCCTTCCACCTCTTCCAGAGGTCATCCTAGGGGAGAGCACTAACTGTGCGCCACCTCCTTGCGGTGCGCAATCAGTTCACCTCCTTCTGTGCCCATGTCATATTATAGCATGGGCACAGAGGCAAAGAGACACAGAGGCAAAGCATGTGCTCCATCTGCGGGATTCTTGCCCCAAGCAAGGAAGGAAACCCCCCATTAAGATATGATCAGCACTCGTCTTGAGGGTGGTGTTGATGGTGCGTCATAGTTCAGGAGCGTGCACGCGTGTGTGCCAGAGCTATCTGTATTACAATTCCTGCCACTCAAGCATCTGGTACAGTTTCCCAGGGACAATGAGGACAGGTGCACGCGCCTGTTGAACCCCCGCTGCGCTGTATGTAACGCAGCTCTGGTGTCCCTTCTCCCACATGAGCAAAACAGACTCACTACCTGTTGGCCTTGCGACCCATTAAAAGTCCCATTGCTGCCAACATTGCATCCCAGTGGAATACTCCATCCTCCCGCTTCGACTCCTCCCCCAACAACTCCGGCTTCCACTGCTTCCGGCTTCTGTGTTGTATAACGTGAAAGTGACCAGAAGGCAGCAAACCACGTACCCAAGGATACACTCATCGGGTACCTAGAAAGATGATTGGTTTGTGAACTCCTGTTGATGTAGTGGTCTTTAAAGAAGTGCCTTGTCAACTCTTTCCTAAATTGGAGCAGCATTCGGACAATTCTTATTGATCTGAGGATGTTGTTCTGGATCCTGACTGCATAGAAGAAGCCCTGCTTTCTTGTTTTTCCTTATTCCACTTTTTCGTCTCCAGTCTCATGGCGGTGAGCTTGTCAGCCGGGTAGGCGGACGTGCAGGCTGTAATGACTATAAAAGAAGAACACACAAGTGATGGATGGAAAGCTTGAATTAATCTCAGCCTCTGCAACCTCTCTGACTCGCCTCCCAGTCCATCACTATTTTACTCACCATGCAGCCTTAGTTTGAATCCAACAATATGCAAATCAGTATTGACCCTCCTCCAATGGGAACAGCCCAGCCTGAACTGCCGGGCCAAGTCCTCTCTGAGCCGGCACACAAAAAAACCAGAACCGGTGTCGCCTGAGTTAGGGCTCATCAGCCAGGTACAGCTTGGCTCCAGTGACACAGTGTGCACGGGACCCACGTCTGGGTATACCTGTCCCACTTAGGGAGCCACACTAAAGTATACAAAAAAAGTGCTGGATCGAATGCTTGAATTAATCTCAACCACTGGTAATTACTCAGGCCACATTCCAGTCCATCATTTTTCTCTCACCATGCCACCTCAGTTTAGACCCACTCGTATGAAAACCAGTCTTTATCTGCCACTGTAGGAATAGTCCAACCTGCCAGGCCAGGTCTGCCCTGATACTAGAACACAAGCACCCAAGGACCAGTTTTTCTCGGTTTGGGTATAGCTTGGTTCCAGTGTCACAGGGAGCTCAGAACCAAGGTTGAGGCATACCCCTAACACTTAGGGCGTCAGCTGCAAGATCAAGGTGATGGATGGAATGCTTGAATTAATCCCAGCCACTGGTAATTATTCTGTCTGCATCCCACTCTATTGTTATGGTGCACATCACGCTATCTTAGTTTGGACCCAACCTTAAAACAGTCTTGACTCTGCTGCAATGGGAACAGTCCAGCCCAATCTGCCAGACCAGGTCCTCCCTGAACCAGAAGATAGGCAACTCAGGACCAGTTTCAACTTCCTTAGGGCTCGTCAGCCATGTGTAGCTTGGCTCTACTGTTACAGTGTGCACAGGGCCCATGTCTGGGCAAACCCATCCCACTTAGGGTGTGTTAGAAATGGGATCCCTGGCTGGCCAGGGCTTGCGCCAAAGTCAGTCAGAGACCACCACTCCTAAGTCAGGGCAAGGGAGTTACACGCCAAGATAACCCCTGCTCACCCTCTAGGTAACGTGGCGCGAGCAGCAAGGCTAAACTTGGAGGCGATGTGGGTTAAGTATTTGCGCACGCACCCCAGCAACAACACCCAAGGCCCACCACAAAGGGAACTCCACACAAGGTTATCAAACATAGCCTTTGTATTATAATAAAAACACATTAGATAAAAACACACACTTTACAATGTGCCAGAGGCACGGGCAGAATTTACAGGGGATATGTACAAGACAGGGCCACCTGGACCACTGTCAGGAATCAGCACTTTTATAAGTAACACTTTTAGAAATAGCACTTAGAACATAGAACATAGAATGTAAAATCACTGTAGCAAGAAATAGCACCCCTCTGGGGGACTCGAGAACAATGGCCCGTCGTTGATGCCCCGGGATACTGGAGCCTCGACAAGCTCAACAACAGGTAAGGCCCCCACGAGCCTTTCACTAGGGGGGAGGGGCGGGCACCGGCAATGTGCCCCGATGCCCCCCCACCCTTCCCGGGCACTCACCGGTCTCTAGATGCTGCAGCTCTTCTCTCTGGGGCTGCTCCTCAGCCTGGTGCGGCGGGCGGCTCGGCTCTCGTGGGCAGCGGGGCTCTCCTCACAATGGAGCCCCGCCTGCACCTTCCACCGCCCTACTCTCCTCCTTGTGCAGCGGGGGTGGGACTTCCGGCCTCCTTCGTGGGGGAAAAGGAACACCAGCGTCCTGGTTGCCGGGCAACCCTCAGGCCGGGCTTAGCCCGCGGTAGGCTGACGAAGCAGCCAATGGCAGCGCGGCCCTGCAGACGAGCCCCCAGGCTCCGGGTCGCGCTGCTGAGGCAGAGGGGAACTTCTTTTTGCCGCAATCTGGGGTAGCCTCCCGGGAATTTCATCAATAAAAGCGAAATGTCACTCGCTTGGGCAGCAATGTCCCTGGCAGGGTGGGCACCTGCCAGGGGGCTCCAAGATCGGCCAAGAACGGGGCAAATGCTAGGTGGGCACCGGCTTCCACCAATAAGCGGTCCCCGGCGCTAGGACGAAAATGACGCGCTCTCAAGCGCTTGTGGGGACAAAATACAGCGCTCCCAGCGCTAGGACAAAAGGAAGCGCTCCCCAAGCGCTGGAGGCCCAAATAAAGCGCTCCCAGGCGCTAGGGGCCAACAAGCCCAGCAAAAGTCCTTCTAGGCAGGCAGGGGGGGGGCAAGGCTGGGCCCAGAGCCAGCTCACTGGGTCTCCAGGCAGGGAGACAGTCCAAGTGGCGGTCCTCTGGCCCAGCAGCAGCAGCAGACCCCCTCAGACAGGATCCTGGAACAGAACAGTTTGTGTGGGGACATAGCCCCATTTTTATACACCACATTCCTTTGTCTTTGCCACAGGGTGAGGGGAAGAACCAGTCGCAGCTGGTTGGTGAGCACCCTTGATGGCCCATCCCCTCACTCTATTCACTGGCAGGGCTAGGGTCATTAGACGCACCACAGGGGCGGAGCCAGCATTGTGTGGGGGAAAACCCAGCCCCATGCAGGAACCAGGTGCACTCCTCCCCAGCCATCAGCATGCTAATCTCCACACTCACCACTGGGCAGACACATCATGACTCATGGAGCCTGGCATCCCAGGCCAGCTCCAGCCAATCACACACCAGACACATTTTACACTAATATGCCAACTCCTAGAAGTGGCACTTCCACACACGACACAATCATGCCCCATACATCATTGCGAAGCATTCAATCACAGGAGTCCACACATACCAGACTCGAGCCTGTACACCCCACGCATCAGGAACTACCAGGGACCCATACATTCCCCATGCATTCCTATGGGAGGGCAGGCCTACCTTACTCCGCGCACTCAGAGTGCGCACGCACTTTCCACTGGGACACAGTGAAAGTGCGCAGAAACCAAAAAATCACTACCTCCAATTCATATTCACAAGCAAAACGTTTAGGGGTGAACCTGCCAGAAGGGCCAACTCCAACAGGGTGACTCACTAAAGTATACAAAACGTGATGAATGGAATGCTTGAATTAATCCAGAGTGCATGTCAGCAGCTGAGACATGGGTCTGTGCCACTCGTACCACGTTACACTTGGCCGATGAGCCCTAATCAGAGTAAAACTGGCCCTGGGTTGCTTGTTTCCAGTCCATGGAGGACCTGGCTTGGCAGTTCAGGCTGGCTGTTCCCCTTGGAGCAGGATCAAGACTGATATGCATATGGCTGGGCCCAAGTTGAGGTGTTATGTTATGTTATGTTATGTTATGGATTCTTATATAGCGCATGACTCACCCAGGGGCATCTCAGCGCTTTACCTATGGGAATCCAGAACCACAAGACAGGGAAGAGAGTAATGACACGGCCAGCTTAAAATAAGAATGTTTTTAGTAGTTTCCTGAAATGCAGGTAGGTGCTGGATTTTCGCAGGGCCACCGGTACCGAATTCCAGTATCTGGGGGCTTTGTATGAAAAAGCTCTGCCACCTGTACGGGTTAGCCGTATACGCGGGATCTTCAAAAGAGCTTAGGCATTGGATCTTAAATTGCATTCATATGATTGTTTGGAAAGTTTATTATAAAGATATGCTGGCCCCTCGCCTCTGAGCGATTTAAAGGAGAGGCAGCAGACCTTGAAGATAGATCTCTTTTGAACTGGAAGCCAGTGTAATTGTCTAAGTAGAGGGAGGGAAGGGGATCCGGAAGGCGCATTCAGAACCATTCTGGCGGCGGAATTCTGGATTACCTGCAGTTTTGCCAGTGTGGTTACGCCTATTTCAGCCAGCAAGGCATTGCCGTAGTCAAGCCTGCTCACTACCATAGCCTGCACTACAGTTCTACGGTGTTCTAATGGAAGATAAGGAATAATTCTAAGTAGTAGACGCAGGTTATAGTAGCAAGTCCCAGCGATGTTTTTGACGTTGTCTTTCACGTTAAGCATGACATCCAGCTGAATTCCCAGGCTTTTCACTGAGGGGGATGGCGTAGGTGCTTCTCCCAATTGGGGGGGCCACCATTCCGGCGTCCAAAGATGGGCATCCTTCCCTAAGATCATAAGCTCTGTTTTCCCAGGGTTAAGCTGTAGACACCTCTCTTTCATCCAATTTGCAATCGCTAGCATACCACCCGAGAAGCGTAATTTCTCGTCCATTATGTTTTTCCCTATAGGGAATAGCAGCTGAGTATCATCGGCGTACGAGACTACCTCGAAGCCGAAGGATTAGACTATCTTGGCCAGGGGGGCCACATACAAATTAAAAAGGGTGGGGCTCAGGCAAGAGCCCTGAGTCACCCCTTTGTTCAACAGAAATTAATTTTTTTATACAAATGGCCCAAGTGTGGTGGTTTGCCATCTGTCCATTAGAAAATTCTTCAGCTATTGTAAGGCTTTTCCCCGATGCCGCACTCAATCAGTCTCTCCGCTAGCCGTTGATGAGATATTGTATCAAAAGCTGCGGAGAGATCTAAGAGGACCAGGATCGAGGATCCTCCGGCATCGAGGGTGCGCCTTAATGAGTCAGTGACGGCCAGAATGGCCGTTTCTCTGCTAAAACCAGTACGGAAACCCGACTAGGAGGGATCTAGTATGTCATTGGATTCTAAATACTGACTAAGCTGGATGTTTACCATGGATTCTAGCAATTTCCCCAATAGGGGTAGCATGGATATTGGCCTGTAATTATTCAGCTCCTGGGGGTCTGCAGATGTTTTTTTTAAAATGGGCCGAACGGAGGCTTCTTTCCAGGCACTTGGAATAAGGCCGGCAGAGATAGAAGCATTAAGGATGTTTTGGATGATAGGGGCACAAGTTGGAGATAGAAGAGCCATTATACTGGGTGTCCCTTGGTGAGCCTGATTTTGCTGTTAGCAATAGGTTGTTTATTTCCATACGTGAAATGGGCTTGAATTGATTGAGAGTATCTTCGGTGGCAGTGGGGGGGGGTTTCCAAATTCAAATTTGGACAGGATATATTGGTGTTATTAATGGGAAAGTTAGCATAGATTTTAGTAATTTTATCGTAAAAGAAATGTGCTATGGAGTCACATAAAAATTGGGATTCAGGCGGAGATTGTTTACAAGCTAAGGGAGAGGAGAAGTCTTTCACAATGTCAAATAAGGCTTTAGTGGAGTTCCTGGAATGTTCGATTTGTTTGTGGAGATATGAGCATCGGGCAGTTTTTATAGATTGGTGATAGTGAAATAGGGAAGCCCTATAGGCTTTCCTATCTTCTGGAGATTTTTTCATTCTCCATTTCCTTTCAAGTACTTTGCACGTAGATTTTAGGGTTTTTAGTTCACCCGAATACCAGGAAGCTGAGGGTCGCCTCCGTGGAGGAATATCACTTTTTACTGGCATCACAATGTCAAACGTTTCTGTCAGGGCTGAATTGAAGCTAGATAGCATGGCTGTGGGATCTTGGTCATTTAGCTCAATATTGAAGGAAAACTGGTCAAATGTTTCACGGTGAGCAAAAAACAATGGACTGGGATGCAGCCCTGCTCGATTGCCATTAGCTGAGATTAGATCACGCTTTCCATCCATCAGCTTGTTGTTGTTGCAGTTGCCTTTATTAAAGATGCATAGCGCCTTGAAGGTCACGTAGCCTGGCAAGGGAGGGAAGCGGAGTTTCATCAGCATGTCATGATATGTTCGTAGTTCTTTCAGCCCTGGAGAAGATGTGCTGTGGCATGTAGGATAAGAAACCTAGTGTTGGATCCAGGAAGACATGGAGCAGGGTGGGCACCATCCAGATTCAAGAGTACAAGGGCCTGGGCATGACTTTGACTTTCTGTGGTACAGAAACTGTCATTGTTTCCTTGGTGATGGGCTCCTTGAGGGTGAGGTTGGTGTCACTGTGAACTGAAGTGAATCGGCACTGGGTGAAATTTGGTTTTGAAACAGCCAATATTCAAATGATTGAGCCTAGTTTGTGTATGTTCAAATAGTGGGACATCTAATGTGTGTGGGTGGACTGAACTTCAGGTGGGTGCTGGAGACCCAGGTGTAGTGTAGTTCCTATATTCCCAATAGGCTCTGTGCATTGGAATAATATATCGTATAGATGTGACGTAGTACTTAGGTCGACTAGGTCTCTATCGAATATATTAGCCTTAATTGTGTGTGCCAGCTAGCTCAGAGGTCACTAGAAACTTTCTTGAATAAACAAGAAAGGATTAGTTTCTGACAACTGCATAAACATGACAACTTTGTTTCCCCAAGATAGAACATTTCTTCAGAGTAGTGGAAACAATAGATAGATATTTTACTCAGTCAATCGTGCATGCTTCGTTTCAACAGAGGTGCAGAGAAATAGAGAGATGGGCGTTTTCAATAAAAGTATTTATTGAACAGTCTTCTTTCTCATGCAGAAGAAATGAACTGCTACAATCTTAATACTGGCTGTAAAGTATAATGCGTACAGCAAGAAGAGTATTATAAAATAATACTGTAAAAGCATGGTATGGTGTCTAAGCCATAAAATACATACATTAATAAATAAAGACTAAAAGTACTCAACTGGTGCTTCTAAAATACGCCTACCCCAATGTACCTAACCTAAGTCTAGTATGAGGGAAGAAGTAAGTGTGGTGTAGAATAAGTTTAGTTTCTTTTTGCCAAGAATCTATCCAAGATTTCTCTTAGGGTCTAATCAGATCCGTATCTTGGTTTAGAATGAACGAGGTCTGGTATCTCTCTGTCTCAGGACTAGATTTCCCATCAACCCGCAAGGGTAGCTTGGAAACACTGGAGCTGGATTTCTCGGCAAGAGAAAAGACAGCGTCTCACTCAGTGCGTCTGCTGAAGGGTCGACTTCCTTCGGCACTTGCTGCGGTGAGCTGTGTCGGGCAAGTAGATAGTCGAACTGCTCCAAACCACCGTGTGTTTGCTCGGGCAAGTGTGGGCATATTTATACCTTGAAGGTGCCGAGTTTGACGTACAGTTGGACATAATAACGTCATCAAAGAGTCTCAGTTCTTTGAAAACTCCATGAGTTCTTGGACAAATCAATATTCAAGCGAGGGGAAGTCCCTAACTGCTGAAGCCGAGTTTTCCAAGAAATTGTTGTGGATTTTTGGAACTAGTGGTAGCAGCCATGCCGTATTTGGACTGGATGGGCTATGCCTAAATATGGTTATGATTTCGATGCCTATATAAGGATATGGTGATTTATATCTATATAAGGGCATGAATCGGGAAAATTACACTAGGGTCCTAAAATGCTATACAATACCCACTCCACTTTATTATGTTCAACATTACTAAATATAAGTACTAAAACATATCTAAAGCATGTGTTTACAATTCCACCCAAAAATACAGAAAATGCATTTGAAAATGGTTGTACACATAAAATGAGCATTTGTACAGTACGCATTTAAAGGCAATGACTTAATTGGAAGCATATAATATGATATTGGTAATGCTAACCGAATGAATCATGATATTTACATTTATGAAATGGCTCTTAGTTACAGAAGAAAAGATTTGAGACCATTCCATAGAATATATAAACACTTTTGGTATATAGATAAGGTTAATATTGTTTCCAGGAAGTATTCAAAGAATTCTAGTTCTCTAAGAATAGTTCTACTTTAAGCAGATTACTTTGTGCCAAAAAAAGTTACATTTTGGAAAAAGGTCAAATCAAATCATAGAAAAATAGAGTCCC
Source organism: Lissotriton helveticus (assembly GCF_964261635.1). Taxonomy (NCBI): domain Eukaryota; kingdom Metazoa; phylum Chordata; class Amphibia; order Caudata; family Salamandridae; genus Lissotriton; species Lissotriton helveticus. The sequence goes on along the minus strand of NC_136064.1, from coordinate 101,236,445 downwards.
AAAGTTAGGAGTTTTGTTTTGAAAAGCGAAGGTCGAATTCAGAGTTCATAGAACGCTGTGTGCTAATTTCAAAAGTTATTCTCGTGGTCAGGAGAAAACATTAAATCTTCTAGGCTGGCAAAGAAATCGTCGACCACGGTAGGTGAAAGTTGAACCACTTCATTAAGTAGATCAATCGTACACAGATGAGAAGCATCGCCGTCAGCGTCAGTCGCATTAGCAATGTTCACAGTAGATGGTACCTGTGTGCCTGTCGGTCCACGTATCTCACCCTCAGCTGGAATTGCAGGAGAGACCTCAATGAATGCCGTCATCAGGATTGGTAGCCGTTGGGTTCAACACAATGCATGAACCATTACCGAACAAAGCAAAGCAACAACATCCGTTGGCAGTGCTGATGGAAGTGTCAGACAAATATCTAACACACATTCCTCTCCACAAAGCAGGCATCGTAGAACAGGTAAGATGCAATCTTGTCAGATTGGTCTGAACGATAGGAACCATGTGGTATTCAGATCTCTCAAATGAGCCAAGCCAAGAATCTGTGTTATGCGTTCGATAGGAACCATGTGGTATTCAGATCTCTCAAACGAGCCAAGCCAAGAATCTGTGTTATGCGTTCACGATACTGCATGGCCAGAAGAGTGTTCTCCATGGTAATCTGGGCATCGCTGGTGACTGGACTTGCCATATCGGAGCAGAAGGAACAAAAACAGTATCCCTGCTACGAGTCCAAGATGAGAGGCAGGCCGCCGAAGACATAGTGCACGAAGTTTGGAAAAATGCCTAGGACTGCTGCAAAGGGAGCTAACAGTCCCGAAAAAATTGTCTTAAATACATGTACAATACCACTGGTATCAGCCATGCTTAAGATACGACCTAAAATTTCTGCGAAATGTATTGGGCAGTTTGTCGATAATAGGTCATGTATCTCTGCAGAAGACCTTGCAACTTGCAGATCATACGTCTCTTTGGACGAGGTCAGTGGCACAGTTTTTTGTAAAAGATTGTCTTTCATTCTGCTTAAAGTATCAATCCGTATAGAAGAGATGTTCAGTGAACGCCTGAGCGGCGACTCCCCGTCTGTCTTAGCTTTAGGAAACAATACTTGCATACAACAAGTGACCCTGGCTGACACACTAACGAGATAGGCTATTCCTGGCAGCAGTCCACAACAGCTGTGATCATTCAACATTATGTAGCTCCCATTGGAAAGCTGCCTAAAAACTGGATCTATCACTGCTGCCGGGGAACCCTGCAGGTGGCATGAGAAGTTGTTCGAAGAACCATCGCAGGCTCCATGCAAATTAATGCCCTGACATATAAGTGTACTGCTCAGTGAGCTCTTGCAATTTTTACCACTGAGAAATACCTCCTTTCCCCCACTCCAACATTTGTGTGTGTATGGTAAATCCCAGGTCGACTTTATGTACTCTTTACCCAACCTTTCATACAGGCCTGCTTGTATGTGTTTCAAGCAATACTGATACTGGAAAATCGTCACTGGTATCGTGATGGTGCCATGTATTATCCATTCAACGGCTGGTTTCTCAGAAACAGTTAATGGTAATCCTTCCAATTTTTTTATGCTCAGCACCGTATAGTCTGCACCCCTCTGTGCCAAAGAGATTTGTTTCTCTGTAAGGTTAAATTAAGTAAACAATGACGTGGTGTTGATTAGACGCCAGGGCACATAGCCTGAACGAAGGTTTTGTAACGTCCAGCCTAGCAGCATTATAGAACATAATTGAGACTTGCCATGCTGTAACATGAGCAAGTCCTGTTCCATTATGTCTATGGCAGAGGATACAATGCTGTCCAAAGAATAAATTCTGGATGAGAAAGTTGTTAGTCCATTGTCAACTGCAGAGAGAGCTTTCTCTAAATTGATACGATCAATTTCTTGAATTCGTTCTGCAGTTTTCATTTGTATGACTTTCCATGCTTCATTATAAGCAGCGTATATACCGGCGTATATGAAACGTTTATGACGTGGTTTACGAGGCCCTAGTAAGAAGTCTCTCAAATAAACACCATCTTTAAGTAATGTTAAGTGTTGTTTTATATCCGGAAGTGTGGATTTCTCTAGCCACTCAAGGCATAGTTTTCCTACACTGTAAGTTGTTATTATCCCTGGATGTTGTCTCTGGACATATCTTGGATCTGGCCTAGTTACTGTAAACCCTTGTGTCTTGTTCAGGAATCTATCTTGACAGTTATTTGTGTCTGTGGGCCAGATTAACCATTTTTTCCAATCAGGATTAGTTCTGTTTTTTTTGTAAAATATAGTTTATGTCTACCTCCTCATCTGTAGTTCTATTACTATCAGGTGTGGGCTTAGGTATGGACGGTTTGTTTAAATCTTTTATTTTAGCCAGGCCAAGACAAGATGTCTGTTGAACAGTGTCATTTAAAAACATTATTTGTTCTGGGATGATGCAGGCTCTAAATAAGGCTTCTAAACCTTGCACCTGCCAGTCTTTTGTGCCCCAGACAGTTTTTGTCTCAATATTGTCTTTCCAAAAGTCAAAACCTAATGTGAACAATTGAGCATAAAAGGCACCAGAATAAATTTGCTTAGTATTATTCAACATACTTTTCATTCCTGTCTTATTTACACTTTTAAAGTAAAATGTTTCTGGATGTGTGACATTAAAACCTGAGAAGTATGGAAATTTTTCATAAAATGTTTTAGAGCTACCTTTTGGTGGCGTAGGACAATGTTCCCATTGATTATAAGTTAAAACATTTCTAGGGTTTGCAGATTTGTGCAAAAAATGATGAACAAAAGGATTAAAACAATACATTTCTTCATAATCTGATGAACCTTCTAAGTATTCATGTTTTGCAAATTTTGTTGACATTTCTAAGTCTGCCATCATGTTTTTAACAGTCTCAAAGTCCCAATCATCGGAAAATGTGCTGGGTGAAACAAAGTCACTCAAGGAGACCTTAAATTGATGTGGAATCTTCAACAGCTCGACCGGACCATAAATGTCATAATCAGTTCTATCCCTTTCTATACCACCAGGTAGGGGAATGGCTGTGATGTTCACTGATGACAGGTCTCTTTGTTCACGATGAGATGATTTGTGTGGCTTCAGGAGCAAGTTGATGTTCTTACTTGCTGTGTCCATTTTACTATATTTTCCATCTATCAGCTTTCCCAAACTTAAAACAAGAGTGAGCCAAAGGAGGATAAAAAGTACATCTAACAAATTCCAAAGTTCAACCCATGGTGAAACCAGATATGTTTTCTCAAGTTGATGAAAGAGTTTTGATATTTTTTCTTTGAAAGTTTTATTTGCTGGCGTCATTTCGGGCTCACTGGGATCCTCAGAAAACTTATCATAGTTGATGAAATAGCCAGAGGCAGTTCTGTCAATTGTTGGTATCGCATCCGGATTACTTGAAATCGCTGGAGCTGCTTGATCCCTTGTCACATTAGTATAGTCAACAGCTATATCATTGTAGACAGGAGTGTCTTGACGAACTGTTATTTGGGTTTCAAGAGGCACGAGTTCCATGACTTTGTTACATAGTCCTTCTTTTCTCACTGCAGATTCTACAAAGGTAATGAGTCTCTCAGTTTGAACCTCTTGGATTGTAGCAAGATTTGGTCGTCAGCTACATCTTTGGAGTCCACAGGGCCTACTACTTATTATCGGCCACATGATGTGGTTTTACCAGGTCAATTGACACGGACCGGTTCTCCTTTCTTCCAGCAAGGGGCGGCAGTAACACTGTTCTTGATCTGTGGACTGCTTTCTGTAAGAAGGACCAAATTCCTTCTTATCCGCTATTTTTTCTCTGACTAGATCCCCAATCTTTAGAATCCAGACAGATCTTGCTGGGACAGGTGTTTTTTCTTCAGTGGTCGTTGGCTTCTGTAATGTGTTGCTTAGACTTCTTTGTATTTCATTTACGTCCTGCAAAACAGCCAAACGGTCTTTGATATCAAAGGGTTTTTGTTCTACCACTGAAGTGTGACGATCAAGATTCTGGATAAGCATTCTAGTACCAAAAAGTATTTCATATGGAGTGATTCCACCCAGAGAATTTCTTGGCAGTTTGTTAAGACCACGTTGGACACTTATTAGATGTTTGACCCACCCGTCACCCGAGCCTAATACACTAGCTGTTATAGATTGCTTTATGTCACGTTTTTTTCTTTCCACTACAGAATTTCCCTCAGGATGGAATGGGCTCGAAAACCACAATGCAACGCCCAAGCTGGCCATGGCCTCTTTGTAAGCTCGAGAGCTAAACGCAGGACCCTGGTCAGAATGTAGCGTGCCGATTGCATATATGCAGATAAAGACTCACAAATCTTTTATAACAGTTCGGGCGTCAGCCGAGCGCTGAGGCAACATCCAAATGAATCTTGAGCATGAATCCACTGCGACCATGATATATTTATAGTTTCCTTCCCTCTGTAAGGGTCCACAGTGGTCCAGGTAAACGCATGCTAATGGTTTATCTGAAAGTAAAAGGGGTGTCTGCACAGGACGTTTCATTGTTGAAACGTTCATTTTCTGGCAGATTTCATATTCCAAAACATAGTTTCTGGTCTGTTTCCTCATGCGCGGCCACAAGTATCTTTGCTTTAATAATGACACTGTCGCGGAAACACCTGCGTGTGCAGAGGCGAGCCCTTCATGTGCTGCTAAAATTAGTCCTAATCTATGTTCCATGTTTGGAATTACCCTATCCCCCACTCCAGGGATTCGAGCAAAAGGAACATTATTTGCATCTGTTATATATCTGTACTTGAGTGTAAAGCCTTTAGGTAATGTTTTACCGCTGTCTTTGTTAGAAGCGGTGACAACCTGCATTATTTCGCTGTCTATTTTTGTTTTTGAACGAGTGATTGCAGCTACGGAAGCCATTTGCACAGCTGCCTTTGCGGCTTCATCAGCCAATGAATTCCCTGCAACGTGAATGCCATCACGCTGATGACTCAGTGTATGGATCATGTGAGTCTTTTGTAGTTCTTTCTGTAATAGAACTACTTGTTCCCAAAGTAGTTTATGCTTGATTGTGCCCACTTTTGCGTCTTTGAAATTGTTTTGAACACAGTTCTGCAAGTATTCGTTGTAAGATTGAACGCAGTAATACGAATCGCACACAATGAGTGTGGGGAATTCGCGATCGCTATTTTCAAGCGCCATCTTGAAAGCATGTAGTTCAGCTCGCTGAGCTGCACAGTCTCCTAATGATTGAGTTTTTGTGACCATAGATCTGAATTTACCATTGAGCCAGCGACCTTTAACAATCACGCATGCAGCACTATAGGCTTGTTTATCCGTCTGTATATATAATACATCCATAGTGTTCTATTGGCAGAATCTCAGTGGGCAGAGGACATTCTTGTTCGTATTGGAGAAATTCTTGTGTTTTCAAGTAGGGGTCAAAAACGTATTCAACGTCTGTTGCAGCAAGAGAATTAACCCAGTGTATCCATCTCAGATGTAAAGCTTTTGCATTTGGAACGCTCGCTTTTGTCACTGCCTCTAAGACAGGTACAGGCGTAATGACCTTTATGTGTTTTCCCTGCGCGAGGGCTCTCTCCTTTGCTACTGCAGTTTGAACCGCTGTCAATTTTTTTTCTGTTGAAGTCAATTTCATTTCAGCTTGTGTGTACAAGTGTGATTTATAAGCTATTGGTACCTTTTCGCCTTCATTAAAGGTTAGGTATGTGAATCCGTATCTCCCTGGGATGATTCGGATTACAAGGTTGTGTACGTTGTCGCGTGTCTGTAAATGTGTTGTTGCTAACATGTCTGTTTGCACTAAACGCAAAATTTCTGTGTGTTTTTGAGTCCAATTAGTTGATTTGAAATCAGGTTTGAATAATTCGTAGAGAGGTTTAACCCTTTCTGCATAATTTAGAAGGTAAGTTCTTCTGAAATTCAGGAAACCTAGAATTGACTGTAAGTTTTTCAGCGTTTTTGGAGGTTGGAGCAGCGCACACTTTTCTAAAAAATTGGCTGCCAGGCTTTTGCCTTCTCTTGAAAGTTCCTATCCCAAGAATAGGACGCTGAGGTGGGCAATTCGATATTTCTTAAAATTGAATTTGTACCCTTCAGATGCGAAAACCAAGTATTATGGTGTTCACTCTGTTCAAGTGCCTAGCCAAGACATCGTCTGTTAGATAGATGTCATCGACATAAGATAATGCATCATCATACGTTTGTAGTAACTCTGTTACTCTGGCTGAAAATAACCCTGGACTATTCTTGAATCCCTGGGGAGACGGCAAAAATGACGCTGTGTCCCAATGATTGAGAAAGCGGTCAAGTACCTGCTTTCAGGTGCAATGTTTTGACAGAAGAAACCGTTAGAAATATCTAATGTTGTTTTATATTTTTTACGCATGATGTTATTTATCAGTGCTGCACTGTGTGCATTTTGTACTGCAAAGGTTTTGCAACAAGAGTTTAAATGTCTGTAATCCAAAACTAGACGATATGTATTGTCTGGTTTGGAGACAGGATGTAGGAAGGTGAATATCTGACTATATGGTTACCCCCACTTTTTGCCTGGTGTTTTGCAGGTTTTTGACTTAGTTGGCCTGGGACCCTGCTATTCAGGGCCCCAGTCTATCTGCTTTCTCTATAAAATGGACAGCATGTACTTTAGGTACATACCAGATTGGTTACTGGGTCACCCTTGTGAGCCCCTGTATAGTGTACCATAGGTACCCAGGGCATAGGTGCACCCTAGGCCTCCCAGGGGCTGCAGCATGTATTGTGCCACCCCTGGTTTGCCTTCCAAACTGACATCACAGGTCTGTTCACACAGCCTGGGTAAGGTGGTGTAATCACCCCTTACTTAGATATAGTATACCTATATCTATATATATATATATATATAGACACATATGCACCTATAAGTCACTCCTATGGCAGGCCTTGACAGTTCTGGAGGCAGAGTTCTTGGTTGTATGTAAGAGGGTGTCCTAGCATGAGCTGAGCCGCTCTGCAGCTTTCGGAACCATCTCCTTATAGCTGTTCTATGATATAGCCATACCATATACTCTTAAGTGCATTATAATCCTCATGGTTAATGCTAACTTTGGATTGGTGTGAGAAGTTGGCCTGATAGGTGATGTTTCCAATTCTGGAACCACCTATTATCAGACCAAACAATCCCTTATGGTGTCAGGTTGTAAGTCAACCTTGTTAGACAAGCTATCCTAGGGGTAGCATGGACTAAGCAGCCTAAAGGCTTAACTTAAGAGGTCGTGTTAAGCGAGCTGTTTTACCACATACAATCCTGCAATATCAAATGAAAGGACACCACACAAGTATATATTATAAAAATATATGTGTTTATTACTAAAAACAATCCCCAGTATTCTTTATGAATAAAGGGGCACAAGCGTTAAATCAAAAGCACAGTTTAAACATACAAGTTGCACAATTATGGATGAGGGCGGGTGGCCACTCAAACCATATACTAAACAAGTGGTATAAGAGATACCAATCGAACAGTGGTTAGGCCTAGGGCCTAGAGAATCGCTGGGAGCAGTCAGGACAAGCAGTGCTGAAGTCGGGAGAGGCCCACGGGATTCGGGAGCAGTGCGGAAAGCGCACGCATGCACCAATGTTAACCAATGGTGCGTAAAAGTTGCAAAGTTAAAGTTTAAGGACACTTCCGCTGAACCTAGAGGAACAAAACTTAAGACACAGACCCTAGAGATGTGTACCAGTGTGGGAACACCGGCGGAGCAAAGTTACCTCACCCACAGGAAGCGGGTGCACAGGGTCGAAGTTGAGTCGGGTTTCGTCACGCAGGCTCTTGGTGCTTGAAGCTGAAAGGGCTGCAGGCGGGGTGAAAGAGAAGTGTCCGGTGGAGTCCAAGGATGGACTCGAGTCGAAAAGTACCTGAAAGCAGAGGGGACAGAGTCTGGGTCACTCAGCAGTGACCAGGGTGGAACCAGGACGGAACCAGGCAATGTCGGGCGCAATCAGGTCGCTGTTGCGGTGCTTCTCTCCGCTGTCACGTGGGCTCTGGGGCATCTACGACGTCCAGGAGCAGGTCACGATCTGTCCCACGCAGGCTCTCACCGTCGGCGCTGTCGGCTTCAAGATTGGAGCAAACAACACTTGGCAAAAGCAATCCACGCCGAACCGGGAGATTGCTTCTCACTCAAACCAGGAAGGTCAGAGTGGGGGCTCCTTTTCAGGGGAGCTGGTGCAGATCTGGAGCAACCAGATTCACAAGTCGGTTTCAAGTTTTCGTCGGCACAGGGGCCACTAGCCGGCTGGCAAGTGACCGGGCCAACGCGTTGAGCCAAAAGTAGCAGAAGGGCCCCACGCAGCACTCGATGAGTGTAGAGGGGTGAGCTTCGGTGCAAGAGTGGCTCAGGGTTGGGGCTTCTCAAACCCCGGTGCACAGCTTCGAGGGTCACTCGTGGGCTGCACGGTCAGCGTCTCGTGGTCAATTCAAGATGGCGTGCCCCACGCTTCCGGTCGCCTCCACGGGTCTCAGCTCTGCAGGGACTGTGGATCGGGCTGTTGGAAGGCAGGCAAGCTTGATCTCGTCGATCTCAGTCGCTCGAGTTCCGGCGGGAACTGCAACCAAGTAGACGTCGAGGGCTGGATGGTGCCTGCTGCTGCAGGGTGGTCACTCCTTGACCACAAGGGAGATTCTTCGGGCTTCCACGTTGAGATGGAGGTCCAGGGGTCCAGAGTTTCGTTTCTAATGTTTCTTCCAGGAAATCTGATGTGCATTGGCACTGCTCCCACTCTTATTCGAATCTGGGGGGCGTGATTACCTGCTAGGTCCCCCCCTATGGGTGGGACCCAGGAAGGGGGTGGATACACCCCTTTCCTTTGATCCAGGCGGCCCTGGCACGAGGGCTGGAGTGCCCCAGAACCGGTTTGGCCGGATTATGCAAGGGGCAGCCTTGTGCGCCCCAGGCAGTGTCTGGTTTCTTTCAAACCTCCCTGCTACAATCCACTATCTCCTGTCTGGAGGGCGGTGACACCCTCCTGTGACAGGAAACCCTTTGTCCAGGACCCATTTGGCCGAGTTTCGGTCAGCTGCAGGGGTCCAGACATTTGTCTGTGGCAGAGGCATCCATTTTGTGGATCTAAGGTCTTTGGGGAAATGAACCGCATTTAAGTAAAGCAACATGTCCTACCCCTCTAGAGGGGTGGAATGCTATCCCCGTCGCCAGAACTGGCGAGGGGATAGTATTCCAAATCGTATGACACCTTACACGACATGTTTTGATAAAGCCAAACCAAAGTTGCTATTTAACCGCGAGGATTATAAGGCACTTAAGAGTATATGGTATGGCATTATCCTGAAACAGCTTAGGGAGTTGTTCCCGACAGCTGCAGACAGGCTCAGCTCATGCTAGAGCTCCATCTCACATAAAACCACGCACTCTGCCTCCAGGATTGATGAGGCCTTTCATAGGAGTGGCTCACAGGTTAATATGTGTCCAGATATAGGTTTAGATATAGGTATACTATATCTAAGCAAGGGGTGATTACACCACCTTACCCCAGCTGAGTGATCAGCCAGTTGTGTCAATTTAAGAACCAGCCAGGGGTGGCAAAAGATATGCTGCAGCCCCTGGTAGGCCTTGGTGGCCCCTATGCCCAGGGCACCTATAGTGCATTATACAGGGGCTGACAAGGAGTCCATTTCCAATTGTGGTATGTACCTAGGGTACATGGAATCCATTTTACAGAGAGAGCAGATGGCCTGGGGCCCTGATTAGCAGGGAACCAGGTCAACTAAGTCAAAAAACCAGCTAAACACAGGCAAAAAATCTGGGGTAACCATAGTCAGGTAGCCACCTTCCTACAATTGGCTTTATCAAAACATGTCATGTAAGGTGTCAAACACTTTGGAATACTACCCCCCCCCCCGCCAGTCCTGGCGGCGGGGGTATCATTCCACCCTTCTAGAGGGAGAAGACTTGTAGTTACTGGTAACCCCGGTTAAAGTTAAACAGAGCCTCAGCATCACAAAATGGATGCTGCTGACACAGACAGGAGTCTGACCTCCTGCTGCTGGACAAAACTCCGGCAGGGGAGGCCTTGACAATAGGTTTCCTGTCCAGGGAGGTGCTGGCACCTCCCCAGACAGGCTGTAGTGTATTGGGGCAGGGAGGGCTGCAATCAGCAAATGCTTTTCCAGACACTGCCTAGGGAACACAAGGTGCTCCATGCATAGCCTGGTTCAAACCCGTTGCTGGGGCACTCAGCCCCAGCTCTGGCGTGAAACTGGACAAAGGGAAAGGGGTGTAACCACCCCCTTCCCAGGTCCACCCATAGGAGGGACCTTACAGGTAGTCCAACCCCTAAACTGAGTATAAGTATAGGAGCTGTGTCAATAGGACCATAGATTACCCTGGATGAATCTTTGAAAGACATATCCTGGACCTTCAACGTTCCATTCTGACTGGAAGATGGAAGACATCTCCCTTGTGGTCAAGGAGTGACCACCCTGTTCAAACAGGCACCAACAGCAACTTTGCCAGTCTGCATTTTTGAGGATCCCGCCAGATCCCGAAGAATCTGCGACACAGGACACGGACTTCCAGACATCTCTGAATGCTGCTCGATGATCCCAGCAAAGCTGAGTTCCGTGGCGGACACGAGAGACGTGGGAATAGAACTCCTGGACATCCTGCATTTTGCTAACTGCATCGACTCCCGAGGTATCTCGCAGTTGTGCATTGGGGTAGGAGAAGCTCCAGACCCGAGCACCATTTGAACCGAAGCTTAGGCCTCCACACTCCACGAATGTCCCGTGGAGCCCGCTCTTGCATTTCAGCTTGATGCATCTTCCTGGTTCCTAGTCTGTTGGCTAGTGAGCTTTCTGAAGACTTTCTTTTAAATCTAACTTATTTTCCTGGTTGCTCTAGGCTTGCTCCACCTTCCCTACAAAGGAGAAGAGCCATAGACCTTGCTGGTCTGCACCAAAGCCAATCTTGATCTCCCGCGTGGATTGTATTTGCCAAGGCTTGTTGGGTCAGATCCGGATACCAACACTGCAGCCAACTAGATCTTTCATGGGACACCTCGAATCCAGCTCCTAATTGTCATCGACACCTCCTGGACCTCGTGGCTGCAGAGACAAGCTTCACCTTTTCACCTGAAATCACTCAACATTGCCTGGTTCCTTCCTGGTTCCTTCCTGGCCACTGGCAAGTGACCCAGACTCTGTCCCTTCTGCTTTCAGGTTTTTCAGATCTTTGATCCACCCTTGGATCCACCCGGACACTTTTCCTCTGGTCGCCTGCAGCACTTCTTTGCAGATCTCCATTGAAAACTACGGCGAAACCCGACACCAAAACGCACCTATGCACCCGGCTTCCCTGGGTGAGGTAACACGAGTACTCCGGTGCTCCCTTGGGTCTTGTCTCTCGAAGTGTCCTAGTCTAAAGGGGTTTCATCGTAGTCCATCCGGAAGTGCCCTTAAACAGTAACTTTGTAACTTGTTCGTTTCCCATAGAAAGTCAACAGTAACTTACGACTGTGTTTAGACACTGCACGCTAACTTCTCACACAGGAAATAAAAGATTGTTCATTGACGAGGTGCATGTTTCAATCACCCCTTGGTATTCAAGTTGATCTAAGATCTCCCTGACCTGTTTTTTAGCTTCTTGCTTAACTGGATGCTGCCTCTGAGCAGTCGGTTGATTTTTTAACTGGATTTTATGGTGAGGAGAATCCTCATCCCATCCCACATGATTTTTATATAATGCTGGAGCCTGGCCTACAGCCCATTTTCTGGCATAGGTGTATTTTCTATTAATAGGAATATGATTGGAGAAGGCTGGCATAATGATCTCTTCGGCATGTTGGCACTCCCTGACAAATTCAGGTGGCCAGTCTTTTTCAGCCAGAAGAATGTCACAACCCTTAGAAAGCTTCTCCCAAAAGAGTGTCTTTATTTTTCTAGGTATGTCCCCATCCATCCGGAGTGTTACTTCATATAACTTGTGGGGTACACTAACCCTGGTATCAGCAGATTCAACCTGAATGCATTCATTCAGGTCCACTGTCTCCAGATGATCCTTCAGGATCTTGCGAGCTATGGTCACTTCTGCTGCGCTGTCCAGCATTGTCTGGGCCCACTCCCTGTTCTTGAGTTGTGTCCTCAAGATCCTCGGCATGTCTTCTTTTAAGACTTGCTACCTTCTTTTTGGTGAATTGAGTTTTCTTATTTTTTGGAACGTGTTGATCGTCTTTGGACTTCATGCGTTCTTCCTTGTGTTCTGATCGTCCACTTCTTTCGGATTTCTGCGAGGAAGTCTGAAAGGTGCGAGAGGAACGTGTATCAGTATCTTGATATCTATCAGGTTTTCTCAAATTATCAGTATTTCTGAGGTTATATCTCTTTTCAGAGTGCTCCTTTTGAGGAGACCTACCTCTGGATTGAGAACGCTTCTCTTTAGGAAGTGTCTGTCTAGCATTTTCCCACTTCTTTTTAGGAGTAGTGAGTGTGTTTTTGATAAAAAACCTTTTCAGGATTTTCTGTCAGTTCTGGTTTTACTGGTTTCCCTCCCAAACTATCTCTACCTAGTTCTTCATAGGATTTTTCAATAATTGTGGCAAGTTCAAAAGGTTGCTCAGTTACATCAAGTTCTTTTAGTTTTTGGCGGATCGCCACGGATGCTGCTTCACCTTTAATATTAGCTAATATTATAGTTGAGACCTGTTTGAAATCCTTCAGTAACTTCATACCGAGATTTAAAGCAGGCTCTACCCCGTATTCATTTTGATTCTGTTTCAGGACGTCTAGTATCACCGCCATAGACGGTATTCCATGTGTTTTTGTGTAGATTGCAGCAAAGACTGTGCCCCAAGTGTCACAGTCCTCCACATGTGGTGCGATCCCCATTGGTAGACAGATTGTTAAAATCCTGTGTTTCTCATGAGGTGTACTATCAGAAAATACTGCCTCTATCTGAGTAATTTTTTGAGCTAACCAGAAAGGAATTTGTTCCCTTTTTACGGGCAATTTACCAATGACTGATTGTATAGTCTGTGGTGAATTTTGTTTGTGTTCCCTGATGAGGGGTGTACTGTGGAATCCTTATAGCAGGGTGGACTGTTAGAGTCCGCATGACATATTGTACCAATTGTCTATGTATTTTAATTAATTGTTTTAGCTGAGCTAACAGTTCTGGACCTGTCATTTGTTCAATGGCAGGATGTGGTGTATAGCTGGGTAGTACCGGCCATGTAGCTCCTGGTCTACCTAGTGGACCGAGCTTGGTAATGTGATTTTGATGTTGTAGGGCACCTTTAAACCAGAGCTGGTGCTCTTGGTATGTTAATGGAATTTGAACGTCCTCGAAAGGAGCATATTCCGCTGGAGGTTCCTCTATCGTGACGAAGTGGAACACAGGTGTTGTTGGATTTGCTTCAGGGAAGATAATCCAAGAATAGAATACCTCTGTCTGTCGATATTCATGTGCCTCTATGACAAAAATGACCCTACCACCTCCTGGTGATAGGTCATTTTCTATAAGCTTTATAGCTATAGTTTTCCTTAAGTTTTCCGGGATGATTATAGCATCCGGTTCATTTTGTTGGAGACCTGTAATGTCTAAACCCGGTCGAGCGGCAGGTCTTGCCAGTCCACCATTCTCTTCGTCGGTATCCGACATTTTGTTGAAAGTCTTGCAGAGCAAGTTTCAAGGAAACAAAGATAAGGTGCACAATATTTTGGAACACTGTATCCTTCAACGTTGAACAAACCAAGAACTAATACATAGGATTTGTCGTCCTACTCAGTTATGGCGGATTTTTTATCCTTTAACCCACTCCAGACGTCTAATGGAGTATTTTACAGGACAAAGGGTTCCCTGCGAAAAGCACGACTGAGTTACTCTAGTATCTAGCGTTAAAGTAGTGCCTTACCAAACGTTGGGTGCCATGTAATGTAGTTCCTATATTCCCAGTAGGCTCTGCGCATTAGAATAATATATTCTATAGATGTGACGTAGGACTTAGGTCGACTAGGTCTCTATCGAATATATTAGACATAATTGTGAGTGCCAGCTAGCTCAGAGGTCACTAGAAACTTTCTCGAATAAACAAGAAGGGATTAGTTTCTGACAACCGCATAAACATGACAACTTTGTTTCCCCAAGATAAAACGTATCTTCAGAGTAGAGGAAACAATAGATAGATATTTTACTCAGTCAATCGTGCATGCTTCGTTTCATCAGAGGTGCAGAGAAATAGAGAGACGGGCGTTTTCAATAAAAGTATTTATTGAACAGTCTTCTTTCTCATGCAGAAGAAATGAACTGCTACAATCATAATACCGGCTGTAAAGCATAATGCGTACAGCAAGAAGAGTATTATGAAATAATACTGTAAAAGCATGGTATGGTTTCTAAGCCATAAAATACATACATTAATAAATAAAGACTAAAAGTACTCAACTGGTGCTTCTAAAATACGCCTACGCCAATGTACCTAACCTAAGTATAGTACGAGGGAAGAAGTAAGTGTGGTGTAGCATAGGTTTAGTTTATTTTTGCCAAGAATCTATCCAAGATTTCTCTTATGGTCTAATCAGCTCCGTACCTTGGTTTAGAATGAAGGAGGTCTGGTATCTCTCTGTCTCAGGACTCAATTTCCCAACAACCCGCAAGGGTAGCTTGGAAACACTGGAGCTGGATTTCTCGGCAAGAGAAAAGGCAGCGTCTCTCTCAATGGGTCTGCTGGAGGGTCGACTTCCTTCGGCACTTGCTGCGGCGAGCTGTGTTGGGCAAGTAGATAGTCGAACTGCTCCAAACCACCGTGTGTTTGCTTGGGCAAGTGTGGCATATTTATACCTTGAAGGTGCCGAGTTTGACGTACAGTTGGACATAATAACGTCATCAAAGAGTCTCAGTTCTTTGAAAACTCAATGAGTTCTTGGACAAATCAATATTCAAGCGAGGGGAAGTCCCTAACTGCTGAAGCCGAGTTTTCCAAGAAATCGTTGTGGATTTTCGGAACAAGTGGAAGTAGCCCTGCCGTATTTGGACTGCATGGGCTATCTCTAAATATGGTTATGATTTCTATGCCTATATAAGGATATGGTGATTTATACTTATATAAGGGCATGAATATGGAAAATTACACTAGGGTCCTAAAATGCTATACAACACAGGTGCAGGCAGTGCTTAAGGTGTTGCGTGTTTGCTCCTCTTCCAGTCTGTGCTGCAGTGAGAGGCAGTGCCTGCAGAATGTATTTTTCAACTTTGGGCACACAGGCTGAAAGAGAGAGTATGTGTGTGTCACCGGCAGACACACGAAGGAAACTGCAGCACAGCACTGAGGACAAAAATAAAAAGGTAGAGGAATGAATCAGTCACAGCTCCTTCCAGCAGCTGCTCCCTTCACACCTCTCAGTGGGAGACTGATGGGGGTAGTGTCTTGTGCAACTCAACAGTTAGTATTTCTTTTATGTTTATGGAATTTGCGTGTTACGCAAATTATTGTGGAAGTTTGTTCTTGTGGATGGCACCCGCCATCAATACCATGTTTATGATCAAACATGCGCCTCATGTAATATTTCTCTCTCAACGAGATCAGAATGCAACTGCAGCCACTTGCAGTTTGATCTTGGTTGAGTGAGGAGGACGCACTGACGTGCACGCTGCTCTCTACCAATAAAGTCTATTTTAAGAAAGTATTCATAAATTGTTGCTTTATAGGGATTACTCACCTCCTTTACAATGTGACAGGAAGGAATCAGTCGTAGCTCCTGGCAAGAAGGTACATGTATTTCTGACGGTGGATTTCTTTTTTTGTCGTTGTGTTTTAGAAGGTTTATTAAGTAAATTAAAATTACATAAGTAACGGTCATGAAAAAACAAGATATGCCTAGTATAATAAATACAAAAACAGACAATGAGCAAAATTTAAAGCTGTTTTCATTTTAGCGATAATAAAGTAAAGAAAAAGGGGGAAAGAAGAGGGGGAAAGGGGGAATATATAGTACAGTTCTAAAAGTGAAGACCATGAGATTATACTATAGACTTCTTGTGACAATATAGTATAATAAGCTTATGTGCTATTAAACTTATCGTGATGGTGGATTTCTGTTCCGTGAAACACTGCACCGCACCGGATATAATGAAAGTGTTCATTCTTACATACACTGCCCGTCACTGCCAGTTCATGGTAAACAATCAGCCCCCGGGGCCAAAATCCAAGCAGCATCAGGGGTGAGGTCCTTATCAACTAGGGAGCTGCCCTCTCCTGGTGGGCCTGGACCATCCTGAATCTTGGTGCACTGCCCTGGTTATTAACAAGTGAACCTTAACACTCTCAAGGTGCCCAACTCTGGCTGGGTGTCAGTTAACATACACGAGGTTTATCTTTTAAAGCTTGAAAAACCAAAAGCTTGAAGAAAAAAAGTCATGTGAAAAAATCTGGACACAGGAAGGGTTGGGATTAGTGATTGTTTGTATTCGAGTTTGGGAAGATTTGAGGTTCAGTGATAGCACATGTGTGAGAACGAGGGTTATACAGTGTTATAGCTACACATAGGAATTTTAATAAGGGTGGAGCTGTGCTTTAGGGTTTAGAAACCTGGGGTGAGGGTTGGAGTTACCTTTAGTATTAGCGGGGTACCTTTACTACACCTTGCAGCATATCTAATTGAAACCATATAAATTATTACTAGGAGACAGACTGACCTGGCCTGTGGCTGGGCCCACCTTCCTGCTCTCAGCAAACTCTGATCCAACTGCCTGGAGGGGGGAGAACAGATGCTGCCCCCCCTCTAGAATTCAGTAATACCAGACTTCCTGTGATGTCTCAGCCTGTCACGTGCCCCTAGGCTTACTGTGATGTCTCAGCCTGTCACGTGCCCCTAGGCTTACTGTGATGTCTCAGCCTGTCACGTGCCCCTAGTCTTACTGTGATGTCTCAGCCTGTCACGTGCCCCTAGGCTTACTGTGATGTCTCAGCCTGTCACGTGCCCCTAGGCTTACTGTGATGTCTCAGCCTGTCACGTGCCCCTAGGCTTACTGTGATGTCTCAGCCTGTCATGTGCCCCTAGGTTTCCTGTGATGTCTCAGCCTGTCACGTGCCCCTAGGTTTCCTGTGATGTCTCAGCCTGTCACGTGCCCCTAGGTTTCCTGTGATGTCTCAGCCTGTCACGTGCCCCTAGGCTTACTGTGATGTCTCAGCCTGTCATGTGCCCCTAGGTTTCCTGTGATGTCTCAGCCTGTCACGTGCCCCTAGGTTTCCTGTGATGTCTCAGCCTGTCACGTGCCCCTAGGCTTACTGTGATGTCTCAGCCTGTCACGTGCCCCTAGGCTTACTGTGATGTCTCAGCCTGTCACGTGCCCCTAGGCTTACTGTGATGTCTCATCCTGTCACGTGCCCCTAGGTATCCTGTGATGTCTCAGCCTGTCACGTGCCCCTAGGCTTACAGTGATGTCTCAGCCTGTCACGTGCCCCTAGGCTTACTGTGATGTCTCAGCCTGTCACGTGCCCCTAGGCTTACTGTGATGTCTCATCCTGTCACATGCCCCTAGGTTTCGTGTGATGTCTCAGCCTGTCACGTGCCCCTAGGCTTACTGTGATGTCTCAGCCTGTCACGTGCCCCTAGGCTTACTGTGATGTCTCAGCCTGTCACGTGCCCCTAGGCTTACTGTGATGTCTCAGCCTGTCACGTGCCCCTAGGCTTCCTGTGATGTCTCAGCCTGTCACGTTCCCCTAGGCTTACTGTGATGTATCAGCCTGTCACGTGCCCCTATGCTTCCTGTGATGTCTCAGCCTCTCACGTGCCCCTAGGCTTCCTGTGATGGCTCAGCCTGTCACGTGCCCCTAGGCTTCATGTGATGTCTCAACCTCTCACGTGCCCCTAGGCTTCCTGTGATGTCTCAGCCTGTCACGTGCACCTATGCTTACTGTGATGTCTCAGCCTGTCACGTGCCCCTAGGTTTCCTGTGATGTCTCAGCCTGTCACGTGCCCCCAGGCTTACTGTGATGTCTCAGCCTGTCACATGCCCCTAGGCTTACTGTGATGTCTCAGCCTGTCACGTGCCCCTAGGTTCCCTGTGATGTCTCAGCCTGTCCCGTGCCCCTAGGCTTACTGTGATGTCTCAGCCTGTCACGTGCCCCTAGGCTTCCTGTGATGTCTCAGCCTGTCACGTTCCCCTAGGCTTACTGTGATGTATCAACCTGTCACGTGCCCCTATGCTTCCTGTGATGTCTCAGCCTCTCACGTGCCCCTAGGCTTCCTGTGATGGCTCAGCCTGTCACGTGCCCCTAGGCTTCATCTGATGTCTCAACCTCTCACGTGCCCCTAGGCTTCCTGTGATGTCTCAGCCTGTCACGTGCACCTATGCTTCCTGTGATGTCTCAGCCTGTCACGTGCCCCTAGGCTTACTGTGATGTCTCAGCCTGTCACGTGCCCCTAGGCTTACTGTGATGTCTCAGCCTGTCACGTGCCCCTAGGCTTACTGTGATGTCTCAGCCTGTCACGTGCCCCTAGGCTTACTGTGATGTCTCAGCCTGTCACGTGCCCCTAGGCTTACTGTGATGTCTCAGCCTGTCATGTGCCCCTAGGCTTCCTGTGATGTCTCAGCCTGTCACGTGCCCCTAGGCTTACTGTGATGTCTCAGCCTGTCACGTGCCCCTAGGTTTCCTGTGATGTCTCAGCCTGTCACGTGCCCCTAGGTTTCCTGTGATGTCTCAGCCTGTCACGTGCCCCTAGGCTTACTGTGATGTCTCAGCCTGTCACGTGCCCCTAGGCTTACTGTGATGTCTCAGCCTGTCACGTGCCCCTAGGCTTACTGTGATGTCTCAGCCTGTCATGTGCCCCTAGGCTTACTGTGATGTCTCAGCCTGTCACGTGCCCCTAGGCTTACTGTGATGTCTCAGCCTGTCATGTGCCCCTAGGTTTCCTGTGATGTCTCAGCCTGTCACGTGCCCCTAGGTTTCCTGTGATGTCTCAGCCTGTCACGTGCCCCTAGGCTTACTGTGATGTCTCAGCCTGTCACGTGCCCCTAGGCTTACTGTGATGTCTCAGCCTGTCACGTGCCCCTAGGCTTACTGTGATGTCTCATCCTGTCACGTGCCCCTAGGTATCCTGTGATGTCTCAGCCTGTCACGTGCCCCTAGGCTTACAGTGATGTCTCAGCCTGTCACGTGCCCCTAGGCTTACTGTGATGTCTCAGCCTGTCACGTGCCCCTAGGCTTACTGTGATGTCTCATCCTGTCACATGCCCCTAGGTTTCCTGTGATGTCTCAGCCTGTCACGTGCCCCTAGGCTTACTGTGATGTCTCAGCCTGTCACGTGCCCCTAGGCTTACTGTGATGTCTCAGCCTGTCACGTGCCCCTAGGCTTACTGTGATGTCTCAGCCTGTCACGTGCCCCTAGGCTTCCTGTGATGTCTCAGCCTGTCACGTTCCCCTAGGCTTACTGTGATGTATCAGCCTGTCACGTGCCCCTATGCTTCCTGTGATGTCTCAGCCTCTCACGTGCCCCTAGGCTTCCTGTGATGGCTCAGCCTGTCACGTGCCCCTAGGCTTCATGTGATGTCTCAACCTCTCACGTGCCCCTAGGCTTCCTGTGATGTCTCAGCCTGTCACGTGCACCTATGCTTACTGTGATGTCTCAGCCTGTCACGTGCCCCTAGGTTTCCTGTGATGTCTCAGCCTGTCACGTGCCCCCAGGCTTACTGTGATGTCTCAGCCTGTCACATGCCCCTAGGCTTACTGTGATGTCTCAGCCTGTCACGTGCCCCTAGGTTCCCTGTGATGTCTCAGCCTGTCCCGTGCCCCTAGGCTTACTGTGATGTCTCAGCCTGTCACGTGCCCCTAGGCTTCCTGTGATGTCTCAGCCTGTCACGTTCCCCTAGGCTTACTGTGATGTATCAACCTGTCACGTGCCCCTATGCTTCCTGTGATGTCTCAGCCTCTCACGTGCCCCTAGGCTTCCTGTGATGGCTCAGCCTGTCACGTGCCCCTAGGCTTCATCTGATGTCTCAACCTCTCACGTGCCCCTAGGCTTCCTGTGATGTCTCAGCCTGTCACGTGCACCTATGCTTCCTGTGATGTCTCAGCCTGTCACGTGCCCCTAGGCTTACTGTGATGTCTCAGCCTGTCACGTGCCCCTAGGCTTACTGTGATGTCTCAGCCTGTCACGTGCCCCTAGGCTTACTGTGATGTCTCAGCCTGTCACGTGCCCCTAGGCTTACTGTGATGTCTCAGCCTGTCACGTGCCCCTAGGCTTACTGTGATGTCTCAGCCTGTCATGTGCCCCTAGGCTTCCTGTGATGTCTCAGCCTGTCACGTGCCCCTAGGCTTACTGTGATGTCTCAGCCTGTCACGTGCCCCTAGGTTTCCTGTGATGTCTCAGCCTGTCACGTGCCCCTAGGTTTCCTGTGATGTCTCAGCCTGTCACGTGCCCCTAGGCTTACTGTGATGTCTCAGCCTGTCACGTGCCCCTAGGCTTACTGTGATGTCTCAGCCTGTCACGTGCCCCTAGGCTTACTGTGATGTCTCAGCCTGTCATGTGCCCCTAGGCTTACTGTGATGTCTCAGCCTGTCACGTGCCCCTAGGCTTCCTGTGATGTCTCAGCCTGTCACGTGCCCCTAGGCTTCCTGTGATGTCTCAGCCTGTCACGTGCACCTATGCTTCCTGTGATGTCTCAGCCTGTCACGTGCCCCTAGGCTTCATGTGATGTCTCAGCCTGTCACGTGCCCCTAGGCTTACTGTGTTGTCTCAGCCTGTCACGTGCACCTATGCTTCCTGTGATGTCTAAGCCTGTCACGTGCCCCTAGGCTTACTGTGATGTCTCAGCCTGTCACGTGCCCCTAGGTTTCCTGTGATGTTTCAGCCTGTCACGTGCCCCTAGGCTTACTGTAATGTCTCAGCCTTTCACGTGCCCCTAGGCTTACTGTGATGTCTCAGCCTGTCATGTGCCCCATGGCTTACTGTGATGTCTCAGCCTGTCACGTGCCCCTAGGCTTACTGTGATGTCTCAGCCTGTCACGTGCCCCTAGGTTTCCTGTGATGTCTCAGCCTGTCACGTGCCCCCAGGCTTACTGTGATGTCTCAGCCTGTCACATGCCCCTAGGCTTACTGTGATGTCTCAGCCTGTCACGTGCCCCTAGGTTCCCTGTGATGTCTCAGCCTGTCCCGTGCCCCTAGGCTTACTGTGATGTCTCAGCCTGTCACGTGCCCCTAGGCTTACTGTGATGTCTCAGCCTGTCACGTGCCCCTTGGCTTCCTGTGATGTCTCAGCCTGTCACGTGCCCCTAGGCTTCCTGTGATGTCTCAGCCTGTCACGTGCACCTAGGTTTCCTGTGATGTCTCAGCCTGTCACGTGCCTCTAGGCTTACTGTGATGTCTCAGCCTGTCACGTGCCCCTAGGCTTCCTGTGATGTCTCAGCCTGTCACGTGCCCCTAGGCTTACTGTGATGTCTCAGCCTGTCACGTGCCCCTAGGCTTACTGTGATGTCTCAGCCTGTCACGTGCCCCTAGGTTTCCTGTGATGTCTCAGCCTGTCATGTGCCCCTAGGTTTCCTGTGATGTCTCAGCCTGTCACGTGCCCCTAGGCTTACTGTGATGTCTCAGCCTGTCACGTGCCCCTAGGTTTCCTGTGATGTCTCAGCCTGTCACGTGCCCCTAGGCTTACTGTGATGTCTCAGCCTGTCACGTGCCCCTAGGTTTCATGTGATGTCTCAGCCTGTCACGTGCCCCTAGGCTTACTGTGATGTCTCAGCCTGTCACCTGCCCCTAGGCTTACTGTGATGTCTCAGCCTGTCACGTGCCCCTAGGCTTACTGTGATGTCTCAGCCTGTCACGTGCCCCTAGGCTTACTGTGATGTCTCAGCCTGTCACGTGCCCCTAGGCTTACTGTGATGTCTCAGCCTGTCACGTGCCCCTAGGTTTCCTGTGATGTCTCAGCCTGTCACATGCCCCTAGGCTTCCTGTGATGTCTCAGCCTGTCACGTGCCCCTAGGCTTACTGTGATGTGTCAGCCTGTCACGTGCCCCTAGGCTGTGATGTCTCAGCCTGTCCTCAGCCTGTCACGTGCCCCTAGGCTTACTGTGATGTCTCAGCCTGTCACGTGCCCCTAGGCTTACTGTGATGTCTCAGCCTGTCACGTGCCCCTAGGTTTCCTGTGATGTCTCAGCCTGTCACGTGCCCATAGGCTTACTGTGATGTCTCAGCCTGTCACGTGCCCCTAGGCTTACTGTGATGTCTCAGCCTGTCACGTGCCCCTAGGTTTCCTGTGATGTCTCAGCCTGTCATGTGCCCCTAGGCTTACTGTGATGTCTCAGCCTGTCACGTGCCCCTAGGCTTACTGTGATGTCTCAGCCTGTCACGTGCTCCTAGGCTTACTGTGATGTCTCAGCCTGTCACGTGCCCCTAGGCTTACTGTGATGTCTCAGCCTGTCACGTGCCCCTAGGTTTCCTGTGATGTCTCAGCCTGTCACGTGCCCATAGGCTTACTGTGATGTCTCAGCCTGTCACGTGCCCCTAGGTTTCATGTGATGTCTCAGCCTGTCACGTACCCCTAGGCTTACTGTGATGTCTCAGCCTGTCACGTGCCCCTAGGCTTACTGTGATGTCTCAGCCTGTCACGTGCCCCTAGGCTTACTGTGATGTCTCAGCCTGTCACGTGCCCCTAGGCTTACTGTGATGTCTCAGCCTGTCACGTGCCCCTAGGCTTACTGTGATGTCTCAGCCTGTCACGTGCCCCTAGGCTTACTGTGATGTCTCAGCCTGTCACGTGCCCCTAGGCTTACTGTGATGTCTCAGCCTGTCACGTGCCCCTAGGTTTCCTGTGATGTCTCAGCCTGTCACGTGCCCATAGGCTTACTGTGATGTCTCAGCCTGTCACGTGCCCCTAGGCTTACTGTGATGTCTCAGCCTGTCACGTGCCCCTAGGTTTCCTGTGATGTCTCAGCCTGTCACGTGCCCCTAGGTTTCCTGTGATGTCTCAGCCTGTCACGTGCCCCTAGGCTTACTGTGATGTCTCAGCCTGTCACGTGCCCCTAGGCTTACTGTGATGTCTCAGCCTGTCACGTGCTCCTAGGCTTACTGTGATATCTCAGCCTGTCACGTGCCCCTAGGCTTACTGTGATGTCTCAGCCTGTCACGTGCCCCTAGGTTTCCTGTGATGTCTCAGCCTGTCACGTGCCCATAGGCTTACTGTGATGTCTCAGCCTGTCACGTGCCCATAGGCTTACTGTGATGTCTCAGCCTGTCACGTGCCCCTAGGTTTCATGTGATGTCTCAGCCTGTCACGTACCCCTAGGCTTACTGTGATGTCTCAGCCTGTCACGTGCCCCTAGGCTTCCCGTGAGGTCTCAACCTATCATGTGTCCCTAGGCTTCCTGTGATGTCTCAGCCTGTCACGTGCCCCTTCGCCTCCCATGCTGCTGAAAGTCCCGGGACAGTGTAGCACAATGATGCTATACCCACTAGGACCCTCGTGGTTCTGGGGAAGACTCTATACAGGAACTATGTAATATACAGGGAGGTGTTGGGTGTGGTTTATGGGAAGCATGACGTAGAGTGCAGCATGTGAGTGTATGCTGGAGAGTAAAGTAAGGTTTGATCACAGTGTGGTATAATTCATCTGCATGCTCCAGGCCTGGAGAAGACACTACAACTGACGATGTGTAGTGGATACGTCCCAGAAGAAACCAAGATGGCTCTCTCTGAGAGTTTGAAACGGTACCGCGAACTGCTTGTGGATGCCACACATGCCCAGAATCCAGACGGGCACATGTGGAGTCAAAGCCCTGCTCCAGCCCATTCACGACAGCAGAAGAGATTGAATGCCCTGCAAAGGAACATATTCACAACATCCACCAAAACCGTTGATGAGGCGGTCGACAGAGATGCTGCACCGCACTCCAGTCACAGAATGATTATTAAGAAGGAAAAAGAAAGAACGATCGCATCAACAAGGTACAAGAAACAGAGACCCTACTCATCATCAAGGGCAATCGAAGCATTCTGCGACCCGGGTTCCAGCATGAGGGGTATACCAACAGAAGTTGCAGGTGTTGCCCTCCTTCACGATCACTTGAACGACACGTGCCAACACAATGTCAACAAAAAGGTGTGAGAAACACACTGCAGCAGCCTTTTTAAAGCCATCACCGCCTTCTCAACACTTCCAAGCAGCAGAACATTGGTGCCAGGTAGGCGGCATGGATTGAAACATTTGATGACTTCAAAGATGCGTTAGGAGGAGAAGATGAAAGGAAGATCATCAAATACTTGAAAACCCTGCAGCCCATGGAGTGGAAGAAGTACTAAAGAAAGTTTTACAGACTGATGCATAATCGTACCAAAAGGTAAAAGAAGTGTTGGAGACCTAGTTCAACCCAATGCCAAATGTTCACCTTCGACCAAGCATGACAACATGTTGGTGAAACAATGGGGGTATTTGTTGAAAGACTTCATAGACTCATTAAACATTGCAAGTTCTATTATTTCACAGACGAGGAAGCCATGCGCCTCAGAGACACTGATGGCTGCCTTTCAGATTCACTTAGAATGAGCATGCTGAGAGAAACACAGAGGTTGGAGAAAAAGCCGATGGTTGCAAGAGCAGAAAAATTATCAAACCAACAAGCTGCTGACATGAAAGAAGGAATAGCCCACAATGAATCAGCCATAGCCATGAAAAGCAACCACAATCAAAAACAAGATGCACCTAAGTCGATATTTTCAAAGAAATCAAAATGATGCTTCCAATGTGTATTTTCGTTTCCCCATGAAGGTGAATGTCTAGCTCTTGAGCAGGTCTGCAAAGGTTGTGCTAAAGAAAACTCAAGTGTGTCATGATGGAAAGAAAAGATGGATGGGAGAAAATTCCAGAAGCACTCTTGCCACACCCACAAAACTAAAAAGTAGCATCAGCTAAGACACATGGAGACAGGCAAAATCAACTATCGTAAAGCTCATCGTATAAAGGCTCTTCCATGTCACCATAGGGTAGAAATGAAGAAGACCAATCTGCTGCATGCACATGTGGGGTTGGCTGACTGTAAAGAAGATCACAGTTCAAAAAAACTTCACAAAACAAAGAGACAAACTTCATTTGGACATTGTCCCAAAATCACATTGATAGTGAACAATCACCCAATAACTTACATCATAGACAGTGGTATGTCGATTATTATCATGCCTGTGGAAATGTTTATCAGCTTATCCCCTGTGCCCTGCCTCACCCTGACAGACACAAGGGTATAGACAAGGGCCGCCTGTGAAGCATTGCAAAGCCAAGGGTCGGTCCCAGTGACAATACAACACAAAAGACGTCAGTGCAGGCCACCATTTATGTTGTGTAAGGGATATTGTTTGGTGCATGCTTGCTGAGTTTTGCCACCGCTGCTGTCCGGGGATTGATATCCCTCAACTCCAACCTCTGCGTTCAGTCAGAGATCACAAGCCGATTCCTGTAGTTATTCTATGACCAGGGAAAACTCAAGAAAATGTAAGTATAGCTTCATATCAATGAAGATACTCACACTGTTGCTCAACCGCACTGTAGAGTTGCTTTTTTTTTCTAAAAGAAGCTGTAGAGAAAGAACTAGAAGCAATCCTAAAATATAACATCATTGAATGCCCCACAGGCCCCACAGCATGGGTTTCTCCCATAGTAATAGTACTGAAAAAAGACAGTAGCGGATCGGTGCGCATTTGCGTTTATATGCGCCAGGAAAACAAACCCATTGACAGTGTAAGACACCCTTGCCCTCACATAGTGGAAATGATCATGCAACTGAACAGAGCCAAAATGTTTTCCTGTCTCAACCTGAACAAAGGATTCCATCAACTTGAACTAGAGGAGAACTGTAGATACATTATTACCATTTCGTCTCATGTTGTATGGTTCAGATATAAGAGACTGACTTTTGGAGTACCCTCGTCTTCTGAAATGTTTCATGATGCTATTTGCCGAGTTATCCAACCTGTTACACATGCTCTTATTTACAGTGATAAAATACAGGATTTTAGGAGAACACTAAAAGAACACGACAAAGCCCTAAAGCAAGTGTGCCGGTTACTCATTGATTGCGGTCTCACTCTGAATACTGCAAAGTGTGCGTTTCACAAAACCAAACTCATGTTTTTTGGGCACATATTCTCTGAGGAGGGAATGATTGCCAACCCAGAAAGACCCAGAAAGGTGCAAGCACTGTCATCCACTTGCCCCTCCCTCGTTACCATACTATATTCCTCTCTAGGCATGGTCAGTTATTGCTCAAGATGCATTTGCAACTTTGCTACAATGAATGCTCCATTAAGAGACTTGACAAAGCAAAATGTACCATTTCAATCGTCTCCAGAGGACAACAGGAGTTTCAGAGACATTAAACATGCAATTGAAAATGCAGCTGAAAATGCAACTGACATTGCCTTCTACGAAACCAAGTTATATACTGAAATAATGGTTTACGCAAGCCCCATAGGGCTAGGGGCAATCCTTGCTCTACACAATGTTCATCCGAATGCTCAGAGACACATTGTGGCCTATGCCCGTCAGAGCCTGCCTGAAACAGAACATGCCTACTCTCAGCCAGAGAAGGAGAGTCTGGCTGAGGTGTGGGCCAATGAACATTTCTATGTATTCCTCTACAGAAAAAGGTTTACTGTCATCACAGACCAAGCGTTGCTCACAATTTTTGGAAACCCGAAGGCCAAGATGCCCCCTCACATTGGGAGGTGGTGGTTAAGACTGCAAGAGTATGAATATGATATTGTGCAGACTGGGGAAAGATCAAAACCCAGCATCTTACTTTTCACGAGTTCTGCTACATCATCACAGTTCGACATCCAAGACAGCTGAAGCATATCTCAACTTTATCATGAGATCCAACACACCAGCAGCTGGGTCGGTGGAACAAATCATTGCCGCCACCAGTTCCGACAAAGACATGATTGTGATCAAAGCAATTATTGGTCCACAATCATGGAGAAGAAGTACCACGCCCCTTGATGATGATGTTGAATTTCAAAAGTGCAAAAATGTACAGGATAATATAGCAGTCACCCAAGAAGGCGTAATACTGAGAGGCTCGAGAAGCGTCACACCTGAAAGCCTGAGACAGAGGCCCATGAAGGACACTGTAGTATCGTAGCCACCAAAAGGGCCCTACGAGATCAAGTGTGGGTCCCTCAACCAGATGAGTGAGTGGAGAAGGAGCTGAAGGCGTGCGATATTTGCAATTATTTGTCCCCTAAGTTGGCGCAGCACCCAGTGACAAGGTCTGGCCTTCCTGCCGATGCCTGGGAGAGGGTTGCAGTTGAGTCCTTTGGGCCTTTAGGGAATGGACATCATCTCATGGTAGTCATCGACGAATACTCATATTTTCCCTTGGTGGAGGACCTATCTTCAACAACCCATGACAAAGTCACAGAATGACTTGATGAAATCTTTGCAACGTGAGGCATCCCCAAAATACTCAAATCTGACAATGGTGTGCCCTTTAATAGCAAAACGTTTAAAGCATTTCTTCTCTGACTTAATGTCAAACACCAAAAGAGTACACTCCTCTGGACTCAAGCCAATGGTGTAATTGAACGATAGAGAGACATTTTCTTCCACCGCAAGATCGCTGAAATCCATGACAGCTTCAACACCATGACCACCCCGACTACGCCAGACCCAACCTACCCTGTGAACACCACCAGCGCCAACTGCCTGACCTCCTGGTCCAACGTCAATGACTACGAGACACGCAAGGTCATGAACTCCATCCACTCAGGATCTCCGTCTGAACTCATGCCCACACCACATATTCAACAAAGCAGACATTGCCTTTGCACCCCAACTACGGAAGATCATCAACGTCTCCTTCGAAACAGCGACATTCCCGGAAAGCTGGAAACACCCCGAAATCAGCGCCCTCCTCAAGAAGCCCAAGGCGGACCCCAAGGACCTCAAGAACTTCCGGCCCATCTCCCTGCTCCCGTTCCCGGCAAAGGTCATCAAGAAAATCGTCAACATGCAACTGGCCTGCCACCTGGAAGACAATAACATCCTGGACCCGTCCCAGTCCGGGTTCAGACGAAACCACAGCACCGTGACAGCCCTCATCACCGCCACAGATAACATCAGGCACCAACTAGACAACGGCGAAAAATCAGCCCTCATCCTCCTGGACCTGTCAGCCGCCTTCGACACGGTCTGCCATCGCACTCTAAAGACACGCCTCCCAGAAACTGGAATCCAAGAGAAGGCCCTTGAATGGACCACGTCCTTCCTCTCCGGCAGAACCCAGAGCGTGCGCCTCCCGCCCTTCCGATCCGAGGCCACCGACATCATCTGCGGCATCCCCCAGGGCTCATCCCTCAGCCCAACGCTGTTCAACATCTACATGGCCCCCCTCGCACAAGTGGCCCGCCAACACGACCTCAACATCATCTCCTACGCCGACGACACCCAGCTCATCCTCTCCCTCACCAAGGACCCGCACACCGCCAAAAAAAACCTCCACAAGGGAATGAAGGCCGTCTCCGACTGGATGCAGAACAGCCGTCTGAAGCTAAACTCGGACAAGACGGAGGTACTCATCCTCGGACCCACCCCTTCAGCCTGAGAACACTCATGGTGGCTGACCACACTGGGAGCAGCACCGACATGACATGACATGAGTGTACTAGTAAATGAGAAAGACAGGTGAAACACTGAGACAAGATGGAAGTATCAATCTTCAGCAAAGACAGCTCACTCTTGGACCTCCCTTGGTGGCCTGCCAAACTCTGACCTATTCACCTCCCAGCAACCGACACAAAGAACCTCGGAACTTTAATCAACAAACAACTCATCATGACCAACCAAGTGAACGCAGTCTCTGTATCCTACTTACACACACTCAATATGCTCAACAAAATCTTCAAATGGCTCCCCACCAACACTCACACAACATTCACCCAAAACCTCATCACTAGCAAGCTGGACCACAACAACGCACTCTATGCTGGAATCAACGCTCAACTGATCAGCAGACTCCAGACCATAGAAAACTCTGAAAACTCACTGGCCAGGCTCACCCTCAACCTCCCACGCTGTGCTCACACCACCTCGCATCTCAAAGAGCTCCACTGGCTCCCAATCCACAAATGAGCACTCTTCAAACTCCTCATGCACACATACAAAGCCTTACACAACAATGGCCACACATAACTCAACAATCGTATAAACGTTCGCAAGCCTACCAGACACCTCTGCTCGGCCAGACTCCTAGTCATACCCTCCCACCACCATCGCAGAACCAGATCCAGGGATCGTGCCTTCTCCTGCCTCACTCCTAAAGCCTGGAACGACCCGCCCTTGCACATCAGAGCCTCCAACTCAGTTCTTGAATTCTGTAAGAAACTGAAAACCTGGCTCTCCACCCAGGCCCGACCCTGGCTCGGCCCATACACCTCCTGCTTCAGCACCAGGCTGGGATGGGTGGAACAGTGAGGGAGAAACAATTATGGAACAGTGAGGAAGAAGGATGGTTGGAACAGGGAGTGAGATTGATGGGTCAAGCAGTAAGCAAGATCGATCGTTTGAACTGTGAGCAAGACAGATGGTGGAACACTGAGCAACTAGGATGGGTAGAACAGTTAGTAAGGTGGGTGTGTAGAGCAGTTAGCGAGAGACTTAGGGCCACATGCATCAAACTTAGGAATTGCGATTCCTAAATTGCAATTTTTAAGAAATCGCAATTTAGGAATCACAATTCCTTATGGATGTGGGAATCGCAGAAAAATGTACGATTCCTACACATTTCTTATTTGTGATTCGCAAATTGGGAATCGCAAATAAGGAATGGCTTCCCATTCATTCCTATGGGCCTAGAGGCCCATAGAAATCAATGGGAATTGCATGTGCAATTTGCGAGTACTAAATAGGTACTCGCAAATTCCGCACGCAATTTGAACAGTGCAAGAGGGCCAAAAGGACACCCTGATGCACCACTGAAAGCGAAAATAAAAAACATGTTGCACACACACACATGCCCAAAGGGAATGCGTGTGTGCAACATAGAACTTTGAAAAATGCACTTTTGTGCATTTTTTAAACTTTTCGCAAATTACCATCAACTTTAGGTTGATGGTAATTTGCGTTTCTTAAAAGCGAAATCGCAAATTTCTTTTTTTTGTTGCATTGCATTTAGGGAATCGCAATTTGCGTTCCCTAAATGCAATCACAATTTAAGTAGTCGCAAATTTTGCAATTACTTAAATAGCAATTTATGTATTTGCGATGATGCATCCCAAATGCAACAATTGCAGTTGCAAAGGGGCAGATTCTTTGAATCTGCCCCTTTGCGACCGCAAAAACAATGATTCATGTGCCCCTTGGTGCTACAGTGAAGGATGGTGGAATAGTGAATGTGGTGCATGGGTGGAAGCGTGATCGAGGCCTTAGAAGCAGACCTTTATGGTGAGAAGGGCAATTGCAAGAAAGGACAGCCAAAGCTCTGTGGTTTTATGATAACTCCATAAGCACTTAAGCCATACTTTTTTGTGGAGGGAGGGAGGCAGATGAACGCAGATCTAGCATGAAGAAAGGTGTATCATTTGGCGATATTTCTCAAGCAGCAGCAAGTAGGAGTTGTTCTCATACCCAGAGCCATGGCTCGGTCCAAGGACAGGTTCAGTGCTGTTCACTTTCAACCAGCTCCCGTTCCACAGGCATGAGATGGGCAGCAGCAAAAAGAGGGGGACGCACCCCTCAAGGGATCTAGGGCCTCATTTATGAAAAGTGGTGCATCGCTGCGTGAAAACAGCGATGCGTCACTTTTCATTGTGCCCTCCTTGCGACATGCTGGATGCGTCATATTTACATTATGACGCATCATGTTGCAAGGAGTTACAGATACGTCAGTATTTCTGATGTATCTGTTGGCGCAAAAATGATGCATTGCTGGAGTGTGTCACGCAAGCTCCATGTGAAATGAGCCTGTGTCAGTCTTATGCCTGCTGTGAGGCAGGCATAAGATATTGACGCATTTGCATCCTAGAAGTGACGCAGTGAAATCTCAGATTTCACTGCGTCACTTCTATGAGGCTTACTTGCGTCAAAACGCCCCCCCTGCATACATTATACCTGGCGCAGGTAAAATGTGGCGCAGCGGTTTACAAAGTGACGCATCTACCTAGATGCGTCACTTTGTAAATATGATGCAACGTGGCGCATTTGTTACCCTGCTGGTGCATCACAAAAAGTGACGCACCGGTGGCGCAAAAGTGATGCAAGGGCTCATAAATAAGCCCCCTAGGGCCTCATTTATGAAAAGTGACGCATCACTGCGTGAAAACAGCGATGCATCACTTTTCATGACGTCCTCCTTGTGACACCAATGATGCGTCATATTTACAGTATGACGCATCATGGCGCAAGGAGTTACAGATACGTCAGTATTTCTGACGTATCTGTATGTCGCAAAAGTGACGCATTGCTGGAGTGTGTCACAAAAGTGACGCAACTCCAGCAATGCGTCCTGTCACATGGGGCAAGCCCCATGTGAAAGGGCCTGCGTCAGTCTTACGCCTGCTGTGAGGCAGGCATAAGAAATTGACCCATTTGTGTCCTAGAAGTTGTACAGTAAAATATCATAGATTTCACTGCGTCACTTCTATGACCCTTTCTTGCGTCAGAACGCCCCCTGCATACATTATATCTGGCGCAGGTATAATGTGACGCAGGGGTTTACAAAGTGACGCATCTACCTAGATGCGTCACTTTGTAAATATGGTGCAACAAGGCACATTTTTTACGCTGCTGGTGCACCACAAAAAGTGACGCACCGGCGGCGTAAAAGTGACGCAAGGGCTCATTAATGAGGCCCCTAGTATCTGCAAGACAGCTATTCACCGCGGATGAGGTGATAGCCATGAGGGCATCATTGCATGGTGAAGGGGAGCAGGATGGGCAGGCTGGCTCACTTTAGGAGCAGACAAGGCTGGCTGGCCTCGGTGTCAGGTCCAGTGTTAAAGGAGGGGGGGTAGATACAGGAGTAGCTTCACTGGGCAGCCCGAGCCTCAGGTTTGTGGTGCTGGTCCAGAGAAGAGCACTGTGGGACAGACATCACGCGGCGGTGTGGCACATGTACACCAGGAGCATGGATCTGCATCAGCAGTCTACAACACCTCACAGCCCAGTTGTTGATGAGCAGTACATGATACCGTCCTTTCCAATGGAGCTGCAGGGCTCTGGGGCTTCCACCCTCTGGTGCACTTCACATACCACCTGGCTGCCTGGCTGGGGGGTGTGACAGGATTCAGATGGCCAGTCAGAGAGGAAAGCTGGAACCTGAGAATGGAAAATGTTGGGACAGCAAGTTAGCTTTCTGCAGTACTGGAGAACTGTTTCATCATTAAATTACAGATCTAACTGTGTAGCAGAAAAAGGTGGGTTTAAAGGAGACATCATTGGGGTCTTTCATAATGATCTCAGAGGGGCTTCCTCTCTCTTCCTTTGGGTTGTGTGGCCCTGATGGACCCTAGAGCTACTGGCAAAGAAAGGGCCACTTCAGTTGGGTTTTAGAACAAGACCTTTACTATCTTATTTTTAAGCATTTATAAAAAAAACAATATTAAGATGTGGGGAGTTATATTGAATTATGCACAAGCAACAATGGCATCCAAAATCCCTAAGATTACATTTAATGATCTATTTTTGAAAATGAAAGTTTTTGTACACATAATACATTAAATCGATGTACAATAAAAAATATAATAATCAATTAACATCCAAACATGAATAAAATTCTAAGCTCAATAAGACAATTCCGACAATATTATTCATGGTCGTGGATCATAGAAAAAAAAACATAAATAGCCAACACGAGTTTTGCGGTAAAATAACCGCTTGCTTCTTCAGGGCAGCAAAATAACAAATTGACAACTTAAATTACATCACATCATTTCTCAACTTATACTACAACACATTAAATTGGCAGGTGCCATTATAAGCTTCTTCAAAAACCACAAATTGTAAGATTGATATATACAAATCAGCGTCACTTTTTTACAACATCATATTGCAAAACCACATTTTTAAATGCATACAATAATTATAAACTTTGGGAGAGATCATTCTTGTCTCAAGAACCATTATGTGACACGAGAAAGGTTTCCAAGGGATAAATTAAGGAGCATTTAAGAGAACAATTCAATTATGTTAATAGCTTACCTAGATAAACGTTTCAATCACGATTTAAAAAAAATGTTATGTATCAAGAGGATTTGATAGTTGCCTTTGCTGAGCAGCTTTGACCCATTGACAGTGTCCACAGAATCAATGATAGCTGGTCATCACAAGAAAACAGAGCAAAATCTATCAAACAGAACAATCAAAATTCAATAGGATCCATATTTTTGATGTTTTGCTGTTCAATCTTTTCGATTTGACATATGTTTAAAAATGATTTTATGATTGAAACGTTTATCTGGGTAAGCTATAAACATCCCCTTCCCAACATTATGCAAAAGGCCAATGACCGAGGAATCGTAGTAATTCTGGGCAAGAGAAGGCTGCATACCATCATGCCATCCCTACAGACATGGGCACCCCAAGATACAACTGTGCAGGGTTAGAGAGTAGAAGTCTCAGCACACCGACATGCTCTGAGCTGTCTCTCCACACTTCTTCGGGGTCCTTGTGGACCTCTGTTCGCTCCAATAGTGTGTCTCGCCTTAGAGACTTCTGTCTGAGAGAGGCACATGCTTTATGGCAGCTTTGGGGCCAGATCTGTTTGGTGAACATACATTGCAGCATCATTAGTTTGAGACAAGGCAGTTTTTCTAGTCACAGAGTCAGCAAGGGCATTCCTACGAAACATTTTGTCAAGGGGTGCTGGTGTGCCGCACAGTTCACAACTGCAATTTGTTGAGGCAACGATATAGCATTCAGTAGCTTCTGAAAAAATACAAGCTATTTTTATGGGGTTACCCTCAGATATTCAGAAACACCTCCACATTCAGAAAAGCCCAACATTTTGCATGACTTCAAACGCATACTTTGAGTCTGTGAGAACAATTGCAATCTATTTCTGGACTCTGGGAAGGGCGACAAGTACGGGAACCTGTGGAAAGCTCACATTAGGCAAATGGCGTATTTCAAGAGTTTGATGTAAAGTACATACAGCACAACCAGCAACCAGCTCACATGTGTCATTCTAAGACATGATCCATCCACAAAATACACTGATTAACAATCTACTCCAGGTGCATTTATGCGGGGATTGGATATGTGCTCAGTTATTGTACGATAATCGTGACCCATGGGCAACAGAGGCAAGTTTAAGGTGGACCATTGGAGATAGATGACGTGGTAGGCAGATAACAGCTCAATTTTGTACAAATCAACCTGGCAGTGGAAAGGTGCTGAGTCTTGGGTGGTAGTAGACGAGTCAGTGGCGTAACACAGGCCCCCGTAACCCCTGTGGTGTGGGGTGGCCCGACCTGCAAAGGGCCCCGTCCGCAAAGTACTCTGGTGTGAAAGCTCCTGACTAAATCCAGAGCAGGGGCCCCTCTGTGTACCTTGTCCCCCAAAGTTTTGTTACACCATTTAGAAGAGGAACAACAAAGTGGGAACAGTGACAATCAGGGTGGAACTTAATGGAATATTTTCTTATGCTTTAACAAGATGAGCTGCAAAGATTAACGCAGAGACATTCAGGAAGCTCTGCAACTAAGGGGTCTAAACTGAAGGAATAGTATTCTATGGGCATTTTTCTGATCCCCATGGTCTTGCATCAGTACCGCAAGGGCAAACCCATAACTTTCATGCCAATATAGAATGAACAGTTGTGCAGATAGAATGAGGCAGAGGCAAAGACTTGCATTATTTGTACAAAGGCATGTTCAGCATGTCTAAATCAGTGCAGAGGTCCAGGGGTGTCCTAATGTTTTCAGGAGCTTTGCCAGAGATGTGTATCCAACAAGCCACTGTCTGCAGCATCCAGCCATGCCCAAGGAATGTCATACCTGGGAGACAGTCACAGGCAAAGGCAATTTATCAATGACATGTGCAGGGTGCTGTACTGTTCTACTGAGTTCCAATTGCAGTTTCCGGAGCTGCTGTCTGGAGTGCTGGACAGTTCTTATGCAGTCTCAGTATCTGCTGTCCAAGGTGCTAAAAAGTTCTATTGCAGCCTCTGGAGCTGCTGCCCGGGCTTCTGGACAGTTCTATTGATGTCTCTGGAGCTGCTGTAAGGGTTCCTGGACAGTTATATTGCAGTCTCTTGAAATGCTATCCAGGGTGCTGGACAGTTCCATCACAGTCTCTGGAGCTGCTGTATAAGATGATGGACAGTTCTATTGCAGTCTCTGGAGCTGCTGTCCAGGGTGCTGTACTGTTCTATTGTAGTCTCTGGAGCTGCTGTCAAGGGTGCTGTACTGTTCTATTGTAGTTTCTGGAGCTGCTGTCCAGGGTGTTGTAATGTTCTACTGTAGTCTCTGGAGCTGCTGTCAGAGGTGCTGGACAGTTCTATTGTAGTCTCTGGAGCTGTTGTATGGGGTGTTGTAATGTTCTATTGTAGTCTCTGGAGCTGCTGTCCAGGGTGCTGTAATGTTCTATTGTAGTCTCTGGAGCTGCTGTCAGAGGTGCTGGACAGTTCTATTGTAGTCTCTGGAACTGTTGTATGGGGTGCTGTACTTTTCTATTGCAGCCTCTGGAGCTGCTGCCCGGGCTTCTGGACAGTTCTATTGATGTCTCTGGAGCTGCTGTAAGGGTTCCTGGACAGTTATATTGCAGTCTCTGGAAATGCTATCCAGGGTGCTGCACAGTTCCATCACAGTTTCTGGAGCTGCTGTATAGGATGATGGACAGTTCTATTGCAGTCTCTCGAGCTGCTGTCCAGGGTGCTGTACTGTTCTATTGTAGTCTCTGGAGCTGCTGTCCAGGGTCCTGGAAGGTTCTATTGTAGTCTCTGGAGCTGCTGTCCAGGGTGCTGTACTGTTCTATTGTAGTCTCTGGAGCTGTTGTATGGGGTGCTGTACTGTTCTATTGTAGTCTCTGGAGCTGCTGTCCAGAGTGTTGTACTGTTCTATTGTGGGTCTCTGGAGCTGTTGTATGGGGTGTTGTAATGTCCTATTGTAGTCTCTGGAGCTGTTGTATGGGGTGTTGCACTGTTCTATTGTAGTCTCTGGAGCTGCTGTCCAGGGTGCTGTACTGTTCTATTGTAGTCTCTGGAGCTGTTTTATGGGGTGCTGTACTGTTCTATTGTAGTCTCTGGAGCTGCTGTCCAGGGTGCTGTACTGTTCTATTGTAGTCTCTGGAGCTGTTGTATGGGGTGCTGTACTGTTCTATTGTAGTCTCTGGAGCTGCTGTGCAGAGTGCTGTACTGTTCTATTGCAGTCTCTGGAGTTGTTGTAAGCGGTGTTGTAATGTTCTATTGTAGTCTCTGGAGCTGTTGTATGGGGTGTTGTACTGTTCTATTGTAGTCTCTGGAGCTGCTGTCCAGGGTGCTGTACTGTTCTATTGTAGTCTCTGGAGCTGTTGTATGGGGTGCTGTACTGTTCTATTGTAGTCTCTGGAGCTGCTGTCCAGGGTGCTGTACTGTTCTATTGTAGTCTCTGGAGCTGTTGTATGGGGTGCTGTACTGTTCTATTGTAGTCTCTGGAGCTGCTGTGCAGAGTGCTGTACTGTTCTATTGCAGTCTCTGGAGTTGTTGTATGGGGTGTTGTAATGTTCTATTGTAGTCTCTGGAGCTGTTGTATGGGGTGTTGTACTGTTCTATTGTAGTCTCTGGAGCTGCTGTCCAGGGTGCTGTACTGTTCTTTTGTAGTCTCTGGAGCTGCTGTATGGGGTGCTGTACTGTTCTATTGTAGTCTCTGGAGCTGCTGTACAGAGTGCTGTACTGTTCTATTTCAGTCTCTGGAGCTGTTGTATGGGGTGTTGTAATGTTCTATTGTAGTCTCTGGAGCTGTTGTATGGGGTGCTGTACTGTTCTATTGTAGTCTCTGGAGCTGCTGTCCAGGGTGCTGTACTGTTCTATTGTAGTCTCTGGAGCTGCTGTCCAGGGTGCTGGAAGGTTCTATTGTAGTCTCTGGAGCTGCTGTCCAGGGTGCTGTACTGTTCTATTGTAGTCTCTGGAGCTGTTGTATGGGGTGCTGTACTGTTCTATTGTAGTCTCTGGAGCTGTTGTCCAGGGTGCTGTACTGTTCTATTGTGGGTCTCTGGAGCTGTTGTATGGGGTGTTGTAATGTTCTATTGTAGTCTCTGGAGCTGTTGTATGGGGTGTTGTACTGTTCTATTGTAGTCTCTGGAGCTGCTGTCCAGGGTGCTGTACTGTTCTATTGTAGTCTCTGGAGCTGCTGTCCAGGGTGCTGGAAGGTTCTATTGTAGTCTCTGGAGCTGCTGTCCAGGGTGCTGTACTGTTCTATTGTAGTCTCTGGAGCTGTTGTATGGGGTGCTGTACTGTTCTATTGTAGTCTCTGGAGCTGCTGTCCAGGGTGCTGTACGGTTCTATTGTAGTCTCTGGAGCTGCTGTCCAGGGTGCTGTACGGTTCTATTGTAGTCTCTGGAGCTGCTGTCCAGGGTGCTGTACTGTTCTATTGTAGTCTCAGGAGCTGCTGTCCAGGGTCCTGGAAGGTTCTACTGTAGTCTCTAGAGCTGCTGTCCAGGGTGCTGTGCTGTTCTACTGTAGTCTCTGGAGCAGCTGTCTGAGGTGCTGGACAGTTCTATTGAATTCTCTGGCGCTGCTGTCCTTTGTGCTCTGTTTCCTGTAGCAGTCCGTGGACCTGCTCTTCGGGTGCTGGGCAGTTCTATAGGAGTCTACAGTGCTGCTGTCTGTGGTCCACTGCAGTTCTGTTGCAGTCCTGGGAATGGTGTCCGCGGCGATGGGCAGTTCTGCTGCAGTCTCTGGAGATGCTTTCCATGGCGCAGGACTGTTTTTCACCTCTGATATCTTTTGCCTTGCTGTTCATACCCTCTTTGAAGAGTGGAAACCCCATCCCCTCCCAGCAGCCAGGAGTCTTATATTTACAAAGCAAGAACTGGAGAGTGGATTCAGCCTGTTTAGGCTATATTGCTGCAGCGAGGCAAGGTATGTTCTGCACCGGTGCCTGTGAGGCGCGCCATCATTCACAGAGTCCTGAGGTCTTGTTCAGCGAACGTAGAGCCACATCTATCAACCAACTTTGCATTCCCAAATGGGCCATACGTAGAATCGTCCCATTTGTGATTGCAAAAAAAGCTTTTTTATATGTATCGATCCCGATTTGTGGGATTCGATTAACCTGTTACCGGATATCAGTATGGGTTTGTGATTCGGTATTTGGAAGGGGCGTGTTTATGGCATCCCTTAAAAATAGCAAATCCTAATGGTATGTATGAAAGATTTTTAACCATGAATTTGAGTGTACGGTGAGCCGGTGTGAGTGAAGGCAGTGGGTGTGTCTTTGTGGTGTGTCTGTGTGGGTGTGCCTGTGTGAGTGTGGGGTGTGCCTGTGTGATTGTAGTGTGTGCCTGTGTGAGTGATGGTTGTGGGTATGCCTTTGTTGGTGCTGCGTGTGGGTGTGCCCGTGTAAGTGTTGTGTGTGTCTGTGTGTGTAGGGTGTGCCTGTGAGATTGAAGGGTGTGGGGTATGCCTGTGAGAGTATTGGGTGCACCTGTGTGCGTGAAGTTTGCAGGGTGTGCCTGTGTGACTGATGGATGTGGGTGTGCCTATGTGAGTGTGGGTTATATCAAAGGGGATGATGGACGGAGCGTTTGAGCAAATCAAACACTCACCCCCAGTCAACTGACCTGGGTTTAATCCATCATCATTCTTTAGTTCACTCCACCACCCCAGTTCAGACATGGCCGTATGCAAATCAGTCTGACCCTGTGCCTCATGGGAACAGTCCAGCCCGAACTGCCAAGCCATGTCTTCCCTGGACCGGAAAAAAGCATCCTGTGACCGGTTTCGGGTTCATAACCCTCATCAGCCAGGCTATCTTGAATCCAGTGGCCAAGTGAGCAAGGGACTCACGTCTGAGCATACCCTGCCACACTTAGGGCGAACAAAGCGATACAAAAGGGGATGATGGACGGAGCGTTTGAGCAAATCAAACACTCACCCCCAGTCAACTGATCTGGGTTTAATCCATCACCGTTCTTTAGCCCACTCTGCCACCCCAGTTCAGACATAGCCATATTATTATTATTATTATTATTGAATTTTGTACCGCGCACGGTTACCCTAGGGCATCCCAGCGCTTAAAGAAACCAAGAGCAGGCTTACTAATAGGAAACAGAGGAGCTGCAGTTATTCTGGGAAAAGATACGTTTTCAGATGTTTCCGGAATCTGAGAAGGTTTGGTTCGGACCGCAGTGAGAATGGGAGGGAGTTCCAGGCGAGCGCTGTATGGATAGAAAAACTCCTGCCCCCTGAGCGGGCTCTCCTGATTCTCTTAGTCTGAAGGAAATGTTTATTGTCAGAGCGTAAGGCTCTTGTGGGCTTATAGGGGCGAATCATGTCCTTCAGAATAGCTGGTCCTTTCCCCCAAATCAGTCTGACCCTATGCCTCATGGGAACAGTCCAGCCCGAACTGCTGGGTCCTCGGAAGCTTGTTTCCGGTCCAGGGAAGGCATGGCTTGGCAGTTCGGCTGGACCTTTCCCATGAGGCACAGGGTCAGACTGATTTGCATATAGCCATGTCTAAACTGGGGTGGCAGAGTGGGCTAAAGAACGGTGATGGATCAAACCCAGATCTTTTGACTGGGTGTGAGTGTTTGATTGGTTCAGATGCTCTGTCCATCACCACCCGCTTTTGTACCTCTTTGGCCGCCATAAGTGTGGCAGGGTATGCTCAGACGTGAGTCCCTTGCTCACTTTGCCACTGGATTCAAGCAAGCCGGGCTCAAGACGGCTGTAATGCCAGAAACCGGTCCTCGGAAGCTTGTTTCCGGTCCAGGGAAGACATGGCTTGGCAGTTCGGGCTGGACTGTTCCCATGAGGCACAGGGTCACACTGATTTGCATATAGCCATGTCTAAACTGGGGTGACAGAGTGGGCTAAAGAACGGTGATGGATTAAACCCAGATCTTTTGACTGGGTGTAAGTGTTTGATTGGTTCAGATGCTCCGTTCATCACCACCCCCTTTTGTACCAACAAAAGAACCCAGCACGACTCTGGAGATATATAAACGATCTGAGCAATCGAGGACCCGTGAGAGAAAATAGAGTTGCAGAAAAAGATTAGATGCTATATGTGAAGCAGCTATACGTAACAGCATCTATCAGCGGAGACCTAACAAGTGATAGGGCGGATACAGCAGAGCAAGTCGATCTAGTTAGCACAAAGCCAGGAGCCACGACCCCGAGCCCAGGCAAGGCCTCTATGGATAACAGATCTCCGACCGTCGCTCATGGCGCTTCACCAGCCTGGTCAAACACCCAACAGGTCATCAAAACTATCAAGAGCATGAAGAATGATGGGGTACCTGGGCTTAATGGGATTCCAGCACCGGTCTTTAAACTGGCACCAGAGTTCTTGGCATC
This sequence comes from Lissotriton helveticus, assembly GCF_964261635.1. Classification (NCBI taxonomy): domain Eukaryota; kingdom Metazoa; phylum Chordata; class Amphibia; order Caudata; family Salamandridae; genus Lissotriton; species Lissotriton helveticus. The sequence continues at coordinate 101,195,985 of NC_136064.1, read as the reverse complement.
ACTCCTAACCCCGCTCGTCAATTACACCTTTGCGACTGTCATAACCCCCGAGTCTTGAAGGGGTTCCATACTGGTCCCTATTTTTAAAAAAGGAGACCGCCTAAAGCTATCGCACTACAGACTTATTGCCCTGCTTGATCTGGAAGCCAAGGCATAAGCCCACCTACTATTAATAGATCTGGAGAAGTGGGTCGAAGAGAGAAACATAATACCCTTGCACCAGACCGGCTTTTGGTCACAGGCATCAACCATGGATAATGTTCTGGTGCTAGCACACCTCTCAGCCCAGGCAATCCTGAAGAACCACCCCCGCTCTTCTGCTGCTTCGTGGATTATAGTAAAGCCTTTGACAAAGTAGTCAGAAAAAGATTATGGTGGAAGTTAGAAAACTGGGGCATTCCATCAAATCTCCTGAAAGCAATAAGATCATAATATGAGGACACCTGGGTGCGGGTCAAAACAAGTGCCCGCACGGTTTCCCCTAAAACAACAACGGAGAACGGGCTGAAGCAAAGATGCGTGCTGGCGCCCATCCTCTTCAACTTATACACGGCGGATCTGGGGGAGGCCCTAAAAGGAGTCAGTTTAGTAGTCCCAAGACTAGGAAGTGTGGGGCTGCCAGTTCTACAGTATGCTGACGACACAGTTATAATGGACCACACAAAGGTGGGCCTACAAAGAGCCCTAAATGCACTAAACAGTTTTAACATCACTAATAACTTGACAGTTAATCAAGGAAAAACCAAGGTCATCATTTTCGTGTCCAACCATCTGAAAAAGAATGCACTGTGGCAACTGGGAAACCCGCAAATCAACACGGTGGCTTCATACAACTACCTAGGGGTCTGGTTGATGGAACGGGGCAAGGAGAACGTACACCTAAAACAGCAGAGCTCCAAGGCCAGCAAGGTAACACACTTATAAAAACAACTAAGCCAGCACTTGACCAGTCCGTCCCCCAGCCCAATTCTTACAGTTTTAAGAGCGAAGCTCCTTCCAGCAATTAGCTGCGGCCATCTGGCCTTCCCCGGGAAACTGGACGCTCTCCTCAATTCAGCCCAAGTCACGGCAAACAAGTCAGTGCTACACATACAGAGGACAGCAAGAGAAACAAGGCTTAGACTGAAGCTAGGCCTGGCGAGGCCAGACCTGATCTGCCAGGGGGAGATCATAAATCTATATCTAAGGATATTAAGGGCACCGGCCAACTCCCTAAAAAATCATCTGAGATCTATCTTTGAGGGGCCAGGCTCGGCATGGCATATTAGGCTAGGAAACGCAATCAAATTACTGAAGATCGAGGAAGAAATTTTACCTCGGTAGGACATTCCCCTGAATGCCTGGAAGAGAGCTGTTTATAAACAAGTGAGCAAAATCTCCTATGACCTCGACCTTTAAACTCTCAGTCGAAGCTCTCACCTAGATCCTTTGAACAATTCCTACACAGCAGGAAAAGCACAACCATACCTAAGCGAGGCTCTCACTATACAGGCCGGAAGTAAAATCTTATTCATGACGCTGGCCACGCTTGGGATTGTGGATTTCAATCCTGCATGGGCCCGAAGAGGGGAAAAAACAACTTGTAGACTGTGCCCTTACAGGAGGGAATCCCGGTTGCATCTCTTATGCTACTGTCCCCAACTCAACAACGACCGCCAGCGACTTCTGCGCCCGATCTGCATCAACAAGGGCATAAAGTCGTGCAGCGAAGCATCAGCCTTGAGTTTTTCAACGACTAACACAATGGCTCTAGCGAGACTGGTGAAATGTATCCATCAAATCAGGATAGCCCTAAAAGTCGCCAACGAAAGTAGCATAACCCAGGGGAAGTGCACAGTAAACTCTGCGGACGAATGCCGATGGGTTCACCCAATGATGCACAAACGACAGTGCCCCTCTCGCACGCGTCCCAAGAGAGCATTTCCACCTGAGAGACACATAGGGAGCCATAGATGGCAGATCAAGAGCTCCTTAACGTAGATCAACTTCAGGGCACAAACGGGGCCTCAAGATCATGTCCATAAATGTTGGGGAAAGGCCGACTACGCTGGACTCGGGGAGGGGTGATAAATCTTACTCAGCCCAGGAAGTTTGATATCACTGCTTTTAGATTTTATATACTGATTATTTTTACTGTAATGATTTTAATTAATTATACAGTTAATACAGTTACTTACTTACTTACTTACTTACACTTACAAACTGCACTTCATGCCACACTTTTGCCAGTTGAAATCCTCAGTAAATAACACAAGTTGCCACTATCCTAGTTTTTACACACAGTTAATACAAATAGAAAGCAGTATCCTGTCTGTATTCCCACTAAAAGCTGATTGCAAATTTCTCACTTGATCCGCTAGGCGCGGAAGACTACTTAAAAGAGTGCCCCGCAGCACTACTGGCTGGAGTCAACCATTATTTTTCAGATTGGCCCCATTATGTCTGTTCACATTTCTCTCCATACCACCAGTTCCAAAGCGATGTAAGGAACAGGAGTTACTTTACCTAACTTAACGTGACCTTGGGGCATATTATCAAGGACGGCATTAAAAATTATCGCCGGTTTAGCAGCAGAAAACTGCAGCTAAAGCGGCGATAATGCCCTTGAGAATTCCAATAGAAGTCTACAGGGCATATTATCAAGGCGGGCGATATGAGATTATCGCTGCTTTTGCGGCCGTTTTTGGCCAAAAAGTGGCGATAATTTTATCGCCCTATTAGCAAGCTGTCGCTAACAGCAGTTAGCGACAGCTTGTAGGCGATTGCGACCAGTTTGGGGCCCGCTTTGCATGTCAGCGATATTTATCGCTAATGATATGCAAAGTGGGCGTACCCAACCTGTTCGCAACTGAAAGCAGTCGCTAGTACAGCTATCGTCTATTAGCAAGGCAGGCGAAGCGATAAAAAAATTGGCGCTGAGCGCGAATATCGCCAAAACCTAACGCCTGCTCAGACCACTTCTTAACCTGTATATTCAATGGGAGGTGGATATTCAGGTTAAGACCCTATTAGCGATAAGGCCTGAATATCGCTGGATTTCCAGCAATATTAACGCATTTCGCCGGATATTTTATCGCTTTGGAGATGAACGTTGCTAATAGCACGTTATCTCTGCGATAAAATCCGGCGATGTGCGGTGATAAAAAAAAATATCGCTAAGCTCATTTAGCAATAAATATCGCTAGTAGTTGATAACATATCCCTATGTTCTGGTGAGAACCTGGGCTTCTATTGGAATTCTCCAGGGCATATGATCATGCCCATTATCGCCGCTTTAGAAGCAGTTTTCTGCTGCTAAACCGGTGATCAGTTTAACGCCGTGCTTGATAATATGCCCCTCTGTTTTCCGACCTCTGAAGGATGGAAGTCTGAGCCAGCCCTGCACAGATGGGCACCCCCTGTCCTTAGCACCGACCTTTAACTCATCGGCTGGAAGAGTGAGAGGGGCGCGTGGGTGCAGACAGACCAAGGACTGAGGTTGGGCGCGGGTGGACATGCGCGAGGCACCCGCTGACATCACTCTGAAAGACTCTGCGTGACTCAGCCACAAAATTAATAGCATGTCTAACTTTTAATTAAATAAATGACTCTGCTCCCTGTGTTTGTTATATATTACCAATTACTTTAGGGATAATTAAATTTAATGAGAGTAATTTGTTATCCAAATGAGTCTAATTGCATTTAAGTGATGACGAGAGAATGTGCCACCGGGCACCCTAAGATGGGGAGGGGGAGGGCATAGCCCCAGAGCAGTCACAGAGTAATGCAGCCTGGAGAGGATATGAGGGCAGATGTGGCATGCAGGTTCAATGGATGCCGGGCATACACTGTGACAGGTGCAGCCCTTGTGGTCCAAGGGGTGCCAGGTGGAAACTGCCAGGTTCGGCGTCAGTGGGCCAGTCCAGGCCGTAAACAAACTGCCAGGTGCAGACTCCTGTGGTCCAAGAGGTGCTGGGCATCAACGGTGCCAGGTGCAGGGCTCTGAGGTACCAAGGAGGCCGGACACACCCTGTGCCAGGTGCAGGGCTCTGAGGTACAAAGGAGGCCGGACACACCCTCTGACAGGTGCAGGGCTCTGAGGTACAAAGGAGGCCGGACACACCCTGTGCCAGGTGCAGGGCTCTGAGGTACAAAGGAGGCCGGACACACCCTGTGCCAGGTGCAGGGCTCTGAGGTACAAAGGAGGCCGGACACACCCTCTGACAGGTGCAGGGCTCTGAGGTACAAAGGAGGCCGGACACACCCTGTGCCAGGTGCAGGGCTCTGAGGTACCAAGGAGGCCGGACACACCCTGTGCCAGGTGCAGGGCTCTGAGGTACAAAGGAGGCCGGACACACCCTGTGCCAGGTGCAGGGCTCTGAGGTACCAAGGAGGCCGGACACACCCTGTGCCAGGTGCAGGGCTCTGAGGTACAAAGGAGGCCGGACACACCCTGTGCCAGGTGAAAGGCTCGGAGGTACAAAGGAGGCCGGACACACCCTGTGCCAGGTGCAGGGCTCTGAGGTACCAAGGAGGCCGGACACACCCTGTGCCAGGTGCAGGGCTCTGAGGTACAAAGGAGGCCGGACACACCCTGTGCCAGGTGCAGGGCTCTGAGGTACAAAGGAGGCCGGACACACCCTGTGCCAGGTGCAGGGCACTGAGGTACAAAGGAGGCCGGACACACCCTCTGACAGGTGCAGGGCTCTGAGGTACAAAGGAGGCCGGACACACCCTCTGACAGGTGCAGGGCTCTGAGGTACAAAGGAGGCCGGACACACCCTGTGCCAGGTGCAGGGCTCTGAGGTACAAAGGAGGCCGGACACACCCTGTGCCAGGTGCAGGGCTCTGAGGTACAAAGGAGGCCGGACACACCCTGTGCCAGGTGCAGGGCTCGGAGGTACAAAGGAGGCCGGACACACCCTGTGCCAGGTGCAGGGCTCTGAGGTACAAAGGAGGCCGGAGACACACTGTGCCAGGTGCAGGGCTCTGAGGTACAAAGGAGGCCGGACACACCCTCTGACAGGTGCAGGGCTCTGAGGTACAAAGGAGGCCGGACACACCCTGTGCCAGTGAAAGGCTCTGAGGTACAAAGGAGGCTGGACACACCCTGTGCCAGGTGCAGGGCTCTGAGGTACAAAGGAGGCCGGACACACCCTGTGCCAGGTGCAGGGCTCTGAGGTACAAAGGAGGCTGGACACACCCTGTGCCAGGTGCAGGGCTCTGAGGTACAAAGGAGGCCGGACACACCCTGTGCCAGTGAAAGGCTCTGAGGTACAAAGGAGGCCGGACACACCCTGTGCCAGGTGCAGGGCTCTGAGGTACAAAGGAGGCCGGACACACCCTGTGCCAGGTGCAGGGCTCTGAGGTACCAAGGAGGCCGGACACACCCTGTGCCAGGTGCAGGGCTCTGAGGTACAAAGGAGGCCGGACACACCCTCTGACAGGTGAAAGGCACTGAGGTACAAAGGAGGCTGGACACACCCTGTGCCAGGTGCAGGGCTCTGAGGTACAAAGGAGGCCGGACACACCCTGTGCCAGGTGCAGGGCTCTGAGGTACAAAGGAGGCCGGACACACCCTGTGCCAGGTGCAGGGCTCTGAGGTACAAAGGAGGCCGGACACACCCTGTGCCAGGTGCAGGGCTCTGAGGTACAAAGGAGGCTGGACACACCCTGTGCCAGGTGCAGGGCTCTGAGGTACAAAGGAGGCCGGACACACCCTGTGCCAGGTGCAGGGCTCTGAGGTACAAAGGAGGCTGGACACACCCTGTGCCAGGTGCAGGGCTCTGAGGTACAAAGGAGGCTGGACACACCCTGTGCCAGGTGCAGGGCTCTGAGGTACAAAGGAGGCCGGACACACCCTGTGCCAGTGAAAGGCTCTGAGGTACAAAGGAGGCCGGACACACCCTGTGCCAGGTGCAGGGCTCTGAGGTACAAAGGAGGCCGGACACACCCTGTGCCAGGTGCAGGGCTCTGAGGTACAAAGGAGGCCGGACACACCCTGTGCCAGGTGCAGGGCTCTGAGGTACAAAGGAGGCCGGACACACCCTGTGCCAGGTGCAGGGCTCTGAGGTACAAAGGAGGCCGGACACACCCTGTGCCAGTGAAAGGCTCTGAGGTACAAAGGAGGCCGGACACACCCTGTGCCAGGTGCAGGGCTCTGAGGTACAAAGGAGGCCGGACACACCCTGTGACAGGTGAAAGGCTCTGAGGTACAAAGGAGGCCGGACACACCCTGTGCCAGGTGAAAGGCACTGAGGTACAAAGGAGGCCGGACACACCCTGTGCCAGGTGCAGGGCTCTGAGGTACAAAGGAGGCCGGACACACCCTGTGCCAGGTGCAGGGCTCTGAGGTACAAAGGAGGCCGGACACACCCTGTGCCAGGTGCAGGGCTCTGAGGTACAAAGGAGGCCGGACACACCCTGTGCCAGGTGCAGGGCTCGGAGGTACAAAGGAGGCCGGACACACCCTGTGCCAGGTGCAGGGCTCGGAGGTACAAAGGAGGCCGGACACACCCTGTGCCAGGTGCAGGGCTCTGAGGTACAAAGGAGGCTGGACACACCCTGTGCCAGGTGCAGGGCTCTGAGGTACAAAGGAGGCTGGACACACCCTCTGACAGGTGCAGGGCTCTGAGGTACAAAGGAGGCTGGACACACCCTGTGCCAGGTGCAGGGCTCTGAGGTACAAAGGAGGCCGGACACACCCTGTGCCAGGTGCAGGGCTCAGAGGTACAAAGGAGGCCGGACACACCCTGTGCCAGGTGCAGGGCTCTGAGGTACAAAGGAGGCCGGACACACCCTGTGCCAGGTGCAGGGCTCTGAGGTACAAAGGAGGCCGGACACACCCTCTGACAGGTGCAGGGCTCTGAGGTACAAAGGAGGCCGGACACACCCTCTGACAGGTGCAGGGCTCTGAGGTACAAAGGAGGCCGGACACACCCTCTGACAGGTGCAGGGCTCTGAGGTACAAAGGAGGCCGGACACACCCTCTGACAGGTGCAGGGCTCTGAGGTACAAAGGAGGCCGGACACACCCTGTGCCAGGTGCAGGGCTCTGAGGTACAAAGGAGGCCGGACACACCCTGTGCCAGGTGCAGGGCTCTGAGGTACAAAGGAGGCCGGACACACCCTGTGCCAGTGAAAGGCTCGGAGGTACAAAGGAGGCTGGACACACCCTGTGCCAGGTGCAGGGCTCTGAGGTACAAAGGAGGCCGGACACACCCTGTGCCAGGTGCAGGGCTCTGAGGTACAAAGGAGGCCGGACACACCCTGTGCCAGGTGCAGGGCTCTGAGGTACAAAGGAGGCCGGACACACCCTGTGCCAGGTGCAGGGCTCTGAGGTACAAAGGAGGCTGGACACACCCTGTGCCAGGTGCAGGGCTCTGAGGTACAAAGGAGGCCGGACACACCCTGTGCCAGGTGCAGGGCTCTGAGGTACAAAGGAGGCCGGACACACCCTGTGCCAGGTGCAGGGCTCTGAGGTACAAAGGAGGCCGGACACACCCTCTGACAGGTGCAGGGCTCTGAGGTACAAAGGAGTTCGGACACACCCTGTGCCAGGTGCAGGGCTCTGAGGTACAAAGGAGGCCGGACACACCCTGTGCCAGGTGCAGGGCTCTGAGGTACAAAGGAGGCCGGACACACCCTGTGCCAGGTGCAGGGCTCTGAGGTACAAAGGAGGCCGGACACACCCTGTGCCAGGTGCAGGGCTCTGAGGTACAAAGGAGGCCGGACACACCCTGTGCCAGGTGCAGGGCTCTGAGGTACAAAGGAGGCCGGACACACCCTCTGACAGGTGCAGGGCTCTGAGGTACAAAGGAGGCCGGACACACCCTGTGCCAGTGAAAGGCTCTGAGGTACAAAGGAGGCCGGACACACCCTCTGACAGGTGCAGGGCTCTGAGGTACAAAGGAGGCCGGACACACCCTGTGCCAGGTGCAGGGCTCGGAGGTACAAAGGAGGCCAGACACACCCTCTGACAGGTGCAGGGCTCTGAGGTACAAAGGAGGCCGGACACACCCTGTGCCAGGTGCAGGGCTCTGAGGTACAAAGGAGGCTGGACACACCCTGTGCCAGGTGCAGGGCTCTGAGGTACAAAGGAGGCCGGACACACCCTCTGACAGGTGCAGGGCTCTGAGGTACAAAGGAGGCCGGACACACCCTGTGCCAGGTGCAGGGCTCTGAGGTACAAAGGAGGCCGGACACACCCTCTGACAGGTGCAGGGCTCTGAGGTACAAAGGAGGCCGGACACACCCTGTGCCAGGTGCAGGGCTCGGAGGTACAAAGGAGGCCGGACACACACTGTGCCAGGTGCAGGGCTCTGAGGTACAAAGGAGGCCGGACACACCCTGTGCCAGTGAAAGGCTCTGAGGTACAAAGGAGGCTGGACACACCCTGTGCCAGGTGCAGGGCTCTGAGGTACAAAGGAGGCCGGACACACCCTGTGCCAGGTGCAGGGCTCTGAGGTACAAAGGAGGCCGGACACACCCTGTGCCAGGTGCAGAGCTCTGAGGTACAAAGGAGGCCGGACACACCCTGTGCCAGGTGCAGGGCTCGGAGGTACAAAGGAGGCCGGGCACACCCTGTGCCAGGTGCAGGGCTCTGAGGTACAAAGGAGGCCGGACACACCCTGTGCCAGGTGCAGAGCTCTGAGGTACAAAGGAGGCCGGACACACCCTGTGCCAGTGAAAGGCTCTGAGGTACAAAGGAGGCCGGACACACCCTGTGCCAGTGAAAGGCTCTGAGGTACAAAGGAGGCCGGACACACCCTCTGACAGGTGCAGGGCTCTGAGGTACAAAGGAGGCCGGACACACCCTCTGACAGGTGCAGGGCTCTGAGGTACAAAGGAGGCCGGACACACCCTGTGCCAGGTGCAGGGCTCTGAGGTACAAAGGAGGCCGGACACACCCTGTGCCAGGTGCAGGGCTCTGAGGTACAAAGGAGGCCGGACACACCCTGTGCCAGGTGCAGGGCTCTGAGGTACAAAGGAGGCCGGACACACCCTGTGCCAGGTGCAGGGCTCTGAGGTACAAAGGAGGCCGGACACACCCTCTGACAGGTGCAGGGCTCGGAGGTACAAAGGAGGCCGGACACACCCTGTGCCAGTGAAAGGCTCTGAGGTACAAAGGAGGCCGGACACACCCTGTGCCAGTGAAAGGCTCTGAGGTACAAAGGAGGCCGGACACACCCTCTGACAGGTGCAGGGCTCTGAGGTACAAAGGAGGCCGGACACACCCTCTGACAGGTGCAGGGCTCTGAGGTACAAAGGAGGCCGGACACACCCTGTGCCAGGTGCAGGGCTCTGAGGTACAAAGGAGGCCGGACACACCCTGTGCCAGGTGCAGGGCTCGGAGGTACAAAGGAGGCTGGACACACCCTGTGCCAGGTGCAGGGCTCTGAGGTACAAAGGAGGCCGGACACACCCTGTGCCAGGTGCAGGGCTCGGAGGTACAAAGGAGGCTGGACACACCCTGTGCCAGGTGCAGGGCTCTGAGGTACAAAGGAGGCCGGACACACCCTGTGCCAGGTGCAGGGCTCTGAGGTACAAAGGAGGCTGGACACACCCTCTGACAGGTGCAGGGCTCTGAGGTACAAAGGAGGCCGGACACACCCTCTGACAGGTGCAGGGCTCTGAGGTACAAAGGAGGCCGGACACACCCTGTGCCAGGTGCAGGGCTCTGAGGTACAAAGGAGGCTGGACACACCGTGTGCCAGGTGCAGGGCTCTGAGGTGCAAAGGAGGCCGGACACACCCTGTGCCAGGTGCAGGGCTCTGAGGTACAAAGGAGGCCGGACACACCCTGTGCCAGTGAAAGGCTCTGAGGTACAAAGGAGGCCGGACACACCCTGTGCCAGGTGCAGAGCTCTGAGGTACAAAGGAGGCCGGACACACCCTCTGACAGGTGCAGGGCTCTGAGGTACAAAGGAGGCCGGACACACCCTCTGACAGGTGCAGAGCTCTGAGGTACAAAGGAGGCCGGACACACCCTCTGACAGGTGCAGGGCTCTGAGGTACAAAGGAGGCCGGACACACCCTGTGCCAGGTGCAGGGCTCTGAGGTACAAAGGAGGCCGGACACACCCTCTGACAGGTGCAGGGCTCTGAGGTACAAAGGAGGCTGGACACACCCTGTGCACAGGTGCAGGGCTCTGAGGTACAAAGGAGGCCGGACACACACTGTGCCAGGTGCAGGGCTCTGAGGTACAAAGGAGGCCGGACACACCCTGTGCCAGGTGCAGGGCTCTGAGGTACAAAGGAGGCCGGAGACACACTGTGCCAGGTGCAGGGCTCTGAGGTACAAAGGAGGCCGGACACACCCTCTGACAGGTGCAGGGCTCTGAGGTACAAAGGAGGCCGGACACACCCTGTGCCAGGTGCAGGGCTCTGAGGTACAAAGGAGGCTGGACACACCCTGTGCCAGTGAAAGGCTCTGAGGTACAAAGGAGGCTGGACACACCCTGTGCCAGGTGCAGAGCTCTGAGGTACAAAGGAGGCCGGACACACCCTGTGCCAGGTGCAGGGCTCTGAGGTACAAAGGAGGCCGGACACACCCTGTGCCAGGTGCAGGGCTCGGAGGTACAAAGGAGGCCGGACACACCCTGTGCCAGGTGCAGGGCTCTGAGGTACAAAGGAGGCCGGACACACCCTGTGCCAGGTGCAGGGCTCGGAGGTACAAAGGAGGCCGGACACACCCTGTGCCAGGTGCAGGGCTCGGAGGTACAAAGGAGGCCGGACACACCCTCTGACAGGTGCAGGGCTCTGAGGTACAAAGGAGGCCGGACACACCCTCTGACAGGTGCAGGGCTCTGAGGTACAAAGGAGGCCGGACACACCCTGTGCACAGGTGCAGGGCTCGGAGGTACAAAGGAGGCCGGACACACCCTGTGCCAGGTGCAGGGCTCTGAGGTACAAAGGAGGCCGGACACACCCTGTGCCAGGTGCAGGGCTCGGAGGTACAAAGGAGGCCGGACACACCCTGTGCCAGGTGCAGGGCTCTGAGGTACAAAGGAGGCCGGACACACCCTGTGCCAGGTGCAGGGCTCTGAGGTACAAAGGAGGCCGGACACACCCTCTGACAGGTGCAGGGCTCTGAGGTACAAAGGAGGCCGGACACACCCTGTGCCAGGTGCAGGGCTCTGAGGTACAAAGGAGGCCGGACACACCCTGTGCCAGGTGCAGGGCTCTGAGGTACAAAGGAGGCCGGACACACCCTCTGACAGGTGCAGGGCTCTGAGGTACAAAGGAGGCCGGACACACCCTCTGACAGGTGCAGGGCTCTGAGGTACAAAGGAGGCCGGACACACCCTGTGCCAGGTGCAGAGCTCTGAGGTACAAAGGAGGCCGGACACACCCTCTGACAGGTGCAGGGCTCTGAGGTACAAAGGAGGCCGGACACACCCTGTGCCAGGTGCAGGGCTCTGAGGTACAAAGGAGGCTGGACACACCCTGTGCCAGGTGCAGGGCTCTGAGGTACAAAGGAGGCCGGACACACCCTGTGCCAGGTGCAGGGCTCTGAGGTACCATGGAGGCCGGACACACCCTGTGCCAGGTGCAGGGCTCTGAGGTACAAAGGAGGCTGGACACACCCTGTGCCAGTGAAAGGCTCTGAGGTACAAAGGAGGCCGGACACACCCTGTGCCAGTGAAAGGCTCTGAGGTACAAAGGAGGCCGGACACACCCTCTGACAGGTGCAGGGCTCTGAGGTACAAAGGAGGCCGGACACACCCTGTGCCAGGTGCAGGGCTCTGAGGTACAAAGGAGGCCGGACACACCCTGTGCCAGGTGCAGGGCTCGGAGGTACAAAGGAGGCCGGACACACCCTGTGCCAGGTGCAGGGCTCGGAGGTACAAAGGAGGCCGGACACACACTGTGCCAGGTGCAGGGCTCTGAGGTACAAAGGAGGCCGGACACACCCTGTGCCAGGTGCAGGGCTCTGAGGTACAAAGGAGGCCGGACACACCCTGTGCCAGGTGCAGGGCTCGGAGGTACAAAGGAGGCCGGACACACCCTGTGCCAGGTGCAGGGCTCGGAGGTACAAAGGAGGCCGGACACACCCTCTGACAGGTGCAGGGCTCTGAGGTACAAAGGAGGCCGGACACACCCTGTGCCAGGTGCAGGGCTCTGAGGTACAAAGGAGGCCGGACACACCCTCTGACAGGTGCAGGGCTCTGAGGTACAAAGGAGGCCGGACACACCCTGTGCCAGGTGCAGGGCTCGGAGGTACAAAGGAGGCCGGACACACACTGTGCCAGGTGCAGGGCTCTGAGGTACAAAGGAGGCCGGACACACCCTCTGACAGGTGCAGGGCTCTGAGGTACAAAGGAGGCCGGACACACCCTGTGCACAGGTGCAGGGCTCTGAGGTACAAAGGAGGCTGGACACACCCTGTGCCAGTGAAAGGCTCTGAGGTACAAAGGAGGCCGGACACACCCTGTGCCAGTGAAAGGCTCTGAGGTACAAAGGAGGCCGGACACACCCTCTGACAGGTGCAGGGCTCTGAGGTACAAAGGAGGCCGGACACACCCTGTGCCAGGTGCAGGGCTCGGAGGTACAAAGGAGGCCGGACACACCCTCTGACAGGTGCAGGGCTCTGAGGTACAAAGGAGGCTGGACACACCCTGTGCCAGGTGCAGGGCTCTGAGGTACAAAGGAGGCCGGACACACCCTCTGACAGGTGCAGGGCTCTGAGGTACCAAGGAGGCCGGACACACCCTGTGCCAGGTGCAGGGCTCTGAGGTACAAAGGAGGCCGGACACACCCTGTGCCAGGTGCAGGGCTCTGAGGTACAAAGGAGGCCGGACACACCCTGTGCCAGGTGCAGAGCTCTGAGGTACAAAGGAGGCCGGACACACCCTGTGCCAGGTGCAGGGCTCTGAGGTACAAAGGAGGCTGGACACACCCTGTGCCAGGTGCAGGGCTCTGAGGTACAAAGGAGGCCGGACACACCCTGTGCCAGGTGCAGGGCTCTGAGGTACCAAGGAGGCCGGACACACCCTCTGACAGGTGCAGGGCTCGGAGGTACAAAGGAGGCCGGACACACCCTGTGCCAGGTGCAGGGCTCGGAGGTACAAAGGAGGCCGGACACACCCTGTGCCAGGTGCAGGGCTCTGAGGTACAAAGGAGGCCGGACACACCCTGTGCCAGGTGCAGGGCTCTGAGGTACAAAGGAGGCCGGACACACCCTGTGCCAGGTGCAGGGCTCTGAGGTACAAAGGAGGCCGGACACACCCTGTGCCAGGTGCAGGGCTCGGAGGTACAAAGGAGGCCGGACACACCCTGTGCCAGGTGCAGGGCTCTGAGGTACAAAGGAGGCCGGACACACCCTGTGACAGGTGCAGGGCTCTGAGGTACAAAGGAGGCCGGACACACCCTGTGCCAGGTGCAGAGCTCTGAGGTACAAAGGAGGCCGGACACACCCTGTGCCAGGTGCAGGGCTCTGAGGTACAAAGGAGGCCGGACACACCCTGTGCCAGATGCAGGGCTCGGAGGTACAAAGGAGGCCGGACACACCCTGTGCCAGGTGCAGGGCTCTGAGGTACAAAGGAGGCCGGACACACCCTCTGACAGGTGCAGGGCTCGGAGGTACAAAGGAGGCCGGACACACCCTGTGCCAGGTGCAGGGCTCTGAGGTACCAAGGAGGCCGGACACACCCTGTGCCAGGTGCAGGGCTCTGAGGTACAAAGGAGGCCGGACACACCCTGTGCCAGGTGCAGGGCTCGGTGGTCGAAGAGGTGCTGGGCATAAAGTGTGCCAGGTGAAAGGCTCTGAGGTACCAAGGAGGCCGGACAGACCCTCTGACAGGTGCAGGGCTCTGAGGTACAAAGGAGGCCGGACACACCCTCTGACAGGTGCAGGGCTCTGAGGTACAAAGGAGGCCGGACACACCCTCTGACAGGTGCAGGGCTCTGAGGTACAAAGGAGGCCGGACACACCCTCTGACAGGTGCAGGGCTCTGAGGTACAAAGGAGGCCGGACACACCCTCTGACAGGTGCAGGGCTCTGAGGTACAAAGGAGGCCGGACACACCCTGTGCCAGGTGCAGGGCTCTGAGGTACCATGGAGGCCGGACACACACTGTGCCAGGTGCAGGGCACTGAGGTACAAAGGAGGCCGGACACACCCTGTGCCAGGTGCAGGGCTCTGAGGTACAAAGGAGGCCGGACACACCCTCTGACAGGTGCAGGGCTCGGAGGTACAAAGGAGGCCGGACACACCCTGTGCCAGGTGCAGGGCTCTGAGGTACAAAGGAGGCCGGACACACCCTCTGACAGGTGCAGGGCTCTGAGGTACAAAGGAGGCCGGACACACCCTCTGACAGGTGCAGGGCTCTGAGGTACAAAGGAGGCCGGACACACCCTGTGCCAGGTGCAGGGCTCTGAGGTACAAAGGAGGCCGGACACACCCTGTGCCAGGTGCAGGGCTCTGAGGTACAAAGGAGGCCGGACACACCCTGTGCCAGGTGCAGGGCTCTGAGGTACAAAGGAGGCCGGACACACCCTGTGCCAGGTGCAGGGCTCTGAGGTACAAAGGAGGCTGGACACACCCTGTGCCAGGTGCAGGGCTCTGAGGTACAAAGGAGGCCGGACACACCCTGTGCCAGGTGAAAGGCTCTGAGGTACAAAAGAGGCCGGACACACCCTGTGCCAGGTGCAGGGCTCTGAGGTACAAAGGAGGCCGGACACACCCTGTGCCAGGTGCAGGGCTCTGAGGTACAAAGGAGGCCGGACACACCCTGTGCCAGGTGCAGGGCTCTGAGGTACAAAGGAGGCCGGACACACACTGTGCCAGGTGCAGGGCACTGATGTACAAAGGAGGCCGGACACACCCTGTGCCAGGTGCAGGGCTCTGAGGTACAAAGGAGGCCGGACACACCCTGTGCCAGGTGCAGGGCTCTGAGGTACAAAGGAGGCCGGACACACCCTCTGACAGGTGCAGGGCTCTGAGGTACAAAGGAGTTCGGACACACCCTGTGCCAGGTGCAGGGCTCTGAGGTACAAAGGAGGCCGGACACACCCTGTGCCAGGTGCAGGGCTCTGAGGTACAAAGGAGGCCGGACACACCCTGTGCCAGGTGCAGAGCTCTGAGGTACAAAGGAGGCCGGACACACCCTGTGCCAGGTGCAGGGCTCTGAGGTACAAAGGAGGCCGGACACACCCTGTGCCAGGTGCAGGGCTCTGAGGTACAAAGGAGGCCGGACACACCCTCTGACAGGTGCAGGGCTCTGAGGTACAAAGGAGGCCGGACACACCCTGTGCCAGGTGCAGGGCTCTGAGGTACAAAGGAGGCCGGACACACCCTGTGCCAGGTGCAGGGCTCGGAGGTACAAAGGAGGCCGGACACACCCTGTGCCAGGTGCAGGGCTCTGAGGTACAAAGGAGGCCGGACACACCCTCTGACAGGTGCAGGGCTCTGAGGTACAAAGGAGGCCGGACACACCCTGTGCCAGGTGCAGAGCTCTGAGGTACAAAGGAGGCCGGACACACCCTGTGCCAGGTGCAGGGCTCTGAGGTACAAAGGAGGCTGGACACACCCTGTGCCAGTGAAAGGCTCTGAGGTACAAAGGAGGCCGGACACACCCTGTGCCAGGTGCAGGGCTCTGAGGTACAAAGGAGGCCGGACACACCCTGTGCCAGGTGCAGGGCTCGGAGGTACAAAGGAGGCCGGACACACACTGTGCCAGGTGCAGGGCTCTGAGGTACAAAGGAGGCTGGACACACCCTCTGACAGGTGCAGGGCTCTGAGGTACAAAGGAGGCCGGACACACCCTGTGCCAGGTGCAGGGCTCTGAGGTACAAAGGAGGCCGGACACACCCTGTGCCAGGTGCAGGGCTCTGAGGTACAAAGGAGGCGGGACACACCCTGTGCCAGGTGCAGGGCTCTGAGGTACAAAGGAGGCCGGACACACCCTGTGCCAGTGAAAGGCTCTGAGGTACAAAGGAGGCTGGACACACCCTGTGCCAGGTGCAGGGCTCTGAGGTACAAAGGAGGCCGGACACACCCTCTGACAGGTGCAGGGCTCTGAGGTACAAAGGAGGCCGGACACACCCTCTGACAGGTGCAGGGCTCTGAGGTACAAAGGAGGCCGGACACACCCTGTGCCAGGTGCAGGGCTCTGAGGTACCAAGGAGGCCGGACACACCCTGTGCCAGGTGCAGGGCTCTGAGGTACAAAGGAGGCCGGACACACCCTGTGCCAGGTGCAGGGCTCTGAGGTACAAAGGAGGCCGGACACACCCTGTGCCAGGTGCAGGGCTCTGAGGTACCAAGGAGGCCGGACAGACCCTGTGCCAGGTGCAGGGCTCTGAGGTACCATGGAGGCCGGACACACCCTGTGCCAGGTGCAGGGCTCGGTGGTCCAAGAGGTGCTGTCCATACACTGTGTGGGAAGTTAGCCTGGCATATGATGTCCACTAGTTCTAGTGGGCACCTTGTACCAATCTAATCGACCCTTATTGATGGTGGTTGTAAAGTCAACCTTAAAGAAAGCTATCCTGGTGGTAGCGTGGACCAGCAGTCATCAGGCTAAGACTTCAGTAGGCGATGTTAAGCAAGTTGTTTTACCAATTATAATCCCTTGAGTGCCAAATGAAAGGACACCACCCAAGGTATATATCAAATATATATGTATTTATTCTAAACACAACCCCTCTGCACTCTTTATGAGGTCAGAGGTAAAAGTACAATACAAGTTACTTAATTAGCATACAATAAGTTGTACAGTATACTTTTTGCCCTAGGGGCCTCACAAACCATATGCTAAAATAAGAACCACGTCTGAAATAGGAAGTAGGCCTAGGGCCTAGGGAATCGCGGTGGCTACTCTAGACAACCAAAGGTTAGGAAGTAGGAGGCCCACGGGAGACGCGTGCAGTGTGGGAACACAGCCGCGGGTTACCATTGACTTTCTATGGGAAACGAAGTAGTTACAATTATACAATTTAAGGATACTTCCGGATGGACTGGGATGAAAACCCTTTTAGACTTAGACGCTAGGAGGCCCAATACCCTCGAGATTACCAGAGTACTCGTGTTACCTCACCCACGGAAGCCGGGTGCATAGGTGTCTTTTGCTATCAGGTTTCGTCGACGATTTCAATGGAGAGCTGCAAAGAAGTGCTGCAGGCGACCAGAGGAAAAGTGTCCGGGTGGATCCAAGGGTGGATCGAGGATCTGAAGAACCTGAAAGCAGAAGGGACAGAGTCTGGGTCACTTGCCAGTGACCAGGATGGAACCAGGAAGGAACCAGGCGATGTCGGGTGATTTCAGGTGGAAAGGTGAAGCTTGTCTCTTCAGCCACAAGATCCAGGAGGTGTCGACGATGACCAGGAGCTGGATTCGAGCTGTCCCACAAAGGATCTAGTGGACTGCAGTGTCGGTATCTGGATTGTACCCAACAAGCCTTGGCAAATGCAATCCACACAAGAAGTCAAGATTGGCTTCGGTGCAGACCATAAGGTCTGTGGCGCTTCTCCTTTGTAGGGAAGCTGGAACAAGCCTGGAGCAATCAGGACAGAAAGTTAGATTTAAAATGGAGTCTTCAGGGAGCTCACTAGCCAATGGACTAGGAACTAGGTAGACGCGTCAAGCTGGAATGCAAGTGCGGGCACCATGGGACACTCGTGGAGTGTGGAGGCCGGAGCTTTAGAGCAAATGGCGCTCAGGGCTGGGGCTTCTTGTACCCCAATGCACAACTGTGAGATACCTCAGGAGTCGATGCAGTTACCAAAATACAGGATGTCCAGGAGTTTCAGTCCCATGTCTCTCGTATCCACCATGGGTCTCAGCTTTGCTGGGAACGTCGAGCAGCATCAGAGATGTCTGGAAGTCCATGTCTCGTGTCGCAGATTCTTCGGGATCCGGCGGGAGCCTCGAAAATGCAGACTAGCAAAGTTGCTGTTGGTGCCTGTTTGAACAGGGTGGTCACTCCTTGACCACAAGGGAGATGTCTTCCATCTTCCAGTCGAAATGGAACGCTGAAGGTCCAGGATTTATGTTTCAAAATTTCGTCCAGATAATCAAATGTCCTAGGGACACAGCTCCTATACTTATACTAAGTTTAGGGGTTGGACTACCTGTAAGGTCCCTCCTATGGGTGGACCTGGGAAGGGGGTGGTTACACCCCTTTCCCTTTGTCCAGTTTTGCGTCCAGTATCGCGCCAGAGCTGGGGCAGAGTGCCCCAGAAACTGGTTTGAACTGGGAAATGCATGGAGCACCTAGTGAGCCCCAGGCAGTGTCTAGAAAGCATTCACTGAATGCAACCCTCCCTGCCCCAATACACAAAAGCATGTCTAGGGAGGTGCCGGCACCTCCCTGGACAGGAAACCTATTGTACAGGCCTCCCCTGCTGGAGTTTCGTCCAGCAGCAGGAGGGCAGACTTGTGTCTGTGGCAGCAGCATCCATTTTGTGATGCTGGGGCTCCGTTTAACTTTAACCGGGTTTACCAGTAACTACATGTCTTCTCCTTCTAGAAGGGTGGAATGCTACCCCCGCTGCCAGGACTGGCAGGGGGGGGTAGTATTCCAAAGTGTTTGACACCTTACACAACATGTTTTGATAAAGCCAAACCAAAGTTAGCATTAACCATGAGGATTATAATGCACTTAAGAGTATATGGTATGGCTATATCATAGAACAGCTATAAGGAGATGGTTCCGAAAGCTCCAGAGGGGCTCAGATCATGCTAAGGCACCCTCTCACATAAAACCAAACACTCTACCTCCAGGATTGTTGTGGTCTGCCATAGGAGTGACTTATAGATGCATATGTGTCTATATAGGTATAGAGATATAGGTATACTATATCTAAGTAAGGGGTGATTACACCACCTTACCCAGGTTGTGTGAACAGTCCTGTGGTGTCAGTTTGGAAGCCAAACCAGGGGTGGCACAATACGTGCTGCCGCCCCTGGTAGGCCTAGGGTGCACCTATGCCCTGGGTACCCAGGGTACACTATAAAGGGGCTCACAAGGGTGACCCAGTAACCAATCTGGTATGTACCTAAAGTACATGGTATCAATTTAGAGAGAGAACAGCTAGGCTGTGGGCCTGATTAAAAGGGCCACAGCCAGAATAAAGTTGAAAAACCAGAGAATCACAGCAAAAAGTGGGGGGAACTATAGGAAGCAGACCCTACTCTCTTACACAACCCCTCTCCCCCAACGCAGGGACATTAAACTAACCTTGACCAGTTGAGTCTTCATGTTCTAAGTGGAAATATCTGGAGAGTCCATCTGTATTGGCATGGTTACTCCCAGGTCTCTGTTCCACTGTAAAGTCCATCCCCTGTAGGGAAATGGACCACCTGAGCAGTTTGGGATTTTCACCCTTCATCTGTTTTAGCAACAAGAGGGGATTATGGTCTATCTGAACTTTGAAGTGAGTACCAAACAAGTATGGCCTCAGCTTCTTCAGTGCCCAAACCACAGCAAAGGCCTCCCTCTCAATAGTTTCTCTTTAGGGGTCAGCCTTCTGCTAATAAAAGCTACTGGCTGGTCTTGACCGTTTTTATTCAATTGTGATAGCACAGCCCCCACTCCCAACTCAGAAGCATCTGTTTGAACAATGAATTCTTTGGAGTAGTCTGTACTTTGCATAATTGGTGCAGTGCACATGGCCTTCTTTAGGTCATCAAATGCCTTTTGACAGCTGACTGTCCACTGAACTTTCTTAGGCATTTTCTTGGAAATTAAGTCATTAAGGGGTGTCACAATGGATCCATACCCCTTGACAAATTTCCTGTAATACCCAGTCAGGCCCAAGAAAGCTCTGACCTGAGTCTGGGTGGTTGGAGCAGTCCAGTCCATTATGCTCTGGATTTTGCTCTGCAATGGTTGAACCTGGCCTTGAGGTTCTATAAATTACGCGCTCAGCCTCCATTTTGTACGTCGCCGCCATTTTGTGTAGCCCTCACTCAGGCAGCACGGCGAACGCGATGTTTTTGTCGTTTCTGCATTCACGTGTCAGGTGGCTTCTTTACTTATGTTTACTAACGAGTGTCAGGGCCTGGCCGAATACACTAATTCCTGTCTGAGCTGATTGATCCCCGTCCGGACTATTTGTTGGCTCACACCATTCTTTCCTCCAGGTTATCTTATCTGCTGTCCTTCGCTACATAACTCATGTATTCTCCTGTTTCACGATTGTCCTTTTACAACATGCAGCTGTGTTTTCTCTACTTGTAAATCAAATTGTGTGGATTCACTCGTAATTTACTCAAGGGGTCGAATAATAAACATACCGGGAAACTTGAGTCGCCTTAAGACTTAAAGCATTGTCCATAAACGTTTGCCTATGTCGCATGCTCTTGTGTGATTGCATTTTGCATTGTATTTGATCGTATATAAACCTGTGCGCCACAGAGTTAAGTGGCAGTCTCTTTTGAACCTCGTTATATTGACGACTTCTAAGACCACTGTACTAGCTGCAGCTAATAAATACCATCTTCTACGCCAGACGAAGAGTCCGTGTCTCTGTATTTGACAAGGCAGGTGAATCCCGGGGATTTTAGGCGAACCCTGCGCCGCCGGGCCTTACGGCTATGGTTCTCCAGCCTCCACCTACAAGGTGGCCCAGGTATAAAACCTGACTCTATCCTATCTGGCCCTTGGTAGCCTTGGTAGTTTGGCCTGCCTTTTGCAGGGCCTCCAAAACATTTTTCAGGTGGATCGGGTGATATTCCAGGTGGAGCGGTAGACAGCAATATCATCTAGTAAGCTGCACAGTAGTCATCCAGGCCTGAGAGGACTTGGTTCACCAACCTTTGAAATGTGGCAGGTGCATTTTTCAGACCAAAGGGCTTTACCACAAATTGATAATGTTCACCAGGGGTTGAAAATGCTGTGTTTGGCTTTGCATCATCAGCTAGTCTGATCTGCCAGTAGCCAGCTGTCAGGTCAAATGTACTCAGAAACTTGGCAGATGCCAATCTGTCTATGAGCTCATCTGCCCTGGGTATTGAATAGGCATCTGTCCTAGTGTCAGAATTGAGACCTCTGTAATCCACACAAAACCTCATCTCTCTCTTACCATCTTGGGTGTGAGGTTTAGGCACTAGGACTACTGGACTGGCCCAAGGGCTCTTTGAGGGTTCAATGACTCCCAATTCCAACATCTTTTGGACTTCAGTCCTGATACAATCTCTGACATGGTCAGGTTGCCTGTAAATCTTACTTTTAACAGGCCGACTGTCCCCAGTGTCCACTTCATGAGTGCACCAGGTAGTCTGACTTGGAGTCAGTAAAAACATATGTCTGTAGGCCTGCAGAACTTGTCTACAGTCCCTCTGTTGTTGATCAGTGAGGCTGCCTGCCAAGGCTACACCATCAACTGACCCATCATCAGGTTCTGAGAGAGCAGGTCTCGGAGAGGGACACTCTCTTCCTCCTGTCCTTCATCAGTAGCCATGAGCAAGCCCATTTCTGCCCTGTCAACATATGGTTTCAGTCTATTGACATGAAGCATCCTGTGGGGGCTCCTGGGATGTCCAAGGTCAACCAGATAGGTGACTTCTCCCTTCTGTACAACAATAGTGTGGGGTCCACTCCACGTGTCTTGGAGAGCTGCTGGGGCCACAGGCTCCAACACCCATACTTTCTGTCCTGGCTGGTAAACAGTAAGCCCAGCCTTTTGGTCATGCCAGGCCTTTCGCAATTTCTGACTAGCCTCAAGGTTTTTGGATGCCTTTTTCATGTACTCAGCCATCCTGGAGCGGAGACCAAGTACATAGTCCACAATGTCTTGTTTGGGAAGTTTGAGAGGTAACTCCCATCCTTCCTTCACCAGACAAAGGGGTCCTCTTACAGGATGCCCAAACAAAAGTTCAAAAGGGCTGTAGCCAACCCCCTTTTGTGGGACCTCTCAATAAGCAAACAAAAGGCAGGGCAGTAGAATGTCCCATCTCCGCATGAGCTTTCCAGGGAGACCCTTAATCATGCCCTTTAAGGTCTTGTTGAACGTTTCAACTAGACCATTGCATTGTGGGTGATAGGGAGTGGTGAACTTATAGTTCACTCCACACTCCTTCCACATTGCAGTCAGGTAACTAGACATGAAGTTTGTACCTCTGTCTGAAACAACCTCCTTAGGGAAGCCCACTCTTGAGAAAACTCCCATAAGGGCTCTTGCCACAACAGGTGCAGTAGTGGTCCTAAGTGGAATAGTTTCTGGGTATCTGGTGGCATGATCCACTACCACCAGAATAAACCTGTGCCCAGAGGCTGTTTGGGAGTCCATTGGTCTAACAATGTCAATCCCTACACGTTCAAAGGGGACCCCCACCACAGGTAGTGGTATAAGGGGGGCCTTTGCAGTGCCACCTGATTTGCCACTGGCTTGGCAGGTGACACAGGAGCGACACAACTCCTTGGTGTCTTCTGACATGTGAGGCCAGTGAAAGTGAGGGACAAGCCTGTCCCAAGTCTTGTTCTGGCCAAGATGTCCTGCAAGGGGAATATCATGGGCTAGTGTCAAAAGGAAGCCCCTGAATGCCAACGGTATGACCAACCTCCTGGAAGCACCAGGCTTGGGGTCTCTAGCCTCTGAATACAGGAGCCCTTCATCCCAATACACTCTATGGGTTCCATTAGAATTTTCAGCAGCCTCAGCAGCAGCTTGCAGTCTGAGGGGTTCAAGAGAAGGGCAGTCCAACTGCACCTGCCTCAGAACTGCCCTTAAAGGTAAGCATGGGCGGATTTTGCGGATTCGCAATCCGCGAATTTGCGGATTTGCGTATTTGCGGATTGCGAAAATCCGCAAAATCCGCGAATTCTCACGGATTTGCGTATTTTTTGGGGGGGGGTGTGTTCGCACGGGTTTCTGCAAGTTCGCGAGGGTTTTGTACAATTTCGCAAATTGCGAACTTACTTGTCGGGTCGCCAGTTTTGCGAACTTGTTGTTTCTACGTGCCCAGCCTGTTTGCAAGGCTTTCTTCATCACTGCCACCCTCTGTCACCACTGGCACTCTCTTTGGTCACCCATGCCACCCTCTGGCTCACCCATGTCACCCTCTGTGTCATCACAGCACCCTCTGGTTCACCAGTGTACATTATTGGGGCAAAGCAAAGCACTGCCATCCTCTGTCAACACTGGCACTCTGGTTCACCCATGCCACCCTCTGGCTGGCACACCCATGCCACCCTCGGTGTCATCACAGCACCCTCTGATTGACTAGTGAGTGTACATTATTGTGGCAAAGCCAAGCACACCTGCACTAAGTTTTGCTAACAACAACACCTGCCCTGCCCCAACTGACATTAATGAAGGCTGGCACCTGCTTGTCTGCTCCCTTTCCTTTTTGTTGCAATAACAGGATGCAATGGCATACTTGTAACTATTCTGTGACTGTCAGAGCAGGGTCACACAATAGTTGCAAGTAGGCAACCGGATTCTGGAGGGCCCCTTCAGGAAGCGCTACAGGTAAATGGTTACAAATGATGAGCTCGAACTTTTGCACCTGCTCGTTGGTTTTGCTTTTGCAAAACTCGTTTTTCGGTAATTTCGCCCTATTCGCGAGGCGCGGCATCGTGCGAACTCGACCGTGGAAGCCGCGAACTCGTGCGAGTTACCCCAGGGTTGAGTATGGGCGCCGCCATGTTGTTTGCGTGACGTATTTCCGTTTCCGCCCGCTATGTGTATTGTAATTTTTGTAATTTCGCGAGTGCGAGATTGTTGCTGCCCGCGCCGCGGACCGCGAGCAGGGCGAACACAAGCAAAAAATCCGCTTCGCACGGATTTGCGTATTTTCGCCACATCCGCGAGAGTTCGCGGATTGCGGATTTGCCGAAAATCCGAAAAATCCGCGAGCGGAACGGATTTTGCGCCCATGCTTACTTAAAGGTCCCCCTGTCCCAAGAAACTCAACCTGATCACGCTCAAGCTCTTCTAGGACAGTTCCTTCTTCAGGCTCACAATCAGCTTCTTTAGAAGGCTGATCCTCATCCTGAGGCAAGGGGTAAGTCACTGCCTTAACCCTACTGCTTCTCCTCCTGGTAGGCAACTGGTCCATTGTTCCAGAATCCAGCGCCTGTTCAGTGTTGCAATTTTTGACCTGTGACCTAGTCACAGCTAGCACATGTGCTGAGATGCCTAACATTTCTGCATGTGTCCTATACTCCACTTCGGAGCTGGCTGAAGTCACTAGGTCATTGCCAAGCAAACATTCTAAAGGGAGGTCTGAGCTAACTACAACCTTCTTTAGGCCATTTACCCCTCCCCAGGAGAAATTAACAACTGCCATACTGTGTGTGGTAGTGACATTGCTAGCATTGGTCACTAGGTAATGTTCACCAAGTATGATCTGTCCAGGGTCCACAAAGTTGGGCGTCACCATGGTGACACTAGCACATGTGTCCCTGTAGACCTGAGCCACTTCATCATTAATCAAAGAAGTTTGTCTGTACTTGCCCAAGTTATTGGGACTCACAGTAGAGGACATGGGTATGTCCACATCACAGATCAAAACAGCTTGAGTTGGTATTCTGACTAGGCCAGAATCCATCTCAGTTCCCAAGGTTAACCCTACTATACCCTTCTGTTGAGAACCACCACTATTAGCTGTGCTAGGGGGAACAGTTGCCTTAGGGGCAATGGTGGCTGGAGCTGTCTCCTTTTTGGCACTATCACTGGCCCAGTGAGTATTTACTTTACAAATCTTGCACCAAGGTTTCTTTGGACCTTCTTTCTTTTTGGATTGTTGGGAACCCCAACCATTAGAAGCTTTTTGGGGACCTTGAGAAGACTTCTGGTCTTTTGCTTTCTCCCCACCCTTTTGGTCTTGCTTCTTCTGGTCACCACCTTGGTTCTGCGCCTTCTGCTTCACCCTGGTTCTGACCCATTTGTCTGCCTTCTTACCCAATTCTTGGGGAGAGATCAAATCAAAGTCAACCAAGTGCTGATGCAATAACTGATTCCGACAATTATTAGGAATCTGTTCTCTCATGATAAGGTTATACAATCCTGTATAGACACTTACTTTACTGCCCAGTAACCAGCCTTCCAGAGCCTTAGTAGCACAATCTACAAAATCTGCCCAGTCCTGAGTCTGTGTCTTCTGGGTGTCTCTGAACATCAACCTGTACTGTTCAGTGGTTAGGCCAAACCCATCTATCAGAGCACTCTTCAGGACATAGTAGTTGTCAGCATCCTCTTCTCTAACAGTGAGGAGCTTGTCTCTGCCTTTGTCTTCAAAGGAGAGCCACAACATTGCTGCCCACTGACTTTGGGGTACTTGCTGTACTTTGCAGGCCCTCTCCAAAACAGTGATCTACTTGTGGATGTCATTCCCAATCTGATAGGGAGGTACAATTTTGTTCAGGTTTCTATGGACATGAGACCTTTCCCTACCAGTGGGCTCTAGCCCACACAATTTCTTCTCTCTCTCAAGAGCTAGGGTCTCTTTTGCAAGGGCAATTTCTTGCCTCTTGATCCTAAGATTGACTTCTTTCATTCTAGCTTTGTGCTCTCTTCTCTGAGGGGAAGTCATTCTCCTTTGAGCAGAGGCATTGGACCCTACTGATGAGTCAGAATGTTCAGATCCACTTGAAAGTGATCTGGGTCTGTGCTTTCCATTAGGCCTACTTGAAGGTCTGGAGGGGGGGGGGGCTTCCTAGGCCCTCTCCTCCTCCAGATAGTCCTGTGTTTCCCAGGTTAGGTTCATTCCCCTCCTCTTGGTCTACAAGCTCCTCTTCTTCAGAATCTAGTGGGCCTGGCCCAGTCGGATCCTCTTCTGTAGAAGGTTGGCCCCCTCCCTGCTATCAGGGTATCTGTGTCTGATGCTTTTTCTACGTCATCTGCCACTGAAATATTTACTAGGTGCTGGGAGGTTGGACACTGTAAGCTTCTCAAATCTTGGAAACTAAAGGTATCACCTAGCTGACATCTGGCAGAGAGGTACTACCTCCTGCTCTTAAAGACATGACTAGTGAGGTGTGGTGTGTGCACCTACCTACACTACTTGTTTTCCTACTAAAACCTCTCTAGAGGTTGTAGTCAGGGTGTATTAAGCCCTTACCACCCACAACTGCAAAATTCAGTAGAACGTTTGTATTATAAGACTTGATTCATATGTACCTACAGGTACCTTGATGT
Source organism: Lissotriton helveticus (assembly GCF_964261635.1). Lineage (NCBI taxonomy): Eukaryota > Metazoa > Chordata > Amphibia > Caudata > Salamandridae > Lissotriton > Lissotriton helveticus. Next base: position 101,169,922 of record NC_136064.1, on the reverse strand, counting down.
GATTTTTCAAATGATATTCTCAAGATTATTTGGTAAAGCAATGCAAGCTCTTATCCCATCCGCTGCACACCAATGTGAAATGATGTCCAGTAGTTCTAGTGGGCACCTTGTACCAGTCTAATCGACCCTTATTGATGCTGGTTGTAAAGTCAACCTCATAGAAAGCTATCCTAGTGGTAGCATGGACCAGCAGTCATGTTATAAGCTGTTTTGTAATGCGCTCAATAACTACCGGAGTATCCTGGCGCGGTATACCGCTGGGGAACCCGTCCTGGCTTTCCCTGTGGGATGGTCCCTACTGGGAGCCCCCAAGGTGAAGCCAGGCATCCCCGGCATTGATGGGGCCGTTGTGGAGATTAGGCAAGCTAATGCCCAGAGTTGCCGAGTGGGACCCCTGGTTAGAGTAGGCACCGAGGCAAGAATTATCGAGTCCGCTGACCCTGGTCCACGACCCTGCCGCGTCGGGAATTGAACCCTGGTCCCGGGCCGACTCCTGCTTCCGGGTCTGCCGCCTCTAACCAGTGAGCCACACCACTCCACTGGTCATCAGGCTAAGACTTCAGTAGGCGATGTTAAGCAAGTTGTTTTACCAATTATAATCCCTTGAGTACCAAATGAAAGCACACCACACAAGTTATATATCAAATATATATGTATTTATTCTAAACACAACCCCTCGGCACTCTTTATGAGGTCAGAGGTAAAAGTACAATACAAGTTACTTAATTAGCATACGATAAGCTGCACAGTATACGTTTTGCCCAAGGGGCCTCGCAAACCATATACTAAAATAGTGGTATAAGAACCACGTCTGAAATAGGAAGTAGGCCTTGGGCCTAGGGAATCACTAGGGCTACTCTAGACAACCAAAGGTTAGGAAGTAGGAGGCCCACGGGAGACGCGTGCAGTGTCTAAACACAACCGCGAGTTGCCATTGACTTTGTATGGGAAACAAAGAAGTTACAATTATACAATTTAATGATACTTCCGGATGGACTACGATGAAAACCCTTTTAGACTTAGACACTAGGAGGGGCAATACCCTCGAGACTACCAGAGTACTTGTGTGACCTCACCAATGGAAGCCGGGTGCATATGTGTCTTTTGATATCAGGTTTCGTCGTCAATTTCAATGGAGAGCTGCAAAGAAGTGCTGCAGGCGACCAGAGGAAAAGTGTTCGAGTGGATCCAAGGGTGGATCGAAGATCTGAATAACCTGAAAGCAGAAGGGACAGAGTCTGGGTCACTTGCTAGTGACCAGGATGGAACCAGGAAGGAACCAGGCGATGTTGGGTGATTTCAGGTGGAAAGGTAAAGCTTGTCTCTTCAGCCACGAGGTCCAGGAGGTGTCGACGACAACCAGGAGCTGGATTCAGGCTGTTCCACATAGGATCTAGTTGACTGAGGTGTCGGTATCCAGATTGTACCCAACAAGCCTTTGCAAATGCAATCCACGCAAGATGTCAAGATTGGCTTTGGTGCAGACCAGCAAGGTCTGTGGTGCTTCTCCTTTGTGGGGAAGCTGGAGCAAGCCTGGAGCAACCAGGACAGCAAGTTATATTCAAAATGGAGTCTTCAGCGAGCTCACTAGCCAATGGACTAGGAGCCAAGCAGATGCGTCAAGCTGAAATGCAAGAGCGGGCCCCATGGGACAGTCGTGGAGTGTGGAGGCCTGAGCTTCAATGCAAACGGTGCTCAAGGGCTTCTCATACTCCAATGTACAACCGTGAAATACCTCGGGTGTCGATGCAGTTAGCAAAATGCAGAATGTCCCGGAGTTCCGGTCCCACGTCTCTTGTGTCCGCCACGGGTCTCAGCTTTGCTGGGAACGTCGAGCAGCGTCAGAGATGTCTGGAAGTCCATGTCCTTTGACACAGATTCTTCGGGATCCGGCAGGAGCCTCGAAAATGCAGACTGGAAAAGTTGCTGTTGCTGCCTGTTTGAACAGGGTGGTCACTCCTTGACCACAAGGGAGATGTCTTCCGTCTTCCAGTCGAAATGGAACATCGAAGGTCCAGGATTTATGTTTCAAAGTTTCGTCCAGGGTAATCTAAAGTCCTAGGGACACAGCTCCTATACTTATACTAAGTTTAGGGGTTGGACTACCTGCAAGGTCCCTCCTATGGGTGGACCTGGGAACGGGGTGGCTACACCCCTTTCCCTTTGTCCAGTTTTGTGCCAGATCTGGGGTAGAGTGCCCCAGCAACCGGTTTTAACAGTGAAATGTATGGAGCACCTAGTGTGCCCCAGGCAGTGTCTGGAAAGCATTCACTGAATGCAGCCCTCCCTGCCCCAATACCCAAAGTCCTGTCTGGGGAGGTGCTGGCACCTCCTTGGACAGGAAACATATTGTCTAGGCCTCCCCTGCCGGAGTTTCGTCCAGCAGCAGGAGGGCAGACTTGTGTCTGTGGCAGCAGCATCCCTTTTGTGATGCTGAGACTCTGTTTAACTTTAACTGGGTTTACCAGTAACTACATGTCTTCTCCCTCTAGAAGGGTGGAATGCTACCCCCGCTGCCAGGACTGGCAGGGGGGTAGTATTCCAAAGTGTTTGACACCTTACACAACATGTTTTGATAACGCCAAACCGAAGTTAGCATGAACCGCGAGGATTATAATGCACTTAAGAGTATATGGTATGGCTATATCATATAACAGCTATAAGGAGATGGTTCTGAAAGCTGCAGAGGGGCTCAGCTCATGCTAGGGTACCCTCTCACATAACACCCAGCACTCTACCTCCAGGATTGATAAGGCCTGTCATAGGAGTGACTTATAGGTGCATATGTTTCTATATAGGTATAGGGATTTGGTATACTATATCTAAGTAAGGGGTGATTACACAACCTTACCCAGGCTGTGTGAACAGACCTGTGGTGTCTGTTTGGAAGGCAAACCAGGGGTGGCACAATACATGCTTCAGCCCCTGGTAGGCCTTGGATGCACCTATGCCCTGGGTACCTATGGTACACTATAAAGGGACTCACAAAGGTGACCCAATACCCAATCTGGTATGTACCTAAAGTACATGGTATCAATTTATAGAGAGAACAGCTGGGCTGTGGGCCTGATTAGCAGGCCCACAGCCAGACTAGAGTCTATAATCCAGAGAATCACAGCAAAAAGGGGGTAACCATAGGAAGCAGACCCTACTCTCCTACATACTGTGCCAGGTGTAGGGCTGTGAGGGGACAAAGGAGGCTAAACACAAACTGTGCCAGGTGCAGGGCTCTGGGGTACGGAGTAGGCTAGACATAAACAGTGCCGGGTGCAAGGCTCTGTGGTGCAAATGAGGCCAAACACGAACTGTGCCAGATGCAGGGCTCTGAGGTGCAAAGGAGGCCGGACATAAACTGTGCCAGGTGCAGGGCACTGAGGTACAAAGGAGGTTGAACACAAACTGTGCCAGGTGCAGGGCTCTGAGGTACAAAGGAGGCCGGACACACCCTGTGCCAGGTGCAGGGCTCTGAGGTACAAAGGAGGCTGGACACACCCTGTGCCAGGTGCAGGGCTCTGAGGTACAAAGGAGGCCGGACACACCCTGTGCCAGGTGCAGGGCTCTGAGGTACAAAGGAGGCTGGACACACCCTGTGCCAGGTGCAGGGCTCTGAGGTACAAAGGAGGCCGGACACACCCTGTGCCAGGTGCAGGGCTCTGAGGTACAAAGGAGGCCGGACACACCCTGTGCCAGGTGCAGGGCTCTGAGGTACAAAGGAGGCCGGACACACCCTGTGCCAGGTGCAGGGCTCTGAGGTACAAAGGAGGCCGGACACACCCTGTGCCAGGTGCAGGGCTCTGAGGTACAAAGGAGGCCGGACACACCCTGTGCCAGGTGCAGGGCTCTGAGGTACAAAGGAGGCTGGACACACCCTCTGACAAGTGCAGGGCTCTGAGGTACAAAGGAGGCTGGACACACCCTGTGCCAGGTGCAGGGCTCTGAGGTACAAAGGAGGCCGGACACACCCTGTGCCAGGTGCAGGGCTCTGAGGTACAAAGGAGGCCGGACACACCCTGTGCCAGGTGCAGGGCTCTGAGGTACAAAGGAGGCTGGACACACCCTGTGCCAGGTGCAGGGCTCTGAGGTGCAAAGGAGGCCGGACACACCCTGTGCCAGGTGCAGAGCTCTGAGGTACAAAGGAGGCCGGACACACCCTCTGACAGGTGCAGGGCTCGGAGGTACAAAGGAGGCCGGACACACCCTGTGCCAGGTGCAGGGCTCTGAGGTACAAAGGAGGCTGGACACACCCTGTGCCAGGTGCAGGGCTCTGAGGTACAAAGGAGGCCGGACACACCCTGTGCCAGGTGCAGGGCTCTGAGGTACAAAGGAGGCTGGACACACCCTGTGCCAGGTGCAGGGCTCTGAGGTACAAAGGAGGCCGGACACACCCTGTGCCAGGTGCAGGGCTCTGAGGTACAAAGGAGGCTGGACACACCCTCTGACAAGTGCAGGGCTCTGAGGTACAAAGGAGGCTGGACACACCCTGTGCCAGGTGCAGGGCTCTGAGGTACAAAGGAGGCCGGACACACCCTGTGCCAGGTGCAGGGCTCTGAGGTACAAAGGAGGCCGGACACACCCTGTGCCAGGTGCAGGGCTCTGAGGTACAAAGGAGGCTGGACACACCCTGTGCCAGGTGCAGGGCTCTGAGGTGCAAAGGAGGCCGGACACACCCTGTGCCAGGTGCAGGGCTCTGAGGTACAAAGGAGGCCGGACACACCCTGTGCCAGGTGCAGAGCTCTGAGGTACAAAGGAGGCCGGACACACCCTGTGCCAGGTGCAGGGCTCTGAGGTACAAAGGAGGCCGGACACACCCTGTGCCAGGTGCAGGGCTCTGAGGTACAAAGGAGGCCGGACACACCCTCTGACAGGTGCAGGGCTCTGAGGTACAAAGGAGGCCGGACACACCCTCTGACAGGTGCAGAGCTCTGAGGTACAAAGGAGGCCGGACACACCCTGTGCCAGGTGCAGGGCTCTGAGGTACAAAGGAGGCCGGACACACCCTGTGCCAGGTGCAGGGCTCTGAGGTACCAAGGAGGCTGGACACACCCTGTGCCAGGTGCAGGGCTCTGAGGTACAAAGGAGGCCGGACACACCCTGTGCCAGGTGCAGGGCTCTGAGGTACAAAGGAGGCCGGACACACCCTGTGCCAGGTGCAGGGCTCTGAGGTACAAAGGAGGCCGGACACACCCTGTGCCAGGTGCAGGGCTCTGAGGTACAAAGGAGGCCGGACACACCCTCTGACAGGTGCAGGGCTCGGAGGTACAAAGGAGGCCGGACACACCCTGTGCCAGGTGCAGGGCTCTGAGGTACAAAGGAGGCTGGACACACCCTGTGCCAGGTGCAGGGCTCTGAGGTACAAAGGAGGCCGGACACACCCTGTGCCAGGTGCAGGGCTCTGAGGTACAAAGGAGGCTGGACACACCCTCTGACAAGTGCAGGGCTCTGAGGTACAAAGGAGGCTGGACACACCCTGTGCCAGGTGCAGGGCTCTGAGGTACAAAGGAGGCCGGACACACCCTGTGCCAGGTGCAGGGCACTGAGGTACAAAGGAGGCCGGACACACCCTCTGACAGGTGCAGGGCTCTGAGGTACAAAGGAGGCCGGACACACACTGTGCCAGGTGCAGGGCTCGGAGGTACAAAGGAGGCCGGACACACCCTGTGCCAGGTGAAAGGCTCGGAGGTACAAAGGAGGCCGGACACACCCTGTGCCAGGTGCAGGGCTCTGAGGTACAAAGGAGGCCGGACACACCCTGTGCCAGGTGCAGGGCTCTGAGGTACAAAGGAGGCCGGACACACCCTGTGCCAGGTGCAGGGCTCTGAGGTACAAAGGAGGCCGGACACACCCTGTGCCAGGTGCAGGGCTCTGAGGTACAAAGGAGGCCGGACACACCCTGTGCCAGGTGCAGGGCTCTGAGGTACAAAGGAGGCCGGACACACCCTGTGCCAGGTGCAGGGCTCGGAGGTACAAAGGAGGCCGGACACACCCTGTGCCAGGTGCAGAGCTCGGAGGTACAAAGGAGGCCGGACACACCCTCTGACAGGTGCAGGGCTCTGAGGTACAAAGGAGGCCGGACACACACTGTGCCAGGTGCAGGGCACTGATGTACAAAGGAGGCCGGACACACCCTGTGCCAGGTGCAGGGCTCTGAGGTACAAAGGAGGCCGGACACACCCTGTGCCAGGTGCAGGGCTCTGAGGTACAAAGGAGGCCGGACACACCCTGTGCCAGGTGCAGGGCTCTGAGGTACAAAGGAGGCCGGGCACACCCTGTGCCAGGTGCAGGGCTCTGAGGTACAAAGGAGGCCGGACACACCCTGTGCCAGGTGCAGGGCTCTGAGGTACAAAGGAGGCCGGACACACCCTGTGCCAGGTGCAGGGCTCTGAGGTACAAAGGAGGCCGGACACACCCTCTGACAGGTGCAGGGCTCTGAGGTACAAAGGAGGCCGGACACACCCTGTGCCAGGTGCAGGGCTCTGAGGTACAAAGGAGGCTGGACACACCCTGTGCCAGGTGCAGGGCACTGAGGTACAAAGGAGGCCGGACACACCCTCTGACAGGTGCAGGGCTCTGAGGTACAAAGGAGGCCGGACACACCCTGTGCAAGGTGCAGGGCTCTGAGGTACAAAGGAGGCCGGACACACCCTGTGCCAGGTGCAGGGCTCTGAGGTACAAAGGAGGCCGGACACACCCTGTGCCAGGTGCAGGGCACTGAGGTACAAAGGAGGCCGGACACACCCTCTGACAGGTGCAGGGCTCTGAGGTACAAAGGAGGCCGGACACACCCTGTGTCAGGTGCAGGGCTCTGAGGTACCAAGGAGGCTGGACACACCCTGTGCCAGGTGCAGGGCTCTGAGGTACAAAGGAGGCTGGACACACCCTGTGCCAGGTGCAGGGCTCTGAGGTACAAAGGAGGCCGGACACACCCTGTGCCAGGTGCAGGGCTCTGAGGTACAAAGGAGGCCGGACACACCCTGTGCCAGGTGCAGGGCTCGGAGGTACAAAGGAGGCCGGACACACCCTGTGCCAGGTGCAGGGCTCTGAGGTACAAAGGAGGCTGGACACACCCTGTGCCAGTGAAAGGCTCTGAGGTACAAAGGAGGCCGGACACACCCTGTGCCAGGTGCAGGGCTCGGAGGGGCAAAGGAGGCCGGACACACCCTGTGCCAGGTGCAGGGCTCTGAGGTACAAAGGAGGCCGGACACACCCTGTGCCAGGTGCAGGGCTCTGAGGTACAAAGGAGGCCGGACACACCCTCTGACAGGTGCAGGGCTCTGACGTACCAAGGAGGCCGGACACACCCTGTGCCAGGTGCAGGGCTCTGAGGTACAAAGGAGGCCGGACACACCCTCTGACAGGTGCAGGGCTCGGAGGTACAAAGGAGGCCGGACACACCCTCTGACAGGTGCAGGGCTCGGAGGTACAAAGGAGGCCGGACACACCCTGTGCCAGGTGCAGGGCTCTGAGGTACAAAGGAGGCCGGACACACCCTGTGCCAGGTGCAGAGCTCTGAGGTACAAAGGAGGCCGGACACACCCTGTGCCAGGTGCAGGGCTCTGAGGTACAAAGGAGGCTGGACACACCCTCTGACAAGTGCAGGGCTCTGAGGTACAAAGGAGGCCGGACACACCCTGTGCCAGTGAAAGGCTCTGAGGTACAAAGGAGGCCGGACACACCCTGTGCCAGGTGCAGGGCTCTGAGGTACAAAGGAGGCTGGACACACCCTCTGACAAGTGCAGGGCTCTGAGGTACAAAGGAGGCCGGACACACCCTGTGCCAGGTGCAGAGCTCTGAGGTACAAAGGAGGCCGGACACACCCTCTGACAGGTGCAGGGCTCTGAGGTACAAAGGAGGCCGGACACACCCTGTGCCAGTGAAAGGCTCTGAGGTACAAAGGAGGCCGGACACACCCTCTGACAGGTGCAGGGCTCTGAGGTACAAAGGAGGCCGGACACACCCTGTGCACAGGTGCAGGGCTCTGAGGTACAAAGGAGGCCGGACACACCCTCTGACAGGTGCAGGGCTCTGAGGTACAAAGGAGGCCGGACACACCCTGTGCCAGGTGCAGGGCTCTGAGGTACCAAGGAGGCCGGACACACCCTGTGCCAGGTGCAGGGCTCTGAGGTACAAAGGAGGCCGGACACACCCTCTGACAGGTGCAGGGCTCTGAGGTACAAAGGAGGCCGGACACACCCTGTGCACAGGTGCAGGGCTCTGAGGTACAAAGGAGGCCGGACACACCCTCTGACAGGTGCAGGGCTCTGAGGTACAAAGGAGGCCGGACACACCCTGTGCCAGTGAAAGGCTCTGAGGTACAAAGGAGGCCGGACACACCCTCTGACAGGTGCAGGGCTCTGAGGTACAAAGGAGGCCGGACACACCCTGTGCCAGGTGCAGGGCTCTGAGGTACAAAGGAGGCTGGACACACCCTGTGCCAGGTGCAGGGCTCTGAGGTACAAAGGAGGCCGGACACACCCTGTGCCAGGTGCAGGGCTCGGAGGTACAAAGGAGGCCGGACACACACTGTGCCAGGTGCAGGGCTCTGAGGTACAAAGGAGGCTGGACACACCCTGTGCCAGATGCAGGGCTCTGAGGTACAAAGGAGGCCGGACACACCCTGTGCCAGTGAAAGGCTCTGAGGTACAAAGGAGGCTGGACACACCCTGTGCCAGTGAAAGGCTCTGAGGTACAAAGGAGGCCGGACACACCCTGTGCCAGGTGCAGGGCTCTGAGGTACAAAGGAGGCCGGACACACCCTGTGCCAGGTGCAGGGCTCTGAGGTACAAAGGAGGCCGGACACACCCTGTGCCAGGTGCAGGGCTCGGAGGTACAAAGGAGGCCGGACACACCCTGTGCCAGGTGAAAGGCTCGGAGGTACAAAGGAGGCCGGACACACCCTGTGCCAGGTGCAGGGCTCTGAGGTACAAAGGAGGCCGGACACACCCTGTGCCAGGTGCAGGGCTCTGAGGTACAAAGGAGGCCGGACACACCCTCTGACAGGTGCAGGGCTCTGAGGTACCAAGGAGGCCGGACACACCCTGTGCCAGGTGCAGGGCTCTGAGGTACAAAGGAGGCCGGACACACCCTGTGCCAGGTGCAGGGCTCTGAGGTACAAAGGAGGCCGGACACACCCTCTGACAGGTGCAGGGCTCTGAGGTACAAAGGAGGCCGGACACACCCTGTGCCAGGTGCAGGGCTCTGAGGTACAAAGGAGGCTGGACACACCCTGTGCCAGGTGCAGGGCTCTGAGGTACAAAGGAGGCCGGACACACCCTGTGCCAGGTGAAAGGCTCTGAGGTACAAAGGAGGCCGGACACACCCTGTGCCAGGTGCAGGGCTCTGAGGTACAAAGGAGGCTGGACACACCCTGTGCCAGGTGCAGGGCTCTGAGGTACAAAGGAGGCTGGACACACCCTGTGCCAGGTGCAGAGCTCTGAGGTACAAAGGAGGCCGGACACACCCTGTGCCAGGTGCAGGGCTCTGAGGTACAAAGGAGGCTGGACACACCCTGTGCCAGGTGCAGGGCTCTGAGGTACAAAGGAGGCCGGACACACCCTGTGCCAGGTGAAAGGCTCTGAGGTACAAAGGAGGCCGGACACACCCTGTGCCAGGTGCAGGGCTCTGAGGTACAAAGGAGGCTGGACACACCCTGTGCCAGGTGCAGGGCTCTGAGGTACAAAGGAGGCTGGACACACCCTGTGCCAGGTGCAGAGCTCTGAGGTACAAAGGAGGCCGGACACACCCTGTGCCAGGTGCAGGGCTCTGAGGTACAAAGGAGGCTGGACACACCCTGTGCCAGGTGCAGGGCTCTGAGGTGCAAAGGAGGCCGGACATAAACTGTGCCAGGTGCAGGGCACTGAGGTACAAAGGAGGTTGAACACAAACTGTGCCAGGTGCAGGGCTCTGAGGTACAAAGGAGGCTGGACACACCCTGTGCCAGGTGCAGGGCTCTGAGGTACAAAGGAGGCCGGACACACCCTGTGCCAGGTGCAGGGCTCTGAGGTACAAAGGAGGCTGGACACACCCTGTGCCAGGTGCAGGGCTCTGAGGTACAAAGGAGGCCGGGCACACCCTGTGCCAGGTGCAGGGCTCTGAGGTACAAAGGAGGCTGGACACACCCTGTGCCAGGTGCAGGGCTCTGAGGTACAAAGGAGGCTGGACACACCCTGTGCCAGGTGCAGAGCTCTGAGGTACAAAGGAGGCCGGACACACCCTGTGCCAGGTGCAGGGCTCTGAGGTACAAAGGAGGCCGGACACACCCTGTGCCAGTGAAAGGCTCTGAGGTACAAAGGAGGCCGGACACACCCTGTGCCAGGTGCAGGGCTCTGAGGTACAAAGGAGGCCGGACACACCCTCTGACAGGTGCAGGGCTCTGAGGTACAAAGGAGGCCGGACACACCCTGTGCCAGTGAAAGGCTCTGAGGTACAAAGGAGGCTGGACACACCCTGTGCCAGATGCAGGGCTCTGAGGTACAAAGGAGGCCGGACACACCCTGTGCCAGGTGCAGGGCACTGAGGTACAAAGGAGGCCGGACACACCCTCTGACAGGTGCAGGGCTCTGAGGTACAAAGGAGGCCGGACACACCCTGTGCCAGGTGAAGGGCTCTGAGGTACAAAGGAGGCCGGACACACCCTGTGCCAGGTGCAGGGCTCTGAGGTGCAAAGGAGGCCGGACATAAACTGTGCCAGGCGCAGGGCTCTGAGGAACAAAGGAGGTTGAACACAGACTGTACCAGGTGCAGGGAACTGAGGTACAAAGGAGGCCGGACATAAACTGTGCCAGGTGCAGGGAACTCTGAAATTTCTGGGAACTCTGCCAGGTGCAGGGCTCTGAGGGGCAAAGGAGGCCTGACATAAATTGCCAGGTGCAGGGCTCTGAGGTACAAAGGAGGCCGGACACACACTGTGCCAGGTGCAGGGAACTCTGACAGGTTCAGGGAACTCTGACAGGTGCAGGGCTCTGTGGTACAAATAAGTCCAGACAGACCCTGCGCCAGGTGTACGCCTCTGTGGTCCTGAAATGAATGGTGCCAATTAACAAGCTCTCTGGTACAAGAGAGGGCAGACACAAACTTTGCGGTACAGACGAGGTTGGACATACACTGTGCCAAGTAACAGGGCTCTGTGACTTACAGGAGGCCAGACATAAACTCTGACAGGTGCAGGGCTCTCTGTGAGAAAGGAGGCCAGACAGGTGCATGGCTCTGATGTCCAAGGGAGACATAACATAACCTCTACCAGGTGCAGGGCTCTGTGGTCCACAGGAGGCCACACATAAACTATGACAGGTGCATTGAAATTGCTCTCCCTCCTTCACAGCTCCACCATCAAGTGAGGCCTTCCCCCGAGTCCCTGCACTCTCGAGTGTTGGTGTTTGAGGCCCTCCTCCACCCACAGGTTTTACCTATGCCTCATCCCTGGTGGTCCAGTGGACCTCTGTCTCCTTTTTCTTGCTCTGATTTTTCTCTCCTTTTTCACTCGTTTTTTCCTCCTTTCTATCTCCCCCTTTACTCTCTTTCTGTGTCTTTCCTCCATTTTCACTCGTTTTCCCCTCATTTCCAGCTCCCCCCTTTACTCTCCTTCTGTGTCTTACCCCCGTTTTTACTCACTTTTACCCTCATCTCAATCTTCCCCTTCACTCTCCTTCTGTGTGCTCTGTGTCTTTCCTCCACTCTTTCTTGCACTTTTGCTGAGCTTATTTGCACTTTTCCCTCTCTTTGTGCCTTTTTCCTTTTGCCTTTTTCTGCCTGTTGTTCCCCACCACTGCTGCCCCCGCGGTGCCTCTCCCCCAGCATGACCAGCACAACCGGCCCATTTGAGCTCCCCTTCCCGCTCCCGCCTCCAGTGGACCTCTGGCTTCTCTCTCTCTCGCTCCACTTTTTCCCTCCGTTTTCCCTTTTTTCCCCCTCATTTCTATCTCCCCCTTCTCTCTCCTTCTGTGTCTTTCCCCCGTTTTCACTCATCATTTACCCTCATCCCAATCTCCTCTTTCACTCTCCTTCTGTGTCCTGTGTCTTTCCTCCACTCTTCTTGCACTTTTGCTGCCTTATTTGCCCTTTTCCCTCTCTTTTTGCATTTTTCCTTTTTCCGCCCGTTTTTCTCCTGCCACTCCTGCCCCCGCTGGTCCTCCTCCCCAGCACGACCAGCATGACCAGCCCATTCCAGCTCACCTCCCTGCTCCCGCCTCCCAGCTGTCCAGCCCTCCCCGACCCCTACCTAATGGTGGCCACTGCGGAGACAGGCGAGCAAGACTCATTGTCAGTGAAATTGCTCACCCTCCCTCGCAGCTCCACCATTAAGTGAGGCCTTTCCCCGAGTCCCTGCACTCTCGAGTTTTGATGTTTGAGGCCCTCCTCCACCCGCAGGTTTTACCTGCGACTCAACCGAAGGTGCGCCAAAGGCAAGCCCGTCTGTGCCCGTCCGCAACCAGACTGCACCCAGCGCAAGGAAACCTGGATCTCTGCACCGCCACCGCTATGACCCAGTGGCACTCCACGCTCACAACCCAGGACGCAACAACAATTGCAAGCTAGCATAACCAGCTGATACCCATGGACCCTTCAGCTGTCACCGCTGCCGGCACACCTGCAGCACCTCCAAGACCACGGACCCAGCGCAGCCCGCCCGCAAGAACACAACTGAACCGAAGACCCTGCAATGCATCCTCCTAAATGTCCGGTCCCTCCATAAACACGCCACTGAAATCTGGGACCTCCTCGATAGCACCACCCCGAATGCAGCATTCTTTACTGAAACCTAGACCAACACCACCTCAGGACCGGACATCACCATTGCCATTCCCCAAGTATACAAGATCTCCAGGAAGGACAGCCATACCCGCCCAGGTGAAGGAATTGCCATCATCCACAAATCCACCCTCCGAGGAACCCTTGTTAGATGTCTTCTCATCTAACATGGGTTTCAATTGGAATTCCAGAGAGCATATTATTAAGCCCATTATCGCCGCTTTATCTGCAGTTTTCTGCCGATAATGCAGCGATAATTTTATCTCCTGTCTTGATAATATGCCCCTCAGTTCTGTAATCTGCATTGTTCCCGTTTTTTGCAGTAGGCACATTAACCCTCTGCCACTAACAATCCTCAGCACACGCAAATATTAACACAATATTAAAAATTCAATCATTGCATAACAAAGAGTAAATCGTTCTATTCTGTTCTTTGTCTTTGTTTCACAATGCACAGCCAACACGTGTTGTGTCGATAGAGGATTACCCCACGGCTTCTTCACGGATGTCCGACTCGTCACTTCTCTTAATTCTCCTCACCTCTCCACCGGTTCTACTTCCGACCCAGTTGGCCAAATGGATCTATGTCCTCCTTTGATTTTTTTTGTTTGATCTGTTTATTAAAGTTTTTGTACATAAAGCAAAAAACAATGAAACAGAAGGACAAAATGTCATCATTTAGCACCAGTAGATAATTAGACAGGATCAATTTACAAATCTGCAGCTGGATAGAAAGTTCCCAACATTATCATAAGATGCAGTAGGTAACAACAGATGTCATACCCCAGCAATCATAGAGCCTGCTCCCGCCATCAACAATACGGCTGACTCTCAGCATGGTACAATATAATTTGGCTGAGTAATCACATCTCAAGTACATATGTACAACTCTTATGGCTTCACTCAGCCATATCATAATAGTCTGATTATATAGCCAAACAATCTTAGAAAATGAAAATTATCAAACTTAAGAACACTATCAACAAAAGGGAATATAGGAAAGGGAACAGAAGCCACATAAATGGGATCAAAGAGTCACACATCCAAAACTCTTTGAGACAGAACCCAGTCATCTATCATGGGGTGCACACCCTAACTTTAAAAAGAATAAAAATACAATGTGAGGTGTAGGGGATGCTGCCTGCGAATCAAACTCCATCTCAGAATATAGGTCTTGAAAACACTTTAAACACTATGGGCCTCATTTATGAGAAATGACGCATCGCTGCATGAAAGCAGCGATGCGTCACTTCTCAGTGCGCACTCCTTGCGGCATACCTGATGCATCATATTTACTGTATGACGCATCATGTTGCGAGGAGTTACAGATACCTCAGTATTTCTGACGTATCTGTATGGCGCAAAAGTGACGCATTGCTGGAGTGTCTCACAAAAGTGACGCAACCCCAGCAGTGTGTTTTTTCACATGGGGCAAGCCCCATGTGACAGGGCCTGCTTCCGTCTTATGCCTGCTGTGAGGCAGGCGTAAGATTTTGACGCATTTGAGTCCTAGAAGTGGCGCAGTGAAATCTGGTACATTTCACTGCATCACTTCTATGACCCTTTCTTGCATGGGAACACCCCCCCTGCAAACATTATACCTGGCACAGGTATAATGTAGCGCAGGGGTTTACAAAGTGACGCATCTACCTAGGTCACTTTGTAAATGTGGCGCAACAAGGCGCATTTTTTACACTGCTGGTGCGTCACAAAAAGTGACGCACCAGTGATGCAAAAGTGACACGAGGTCTGGAGTAGAAGCATCTAAGAGGTCGTCCGTAGCCGAAAGCCCCTGCAGTGCACATATCATTGCATTCCATGCAGCAGAGATGGGGAATTTATCCAGCCCCAACGCATCCTCATGAACCAGGGAAACCGCCTCTGCCTTCACCCAATTCAGCATAGATTGAAACCAACCTTCGGCCGCAGGGGCTCCTCCGCCTTCCACCGAGGCGTAACTAGTTGTTTGGCCACAATGAAGCCCGGATCCAAGAACCTAGAGGATGCTTTGAGCTGTTCACAAGAAAGGAAGGTGCACTCGATGCAAAGTCATTAAATCAGTCCAATGTGCTCCAAAATTTCTTCTTTTATTAAGATAGTCATAAAAACTGGCACATTTTTGTGCCCACAATGATTGGTGAGAGAGAGAGAGCAGTGCGTGACGCCAGCCTGCTGTCCATCTACTCTTGTGAATGCTAAGTAGATTCACTGTTGTATTCCCGTGACCAGCCTTGCCCCGCTGCGGAGTCAGGAGCAGGCACGGGCATTGAGGCGCATAGACACATATGTTTGCATCAGTAGAGCAACTGTTGCGAAGGGTTCTTCGAATATTAATGTTATGTTACGCCTTTTCTTTTAGAGCGCACGGCTACCCCAGAGGGTGTCCCGGCGCTTTGACAAAAAGGCCTGAAAACCAAGAAAACACAAAGGCTGCAGAACGCTACGATCTCAGGATTTAAACAGTAAAGAGCATAGTCTTTAGCTCCTTCCTGAAAGCTAAGAGGCTATTGGCTTTACGAAGAGTGAGAGGGAGTTCATTCCAACGGCAAGCGGCCGTTAATGCTCAAAGAACTTCAACTAAAAATACAAGTAATGGGAAAGGCGACTGTGAATAACTGCACTCGAAGAACTCTGACTAAAACAATACAAGTAATGGGAAGAGATTTGTGAGTGAAAATACTCAAAGAACCCCCGACTAGAACAATACAAGTAAGAGATCTGTGAATGTAAATACTTTAAAACCCCTGACTTAAACAATACAAGCAATGGGAAGAGATCTGTGGATGAAAATACTCAAAGAACACTGACTAAAACATTACAACTAATAGGAACAGAACTGTGAACGAAAATACTCAAAGAACCCCGGTTAAAACAATAGAAGTAAGAGATCTATGAATGAATATACTCGAAGAATCCCGGCTAAAACAATAGAAATAAGAGATCTATGAATATAAATACTCAAAGAACATAACAAAAACAATAGAAGAGACCTATGAATGAATACACTCAAAGAATCCCGACTAAAACAATAGAAGTAAGAAATATATGAATCAATATACTCAAAGAACCCCAACTAAAACAATAGAAGAGATCTATGAATGAATACACTCAAAGAACCCCGACTAAAACAATAGAAGTAAGAGATATATGAATATAAATACTCAAATAACCCTGACTAAAACAATAGAAGTAAGGGATCCATGAATATAAATACTCAAAGAACCTCGACTAAAACAATACCAGTAAGAGATCTGTGAATGAAAATACTCAAAGGACACTGACTAAAACAGTACAAGTAATGGGAAGAGATCTATGAATGAATGAATATACTCAAAAGAACCCTGACTAAAACAATAGAAGTAAGAGATCTGTGAATATAAATACTTTAAGAACCCTGCCTAAAACATTGCAAGTAATGGGAAGAGATCTGTGAATGAAAATACACAAAGTACACTGACTAAGAGATCTGTGAATATAAATACTCAAAGAACCCAGACTAAAACAATAGAAGTAAGAGATCTGTGAATATAAATACTTTAAGAACCCTGCCTAAAACATTGCAAGTAATGGGAAGAGATCTGTGAATGAAAATACACAAAGTACACTGACTAAGAGATCTGTGAATATAAACACTCAAAGAACCCCGACTAAAACAATAGAAGTAAGAGATATATGAATATAAATACTCAAATAACCCTGACTAAAACAATAGAAGTAAGGGATCCATGAATATAAATACTCAAAGAACCTCGACTAAAACAATACCAGTAAGAGATCTGTGAATGAAAATACTCAAAGGACACTGACTAAAACAGTACAAGTAATGGGAAGAGATCTATGAATGAATGAATATACTCAAAAGAACCCTGACTAAAACAATAGAAGTAAGAGATCTGTGAATATAAATACTTTAAGAACCCTGCCTAAAACATTGCAAGTAATGGGAAGAGATCTGTGAATGAAAATACACAAAGTACACTGACTAAGAGATCTGTGAATATAAACACTCAAAGAACCCATACTAAAACAATAGAAGTAAGAGATCTATGAATATAAATACTCAAAGAACCCAGACTAAAACAATAGAAGTAAGAGATCTGTGAATATAAATACTTTAGGAACCCAGACTAAAACAATGCAAGTAATGGGAAGAGATCTATGAATGAATGAATATACTCAAAGAACCCAGACTAAAACAATAGAAGTAAGAGATCTGTGAATATAAATACTTTAGGAACCAAGACTAAAACAATGCAAGTAATGGGAAGAGATCTGTGAATGAAAATGCGCAAAGAACACTTACTTAAACATTACAAGTAAGAGATCTGTGAATATAAATACTCAAAGAACCAGACTAAAACAATAGAAGTAAGAGATCTATGAAAATAAATACTTTAAGAACCCTGCCTAAAACAATGCAAGTAATGGGAAGAGATCTGTCAATGAAAGTACGCTAAGAACACTGACTTAAACATTAGAATTAAGAAATCTATGAATATAAATACTCAAAGAGCCTCGACTAAAACAATACCAGTAGGAGATCTGTGAATGAAAATACTCGAAGAACACTGACTAAACCAATACCATTAAGAGGAAGAGATCTATGAATAAAAATAATCAAAGATCCCTGATTAAAACAATACAAGTAATGGGAAGAGATCTGTGAATAAAAATACCCAAAGAACCCCGACTAAAACAATACAAGTAATGAGAAGAGATTTGTGAATAAAAATACTCAAAGAACCCCAACTAAAACAATACACGTAACTGGAAGATATTTGTGAATAAAATACTTTAAAAAAACAACTAAAACTATATAAATAATATGAAGGGGACTGCGAATAAAATACTCACAGCACTCTGACTAAAAATATGTTAGTAGTAAGAAGTGCGCTGAAAATAACAATGCTCAAAGAACGCTGAATAACAATACTTAAAGAACCCTGACTAAAACGATATAAGTAGTCTGAAGCACTCTGACTAAAGCTCTATGAGCAAGATGACAGGGACTGATAATAACACTGCTCAAAGACCTCTGACTTGAAAAGTAATACTCAATTAACCCTGACTAAAATAATATAAGTAATGGGAAGGAATCTGCAAATAACCATAATACCCAGTGAATACAGACTGAACAATATATGTAATGGAAGGGGCAGGCGAATAATAATGCTAAAAGTACTAAATGTATATTTAATGGGAAATGGATTGTGGATAATATTACTGAAAACAGTGTCAACTAAAATATAGGCAATGAAAGAAGACACTGAATAATGCTATTAAAAGAACTATGGCTTAAAATCTGAGCAATGGAAAAGAGACTGTAAATAATAATACTCAAAGAACATACACTAAACAATATAGGTGAAGGAAAGGGACCTGCGAATAATAATACTAAAAGTACCCTGACTAAAACAAGATATGCAACAGAGAGTACTGCAAAGAATAATACTCAAAAAACAAACATGCACTACACAACATAGATAATGGAAAGTGTCCTGTGAATAATAAGACTAAAAGTAACCTGACTAGAACAATATATGTAATAGAGGGGCTGCAAGGTATAATACTCAAAGAACTTTGAATAAAACATATAGGTATTGTGAATGGACTGCAATTAATGTTAGGAATAGAACTTTTAGTTAAAAATATCAGTAACTGAGAAGCGGTGGCACTTATTTGAGACATATGTAAGAGGCCAAGAGGGTGTCACGCCATGTGCCAGATTTGGATATGAAAGCTAGCCTGCATAAGACATCAGGGGGCCGATTCCGTTCCTGGAGAAAATCCATCCGTACGATTAGTATCCGGAGCCCTCTCCGTACGAATCGTACAGATGCCGTACGACCAGACGGGTACGATCCGGACCGGGGTATCAGGACGCGATTTGTATGGTCCACGTCAGGTAAGTGCGTACCATGTCCACGTCAGGTAAGTGCGATTCGTATGGAAAAGCACACATTCACATACACACCGTACGGTGCGTACCCCCCATGATCGCAGGGGTACGGTGCGTACCCCTGCGATCATGGGGGGTACGCACCGTACGCCGCGATCATGGGGTGTACGGACCATACACCCAGAGAACATGGGGTACGGTGTGTACACCCCATGATCGCGGGGTACGGTGTGTACCCCCCATGATCGCAGGGGTACGGTGCGTACCCCTGCGATCATGGGGGGTGCGCACCTTACCAGGGGGGGGCCGTTGCGTACCTGTTTCAGCGGAAACTCTGCTTTTACGGCTGTTTTCAGGTGCCGTAGAAAAAGGGTCGTATGGTGCGGCGTACCCGACACGTATCGTACTTGCTGGGTCGTAAAAACCAGCCATGAACCGTACATATGTTGCGTACAGCGGGTTCCGAGGGAGAATCGTACGGAGATTTGAGTCGTATGGTTTCTGTACGATTCGTACGGAGTCCAGCTCCTGGTACGAATCGCACTTCGTCGTACGTACGGGGCACGTTGCAGGATACGATTAGTACGGGAAAAACATTCCGAACGGACATTCGGAACGGTTTTTCCCGAATCGGAATCGACCCCCAGGTCTGTCCACCAGGAGCACAGAGTTAATCAATGTAGCCAGGGAAAGATGTGTTAGTTTGTGCTCTGCTTTGGATTTTTTGATGTGTTTTCTTAATGCTTCCTACTTTAGTTGTTTTACAACTACGTTCAGCATTATCGAGAGTTTTATTTTGCAATATAGCTGCAACTGTGCACTGCTCATTTTCTTTTTTATGCTGTATCAGATTATATATAAAAAAAAATTAAGGCATAAAAAACATAGATGATGGGAAGGGGAATGTGATAATATTAATCAAATAACTTCGACTAACTATATTAGCAATGGAAGGAGTTCTGCAAATATTAATACTTAAAATACCTGTGACAAAAACAATGTAAGCAATGGGAAGGAAACAACAACAAAAAAGTACTCAAAGTGCAGCAAGTAAAAAATATAGGTAATGGAAAGGAGACTGCAAATAACAATGGTTGGGATGGAAAAGTCCTCTGCATATTCAAAATGTGTACCCCTCTCCTAAGTGCCTAACTGTACTGTTGTCTGGATCACTAATGTTGATTTCTTTGTCGTAGGGAGACATGGATCATATGTGAGCACCATGACATAGGCTTGGTCATGCATTGCTGTCTTGTTGGATGGGAGGGGCACCCAAAAAGCTACCCTCATAGTGGTGGAAGGCAACTGCCTTCACCTAGAGTTAAGCAGCATAAAGAACAATATGTATGGGAATGTAAATAGCAACATTCAAAGAATTTTGACTAAAAAATATATACAAATGGGAAGTTGACTCTAGATTCTGGCTGTTCAAAGAAGTAATGGGCAGGGAACTCTGAACAATATTATTCAAAGAACTCTGAAAAACGTGAAAGGCACCGCAACTAATAAAACTCAAAGAACTTTGACTGAAAAACATAAGTAGTAGAAAGGGTACTGCACATAGAATACTCAAAGAACTTTGATTAAAAATATAAGTACTTGGAAGGGAACTATGTATTAAAATACTCAAAGAACTGTGACTAAAATATACAAGTAATGGGAAGGAAACTCCAAATATTAATACTCAAACAACTTCAACTACAAATATACCTAATGGGACGGTGACTTCAGATAATAATACTTAAATGAACTTAGACGAAAATATATAAGTGATGGAATAGGGCTCTGTGAAAAATAATATACACAGACCTCTGATTAAAAAATGTAGTGGTTAAAATATATAAGTGATGGGAAGGCGTCTGAGAATAATAATAAGGAAAGAATGTCCACTCAAATATATAACGAATGTAAGGAGCCAGTGAATAATAATAATACTCAAAGAACTACATTAAAATATTTAAGTAATTGGAAAGAGACTCCGAAAAATAATACTCACAATATTTCAGCAAAATGCATGTGGGATAGAGTCCCCCTGTCGTACGTCATAAGGATATTGCAAGCCACTGAGGAGTTTTTTTACTATATAGATGAACGAGGCCAAAGGCCGAGTTCCTTTATAAGGGTATGGAACTCCAACATGACTTGCAATATCCTTATCAAATATGACAGGGGTAGTTTATCCCATATAATACAAGGTCACACCATTCCCTTTCTCACAAACCATTTAAATCATTGGTGCAGAGCTCTTTCATATGAAAGAGAGAGCATGTTTGCAAACATGAAGGATTAAAATCTGATCTCTATTGCAAAAAACTTGTAAGATAATTGTTGCAAAAAGAACTTAAACTCTGTTGTTCCAACTCTAGTAGCTCGGAATGTGTACAAACATGCAGAAAGATCCCAACTTTTCTAAAATTATCTGATGAGCGCAAACAAATAAACATGGTGCCTTTGTGGTTGTGACTGTAAAGTAGAAAAACAGAGCAGAAGAATATAAAGCAGCATTTCATTTCCCCTTCTTTAAACAGCTGCTTTAATTATGCTTCCTGGCCTGACCTGACCTACCTTTCACGTTGGCTGCTGGCTTTGGGAGCAGGCATTGTGATGTCAGAACTCAACATTTTGTAGACGAATCTAGGACTCTAGTAAATATTCCCGATTTATGGCCTTATGTGGTTATATCAAATCATATCCTTATATAGGCATTAGAATCATACCCATATTAAGACATAGCTAATGCAGTCCAAATACGGCAAGGCTACTCCCATAGACTCCTAGAAAGCACAACGTGTTCTTAAACAAACCAAGCCTCCAGGAGCCCGGGAATTCCCCCTGCTTCTGTATTGATTTGTCCTAGAACTCCCGGAGTGCTGAAAGAACTGCGAGTTCTTAGTGACGTCTTATGTCCAACCTACGTCAAACTCGGCACCTTCCAGGTATAAATATACCAGCATCTGCCCTAGCAAAAGACACGGTGGTTTGAAGCAGATCGACTATCTACTTGCCCGATGCCCTGCTGTAGGAAGTACCGAAGGAAGCCGACCCTCCCATTGATGCACTGAGAGAGACGCTGTCTTTTCTCCTGCCGAGAAATCCAGCTCCAATGTTTCCCTTTCACCCTTACGGGTTGCTGGGAGATCGAGTCCTGAAAGAGAGATACAAGATCTCCTTCATTCTATAACCAAGGTACAGAGCTGATTAGACCCTTAGAAAATTCTTGATTCAGATTCTTGGCAAAAACTATCTTAACTCAAACTACAGTTCACTTACTCCTTCCCATGTACTAGGCTTAGGTCAGGTACACCGGGGTAGGCGTATCTTAGAAGCACCAGTTGAGTACGTTTAATCATGATTTTATCATTGTATATATGTTATCCATTTTAAGTATCTTATGGCTTAGAAAGCATACCATGCTTTTACAGTATTATTTCATAATACTCCTTTTACTGTACGTACTTTACTTTATGACAAGTATTGCGATTGTAGCAATTCACTTCTCTTGCATGAGAAAGAAGACTGCTCAATAAATAACCTCTTTTATTGAAAACGCCCGTCTCTCTGTTTCTCTGCACTTCTGGTGAAACTAAGCATGCACGATGGACTGAGTAAAATAGTTATCTATTGTTTCCGTGACTCTGGAGGTATACTCCTTATTCTGGAGGGAGCAAAGTTGTCATGTTTATGCGGTTGTCAGAAACGAATCCCTTCTTGTGTACTTGAGAGTTTCTAGTGACCTCTGAGCTAGCTGGCATTCATAATTAAGTCTAACATATTCAATCGAGACCTAGTCGACCTAAGTCCTACGTCTAAACTATCGTTTATGTTATTCCAATGCGCAGAGCCTATTGGGGATATAGGAACTACACTACACACTGTAATAAGTTATCACAGATGAGTTCTGATGTAATTTCTTTGTAATCGGCAAATGGGTGCATTAGAAGTTGCGGATTATAAAGAAATTAGAGATGCTTTTTAATGCAGGGATTGCAGAATCCCGTGTATTATATAATCAATTGGAAAATATCTCCAGATAATAGTACTCAAAGAATTTCTGGGCAGATGCCAAAAACACTTTTCTGGTCACAAACGTTCCAATTTGGATTTTGAGACTAACAAACTGCTTTTAGCAAAGCACTAAACACCTTTTAGGAACCTGTAACTTTTTATTGACTCTTAAACTGAGTTTAGAAATAGATAAAGAAGAGCTATTTGGAAGGGGCATGTTGAAGGGGTCCCTCCTAACAATTTCAATTCATATGTCATTGTTTATCACTGAAATATGGGTCGTGAACCATCAGATATTTAACGGCTCCAAAGCTGGGGTGTTAATACATTGGCAAAAGGGAAGGGGTACCTTGGGGAGTCCTTCCCCCTTGTAAATGTTTAAAACAAAGTGTGTTTGGTGGTCCACTGAACCACTGAAAACTCTCAAACATACTAAAAAAAGTTTCCTTTGGAAATGCCCTCTCGTTCCTTTCAGGAAAATTGGCTGCATTCAAAAAGTTTACTTCATTGAAAGGCAAACACAGTTCCAGTCGTATGCTGACCCTAGCAGGCCACCATCCCTGTGATGGCCTCCAATCATAGTGAGTCACAACTCATTATGTAGGTTGTTTTGCAGTCGACTTCGATTCTGGAAAAGCATCCAAATAGTACATAGATTGAGTCCTAATATCCTTCACTTTTGCAAGTTGTGACCAGTATTTTGTGACAAATAAAGTGTCCATCTGGCCCTTCGACTAAGAAAGTATAAGTAAATGGAAGGAGGTTATGAATAATAGAACTTTAAGAATTCTGACTAAAATATATAAGTCATTGGAAGAGGTACTTGAATAAAAATTCTTAGAAATTAATTTAAAAAAATCATAGCCAATGAGAAATGCCTCTTGAAAAAGAATACTTAGAGAATACTAACTAAAAATATGAGCAAAAGGCTTCCCATATAACTATATTTAAAGGACTTCAACCTAAAAGGTGGCAGACTAATTTCAAACAAACCTCAGGGACATAATCACCACCAAATTCATAAGCAAAAAGTCTGCTACATACCCTGAGCAAGATGGCGGAAGACACTCTGGGAAAATTCCATACTTGGAAAGTCATGGCATTGTCAGGGCGGTCAAGAACATATAAGCACAGACCAATATTGTAAAAGTAGGTATACCCCCTACAGACATCTACACACAGTGCTGGGAGGATGGAAGGAGGAAGGGAGGCTTCCAGTGATGGATGCTGGTGCATCAGGAGGTTCTAAGCAGAAGGAGACATAACACTGAGCTGATGAGGTCTCAGTATGTGGCGAAGGCACTCAGGGGCATATTATCAAGGATGGGCGATACATTATCACCGCTTTTATCGGCAGGAAACTGCCAATAAAGCGGCGATAATGGGCTTGATAATATGCTCTATGGAATTCCTATTGAAGCCCATGTTAGATGTCTTCACATCTAACATGGACTTCGATTGGAATTCATAGAGCATATTATCAAGCCCATTATCGCCGCTTTATTGGCAGTTTCCTGCCGATAAAACCGGCGATAATGTATCGCCCATCCTTGATAATATGCCCCACAATGTACCACGCATGGGGTGGAGCTCTGGCTGAGAACTCATCATCATGTCTATGGCTCTAGGACAGAAGAGCAGCACCTCTCCCAGCGCCTTGAGACCCTCACGGGTGATTTGCAGCGCTTTATAAATGATTGAGTGATTGACACTACTGGAGACTTCCATGGCAGGCTTACTTAAGGCAGTGTGGCAACAACAGTAGTATTTGAGTGCTTGACCAATCACAGCAGCCAGTGCTCTGGCATTAGAAGCAGACACCGCAGCATCCCACAGACGAGATGTCTCTGAAGCCAGTGTGCGGCAGTGACGGAAGAACAGGACCTGAGTCCAAGTGACAACGACGAGGACCCCAAAGAGGAACTTAAGTGTAGCACTGGGAGTGAAACATTTGTTGACGCGAGATGCACACAAAAAATGGTGTAAACTAGTGGACGACCTGTGAGAAGGAAATAACACAGGGGACATTGGTACACAGATGTTTGGCCATGGTTCTCGCGTGGTCGGAAAAAGGAAGCACCATCATTCATAAACATCACTGGGATCAAAGAATAGTGCTTCTGGAATATGGTGCTGCCTCCGAGACTATCAGGGGCCTTTTGGCCAACACAAAAAACATCAGTATTAAAAAAAATGCAAACTGGATCACAAACATATATTTACTATGCGAAATATATATATATTCTTCTCCTACAACTAACAGCTGGCATTAGGGTAGCTTCTAGTCACTTAAGTACGGTTGTACGGCATTACAACACAGGCTTTTACCCTGCATGCCATTACAACGCTGTTTTTACAACGCAAGTCGTTACAACGACTTGCGCTGTAAGCGCTGGATAGTGGAATAGTTTAATTTTCTATTGCAACTCCAGCCCACGTTACAGTAGGGAAGGTGTTGGAATAGAAAATTAAACTA